>NC_136412.1:65622500-66222500 GCF_051521515.1 Lactuca serriola | reverse complement strand
TTTAACCAAAAAATAATCCCCAATGCTACCCCACATAACCATAATAACCCTAAGACTAGTCCACGGACTTATTTGATGTGGGAAAAAAGGTAACTTCAACCCCTTGCAGCACCATACCCACCAAATACTATTAAAACCAATGCAAGGGGCAAGGCCCTTAAAAAAACCCACAGTCTAGTAGACTAATCTTAAGAACCAACCCATCAACCCACAAATTGTTAACAAACTACCAAATAAACCAAAATTAAAATAAACACCACTAAACAACCAAATAACCCTATGAATTAAGAAAATGCAAAAGTTATTGATCCAAAATCTTCTTCTGTCCTTCTAGTCTTCAGACCACATCCATTCACTTCTCATCCTACCCATCTGAATAATTAGCCATCTGCTTCCTTTAATGATCACCATATGCTTGACGTTGACCCAACAACTAATCTGCCAGCCAACAGCCCTCCTAAAATTCTCCAAGTTGTCCAAACAGATCAGCCTATGCTTAGCTATAGACCTGTACATCAAATAAATCCAAAACAGACAAACCAACTAACAAACCAAAAACAGAACACATAAAGTTTCAGGCTAGACACGGCATCAATCACGTGTCTAGGGAACCCTGTTTGAATAATCTCACTAATGATCATATCCATACAGTAATTCCCTGCGGTACAAATCACTATATTAGAAAGCAAGCTTCCAAATAAGCAACAAAATCCGTCAATTCCTTTGGATATCTAACTGCCATCCATATTAATCCTCCAAAAACCAGTCCAAAAATGCATGGAACCTTTGGATATATAACTGCCATCCATATTAACAAGCTTTATGAACTTTTATATGCAAAATTTTGTTTAAAATACAAAACTATGAAAAACAAGTATAAACATGCTAGATGTTCACATGAAAAACCCATAAATTCAAAACCACAAAAACTAGGGTTTTTATAAACACAATATGGATAATCTACCAAAATGGTTATTACCAAGTTATTACTCCATTTTTGTGAGATCTAAACCAAAATATGTTATTTTGTTTACATGTCTTAAAAATACCAAGATGTTAGTTTTACAAAAAATGAAAACTCCAAAAATCCATCATTTTATGAAAACATGGGTTTTCTAGCAAAAATGGTCATAACTCGGTTACGGCTCTATTTCCTCACTGTACTTACGGGTCGAAGTCACCAAGGTCGGCCATTGGGTTGATATCCTGATATTCACTGATATGCTGAGTATGGACTAGATATGCATGATTATAATGCTAGCTGCTAATGTGCTATACTGGTAGGACTGTAGAATTACCTATGATTCTGTCTACATGATTATTTGTATATGTTTGTTATCCGTCGATATATTGTGTTAGGTTGACGTTGTACTGCTTCGTGATGTAGCAAAAAAAACCCTGGAACATTCCAGATATGAGTTGACGACCGGGTGGTATGCCAAACTCATATTGAGGGCTCAGGTGCATTCCAGATACAAGTTGAGGAGTCAATGGTATGCCAGACTTGTACTGAGGACTTGAAGGTATTAGATCATTCCAGATATGAGCTGAGGGACGGGTAAGGCATGCCAGACACATACTGAGGGCCCAATAGCATTCTAGATATGAGCTGAGGACCGGTTGGTATGTCAGACTCGTACAAAGGACTGAACATTTGTATGCCACTCCGATGATGGATTGGATTAGGGAGCAAGCCAGCCATAAGTTGTGGGCCCGAGGGAAATCCATGCTTATGTTATGCACTTAGGAGCAAGCCAGATATGACTTGTGGGCCCAGTAGGTAAGCCAACCTCATACAGTGGGCTCATGGGTAATCCAGTCTTTCAGTTATGGACCCAATCCATGTTGTTAATTGTATATGTTATATGTTTGCGTGTTGGTACTTTGGGGGAATTCACTAAGCTTCGTGCATACAGTTTTGGTTTATGGTTTATGGTACTTCAGTGGACCGTGACAAGGCAAAGGCGTGACCATACACATCCTTGGTTTTCAACTGATTTGATCTTGGGAGACTCTGATTTTAAAGAATGTTTTGAAAACAATGGTTTTGTAACACTTCTATTAGTAAAAGGGTTGTTTTGAAAAGTTTTAAATTTATTGATTTTTTGGGAAGTTACAAGTTTAAACAAGGGAGAATTGTAACATCCCGATGTCAAGGTAATTTCAATTTCAACCCTATGTTTGAATAATATCGTAATTTAGCCCTTAGGTTTGAAAGGATTGCAAAATGGCCCATTGTGGCAATATGGTAATTATGTCCAAGGGTAGTACGCTGAGCGTACGTTGTGTAAGCTAAGTGTACTAGGGCGCGCCCTAGTAAGCTGGGCATACACCTCATACCCTAGGCGTACGTGAAGTAAGTGCAAACCCTAATTTTTAGGGTTTGATCCATATATAAACACCATTATAGCCTCATATCTCATTACTTTATCAGCCTCCCTTTGAGAAATCGACCCCATGAAAACCCTAAGTGAGAAGAGTGCTTTTGAGCCTATTAGTGTACTTTGGAAGTATTCTTGAAGAAGAAGAAGAAGGTGGTGAGAAGAGCTTGGAGCTTGGAAGCATCTTGGATCTGAGGTTAACTTCTTGTTAGCAACCTCCACGAGGTATAAAGTTCACAATTTATAACTCTATCTTGTATATCTAACAATTTCTTCCTTTAAGACATTTTTGGTCCCAAAAATGGTGATTCTTGAGCATCGCATGCTCTTGACCAATAAGTTGTCCTTTTAGACCTTAGGAGGGGTCTTAAGTCATAAAAATGTGTTCTTGATGGTTAGTTTTGCTCCATGCTTGCTATAGAAGGTCTTAAAGCATTAAGATGTTGAGATTTGTATATTAAGCACTTAATGGGCATGCACAGTCATAAAGTTGGAAACTTTATGAATCTTGAGGGTATTTTGGCTTCGGATCTAACTTTGGATGTGAAGATTTGGAGTATTTAGATCTTAATGGGGAAAAGGATGAACTAGCACGTACGCTAGGCGTACCGAGTGGTACGCTGCACGTACACGGTCAGTGTCCCGTAATCTGGTCAACCACCGAGTACGCCCCACATACAAAAGAGTACGACCAGTATACTTAGCTGGATTGGCTCGGATGTGTTAACTCGACTAGGTTTTGACTTGATTTCTAACTGTTGACCAAGTTTGACCAAGGGTATTTTGGGGAAAATGTTGACCAAGTTTGACCAAGGGTATTTTGGGGAAAATATTATTACTGGATGATGTTTTGACATTTTAGGATTGAGTTGAGCCAGTATTTGGGAGTAGAGTATTGATCAACTTTTCGTCAGTCTATGAGGTGAGTTTTCCTTACTGTACTTGTAGGTCGAAGCCACCAAGGCCGTCCCAATTGGATTGTTATCCTGTTATACCTTGACTGATGATATGATGAGTATGAGGTAGATCTATATGATTATATGATAGTTGTTGACATGTGTAGATTGGTAGTCCTGTAGGACAACTTGTGATTCTGTCTACATGATTATTTGTATGTTGAATATGTTTGTTATATGTTATATGGCGACATATTGTGTTGGGTTGAGAGTTTTCTGCTATGTGTGTGAGTCAATAGACCGGGGGTATTCCAGTTCGATGACTAACTGGACCCGAGGGTAGTCCAATCCGATGACTGAGTGGGCCCGTTGTATATTGGTATTCCAGTCTGATGTCTGTGTGGACCTCTTGTATATTGGTATTCCATTCTGATGACTAATTAGGCTAGGGGTAATTCATCCCGATGGTTGAGGACCCGTGGGTATTCCAGTCTGATGACTGATTAGACCCAACATGCTTCTTAGTATATGATATGTGTATTGTGTGGTGGTACTTTGGGGGAACTCACTAAGCGTTGGCTTACAGTTTTAGTTTTGTTTCAGGTACTCTAGAGGATCGTGGCAAGGCGAAGGCGTGACCGTATACAACCTGGATGTTATGTTGTTGATCTTGGGAGGCTCTATTTTTGAATAATGTTTGAAAAAAATGGTTATGTAAACATTTCTTTTTATTAAATGGGTTGTTTAGAAAAGTTTAAATATGTAGTGATTTTTGAGGTGTTACAAATCGGTGTTTATTTATCGTTTATTGTGGATATTGTTGGGTTTTAAGCAATCTAACACTTCCTAAGTGTGCATGCAACCCTAATAAACCTTGGATCTATGTTTGTCTAAATACATGCAAAATAATAATTTTTCCAAGGTTCATAACCTATCTAACATGGCACGGGGTACTTTTAAACATAAAAGAATTAGATGATATTACATACCTTTTGATGATGAGTTCAATTCCTAAGGAGTTTGAGGGCCAAGCACCAATAGTGTGAATGCCTCAAATGGAATCACAAATCATCACAAACTCTTGGAAAACTTTGAGAGAGTGTATACACACTATAATTTCGGCCACACACAAACACACATACTCTAGTAACACTAGTCACACACTAGTGGCCATTTCATGCAACATAAGCATGCTTATATAGTGTACATGATTAGGGTGAAACCCTAATAACCCATGTCTTTTCCTTTCCAAGGATCCATGGGTTAAAGTCTCCATGGATCATCCATGGACTTCCATATAAGCCTAGCCCATTAACAAATGAGTGTTAGCCCACACTATATAAAACCAATAGCCCACAATTTAATTAGTCTTCCTTTTAATCTCTAAATTAGTTCATAGTTAATTTAAGACTAAGACTAATTAAATAACATGACTTCATATTAATATATTATAACTTATAATATATTAATAAACATATGTGTATAACTCTCATATAATTATCCATAAATAGTTTGGATGAAATGCAACCCAAATGGACCATGTCGGGTCGGGTCAAGTATGTACCAAATAAGTTATGGACTTAGACACCTTATCCAACAGACTCCC
The DNA here is from genome assembly GCF_051521515.1 of Lactuca serriola. Classification (NCBI taxonomy): domain Eukaryota; kingdom Viridiplantae; phylum Streptophyta; class Magnoliopsida; order Asterales; family Asteraceae; genus Lactuca; species Lactuca serriola. The sequence continues at coordinate 66,217,617 of NC_136412.1, read as the reverse complement.
ACTTGGATAAGTCTAATAACTATATTTGCGTATGTTACTTCAGGAACCAACCAGCAATCGTAGCTCTCGAAAACTCTATTGAACTATGAAGCGCCATTTTAGATAAGTGATCATATAATCCTCTGTTCTCATGATATCAGCCGGACAAATACATGGAACAACGTCGTACTTATTGTCCAACAATTTGTTTCCCGATTTTCGATTTGTTTGACAAAGAACTTAATCGAACACATCAATTTTAGTTCTGACCGGCCGGTACATAGGTCACAACAAAATCATCGAGGGGCCCAGATATCGCTTCTATTTCTAGAAGGAACAGATAAACTTCGGCTCATATGCTTGTTCTACTACTTGTTGAATTGTACACAAAGGCACGTTTTATAACATCAAGTTACTGATGCGTTTACGTGCAATCAATGCACAACCAACTCATAGGTAACAACTCATATCTCTAGGTTTGAAGATTTATATGATATTACCGTCTCACGATCACTCGAGATAAATTCCATGAAGTGATACAAGTGAGCGTGGGTTTATTCCTATACTCATAACTTATGAGAACTCATGAATGTTGTAGCAACCATTGCTATGACTAAACCCATTTAGCCATCTACAAACTCGATTCATGACAGTCTTGATTCATACCTACTTCCAACATATGAACGACTGTGGACTGTTTAAATAACTTAGTCATTCGGAAAGAATAACCTCGCTATTTTGGAAGTCAAAACATGCAAAGTGAAACACAATAATAATCGAATCCAATATGGTCTCAGAATCCTTTTGAATATAAATAGAACCACCTTTTATTTATCACCATATTGATTACACATTATTCATTGTATAATGTTTCAAACAATCAACTTAAGACTTGAATAAAAAACAACAGTCGTTCCATGCTCCTAGCATGTACACTTTGTTTTTCTAAACAATAGTTATGCCATACTCCAAGTAGGCACACTATGTTTGTCTATGATCCTTACATTGTGATGTAGATCAATTGAACATGATTCCAATGATACTCATTTCACAATCCCAAATCCTTATTGTAAATGTGAGAATCCCCGATTCCTATCATTTACTAAAAACTATTAGATTTTAAACTTTTATGCAATCTTCCTAATGATTATGCACAAAGTCACCAAAACCTTGTCACCAGTCATTACAGAGTATTCCAAAGAAGGTCAACTTCTATGGAACGGAAGTCTTATATTCAAAGTACATTGCTTTGAACATCTTTCTTGCATTAAGGTTTTCTAATCTTACATAGATTGAATAACTTCCACCTATGGAGACATTTCCATAGTCCCATTTTGACTATCACTTCCGAACAAGAGTTACTTCTTTTCGGAATATGTCAATATGGTCCTTTCCAACAACTTACATCATACTTCCAATTGTCCCCGAGCAACCAATCTTTGGCGAACCTCATATTTGTCCTCGACAATTGCTTAATCACTTTAGTCATATGCAGTTCTAGACTTTTCCCTTCTCAATGCCTTAAGCATTTGGAAAATTTAGAAAAGATGAATATTATAGCACATGCAATCGATCCTATATCCAAAGCATATGGGACACGATTCATGATGTTTGACATAAAGACATGATACTAGACCAGTCTTTTGCTACAATATATTTTTTTTATTTGCCATGTTTTCAAAATTTAACTATGAAGAGGGATGCCGTAATCATAATTGAATTTTGAGAACGCAATATATATAGAATTTCCTTAAGTCGAACCATTCAGACATAAAATTCATATATATGTCCTTGACTAAAGATGATTAAAATCTCAATCTAAGCTTCTAGAATTGAAATGAAGTATAATTTCCTCTGCCTTAATTATAGCAAAACGACTTTTTCAATCCCTGCAACTTCACGAATTGAAACTTTTGTTTTCTATAATTAACATTGCTAACTTGCAACACTAAACGTAATAATCATGCTCCCACTAACATGATGATTATCATCATAACACTTATGCTCCCACTAGCTCTGACATATTTCCAGAAATTTGTTGGACTTCTGAAATTTAGATTTATACACCCTTTCTTAGATAGCTCACATGTGTGTCTAAACAATTTTTAGAACTATGAAAAGGGATGCCGTAATCATAGTCTCAACTGCTTAGGCATTTGCCATTTCTCACAAGTCCATGTTAGTGTGCCCGTTAACCACACGCGCTCCACTAACGGCTTTTGAAAATGCAAATAACACAATTGATATCTACGTAAAATCTACTTAGTGAAAGCGTTTCCTCACCATCATTTTCATGAATCGGAGAGAAACCTTATGACACTTAGATTTTATAGTGTATGAGTTCCTATCCATGTGAATTTGTCAATACCATAATCACAAGATAAGGTTAGTGACAAATTCAGCCTTACATGGATTAAACTTGTTCAATCTTAGTTTCTTGTCACCTTGGTAGCACAAGGCCCACCAATGCTTCCAAGTTGAACTCTGATAACTTACATGCAAATTCAACTTATTTGAAGTAGGTATAGAAATAAGAATTATGTCAACACGATAGGTTGCAAACCTTAAGTCGTGTGCTAGTGATAAATTACAGGTTTTACTCTTGATTAAATCTTGAAACTCTTTCAGGATATTTAAGGCTCCCACTGTCCCCTTGACATATAAGTTTCCCCAGTCAAGAACCATTCCTTGACAAAACAAATATTCAAGTGACAATGCGGATTCTTATCAAGACTAACACTTCACATAATTGGTCTTAGTTGGTCTTTGTCTCATCCAAGACATCACAACTTACCAATCTCAAATGTACAAGAGTAGAAAACATTTTACTCTTACATTTGACTAGTGTTAATAAATCCTCCTTTATGTCACTCAAAGTTACAATCTTGGAGTATGACTCTAAGAATTGTTTTGGAACGAAGTATGACTCATCTTCTTGATTTTAACCAATCCAACAATTCATGACCTCTCTTCTTAGCCATAACAATGCACTAAGACGTCCTTAGAGTATGAATTTGTGATATGGTTTCATAATCATTAAGATGATCATGAAATACGATGCTAAAGTACTCTCCCATCCTTTCAGATTTGAGAAACTTTTATCTTTCTGCCTAATTTGATTCTTCTCATTTGTTTTGTCATACATTGTAACCTTTCCTATGTTATAGAATTATACTTAACCTCATAAGTATAATCATATTTACTAATCTTTAGTAAATCATGACAAATCAATATTTGTGGTGGACCTTGACCAGAGCACACCCAGTGTACCTAATTCCTTAGTCCTTCAATTGACTCACATATACATGTGATCAAAGAATTAGTCCTAATTTTCAAAGATGAAAATTCTCATTCGTCATACAATACAACTTGTATGATTCCAAGTTTCTATCCAATTGAAACTTGGGTGATGAAAAACATTCTTCATTTGGTAAATTCAAACACTACCACAAATGAAAGAATAAAATCCACTTTCCAATATTGCTATTACTGGAAACATATAAGCAACAATTTTCCACAGATGCCATTGTAAGGATATATTTTTTTTAAAATAAATAAAATTAAAACTCTTTTTTCTTTTATTTTAAAACTTTGCGGAAAAACTTATCCTTACAATCCACATGAAAACCTTTTTGTTATCTATTCATAAGCAATATATTATAACTCTTAAGCAACAGCTCAAAATTCTAATTGCCGAACCATGCGATCGAAACCCACCTTCGCAATCAGAATCAACATATACTTACTTTAAGCTTCCTATCTTTTCTTTGATTCTTAAAAACATCAGCATGTGACCCATTCACATTATGTAATAAGAATCTCCAAATAGGAACTTAATAGATTTAGATAGTGGACTTTACCCGAAGTAGAGTCAAACCTCTTGACTTGATCAACCTTATGACCTTTCAGGTGAATAGGGCAGCTTCGCAACCAATGCCTCTTCCTTTGGCAACAAAACACATGGACCCTTTGGTAATGGCACATGAGACTATCTCAGACATAGCCTTTCTCTTTACCATTTGGTCAACCGAGTTGACTATGGCCGATCCCTTTCCATTGGGAAGAGAAATCTTTTTCTAGATATCCAATGCTACCATTGTCAATGTCCATTTAAGACTTGGGAAGTTGTTCTTTTAATCAAATTTGCTTTATTGGTGTTCCAAATCATTGATGATTCCACAACACCAAGCAAATAGATAACATCATTAAGGGTCATGTCATAGTCCGTCTCATAGTAGTCCCAAAGAGACTCACTATGTTACTAAGAAAGTGATTGAACATCCAACTTTCACGAGACTTTGACACCCAACTTACCCGGCTTGTCAATATGTGAATTTATCTCCAAAATGTGAGTACACATAGACTATGCTTGCCAATAGGGATTGAGTGACTTTAAACTTTTCAAGAACTTGTGGGTGATGGAGAATAATTGGAGGAGGTGGAGGAAGTGAAGCATGATGTTGAGGGACACCATCTTCAAGAGATTTGGGAAGATCATAGTTGTCTGAATTAGACATCTATAATGGGAGAAAATCAAGTTAGTTGATTCAAAATCCTTAATATAACACCCAATATGAAATATTAAGGCTAGGACCCAACACAATATTTTATAATTTGGAAGAGGGATGCCGTAATCCAAGCTATAAAATATTTGAAGGTAGGCGAATGACGATTCACCAATTTCCACCATGAAAAACGAAATAATTTATTAGGTTTTAATTGGATTTGAAATTGCTAGATCTTTTGAGATTCATTGAACTTTTCAATGACATGTTTCAATCTCGAGTGTGCCCTCTCAAATTTTGTGACTGGGATGCCGAGGATCACAAAACAAGGTGTGAATAACCATACCAATTCACTTGGTACCCTTAATATTATCACCTAATCAATGTGCCGGTTAACCACACACGCTCCATTGATCTATGACAAACATTAAGTCACCCTTCGTGATCCTTACTAGTCCAAGTTAGTGTGCCGGTTAACCACACACGCCTCACCAACGACTTGGTAAGGTACAAAGTGTGAATTCCATGGGCTAGCACCAAATTCACATTTTTCCTAAAGTAACTAAGATTGGGAATTAAATAAAAAAATATTTAGTTACTTTATAATAATCATTATACTTTTAATAAGAATTTAAAGTCATTGTCCTACCCGTTCGGCTAACGACCCTCCACCGATCAAGCAAGCGGTGGGTCAGAGTGGACACTCATTAAGTCGCCATTTTATAGGCAACAACCTTATACCCACCTTATAGACCGGCTTCGTGAATGAGGCCTACTAACGGTAAAACGACTTATTCTTATACATATATATAATAATTAACCATTAATGTTATAAATAGTATAAGGGTTTAATTTCAACTATTAAAACTCTAAGGGTTGGAATTAAAGTTTATTAAAGTGTGTGAAACTTTAAAAATTCCAAAACTTGAGGGCAAGTTTTGTAACTATCCAAAACTTTTCATTTCATAACTTATAAATTAAAGGTTCATAAAAATGAAAACTCTTCATTTTCATGTAACTTATGTGTTTAAATGTGTGTGTGTTAAAGAAAAGTGACCTTTGGATATCCATAACTTGAGGACAAATTATGGACTCCATTAAAACACATAAATGATCAAGAATTAATTCTAAACAATTCAGCAAATAATTCCTATCATCTTCTAAATTCATAAGAACATGAACATGATCATCAAAATTTCAAGAATTATATGAACACATAAAATCATGGAATTTTGATATATGCTATTGTAAATTGATTAGAACAACCATTACACCAACTAAAACAAGTTTTAAAACACCAAAACAGTTTAGGGTAATGTTTCTAGTCCATTTCCAGCAGCAAAAGTCGAAATTCTGCATTCTGATCAATCTACTCGCCGAGTGCACGAACCTACTCGACGAGTAGGATGAATTTTGCCTTGTACTCGGCGAGTCCCCCCATGGACTCGGCGAGTCCATCAGCCAGACAGCAACAATTTCAACTTTTTTCACTATTTTGCATCAAGTATCAAACAAGCAAGCCTAGGCTCTGATACCACTGTTGGGTTTTGAGCAATCTAACACTTCCTAAGTGTGCATGCAAACCTAATAAACCTTGGATCTATGTTTGTCTAAATACATGCAAAATAATAATTTTTCCAAGGTTCATAACCTATCTAACATGGCACGGGGTACTTTTAAACATAAAAGAATTAGATGAGATTACATACCTTTTGATGATGAGTTCAATTCCTAAGGAGTTTGAGGGCCAAGCACCAATAGTGTGAATGCCTCAAATGGAATCACAAATCACCACAAACTCTTGGAAAACTTTGAGAGAGTGTATACACACTATAATTTCGGCCACACACAAACACACATACTCTAGTAACACTAGTCACACACTAGTGGCCATTTCATGCAACATAAGCATGCTTATATAGTGTACATGATTAAGGTGAAACCCTAATAACCCATGTCTTTTCCTTTCCAAGGATCCATGGGTTAAAATCTCCATGGATCATCCATGGTCTTCCATATAAGCCTAGCCCATTAACAAATGAGTGTTAGCCCACACTATATAAAACCAATAGCCCACAATTTAATTAGTCTTCCTTTTAATCTCTAAATTAATTCATAATTAATTTAAGACTAAGACTAATTAAATAACATGACTTCATATTAATATATTATAACTTATAATATATTAATAAACATATGTGTATAACTCTCATAAAATTATCCATAAATAGTTTGGATGAAATGCAACCCAAATGGACCATGCCGGGTCGGGTCAAGTATGTACCAAATAAGTTATGGACTTAGACACCTTATCCAACAGATATGTTTTTATAAAAATGAAATTTTTTATCATGGTTTTGGGGTTGTTATATATATATATATATATATATATATATATATATATATATATATATATATATATATATATATATATATATACTATTAAGAATGAGCATTTAATACCACATCATGATCCCGTACAGACACTCTTCCTGAACCAATACGGAATTTAAACATATGGAATGGTACTTGATACAATAAAAATAATGGAATTTGGGATTCGCTACCATTGGTACCGGTGCTAAGATGAAAACTGATATCATTCCCTATGAAGATACCAATGATGTTAGTTTAGTACGGTACTCGACATCATTCATGGTTCCCAGGTCAGTACCGGTTTCGTCTGATGTTCACCCCTACCTACTATAAATATCAACTAAACTAACATTTCTTATCACAAATCAATCCTTCTTTTGTTAAATTTATGTCTTTCCATCCATATTCCATTTTCAATTACTTCAAATGATTCTCGAAACAATGTCATCCCAAACGTTTGATCGAAAGCAATCACATATTACTAGTTAGAACACACTAATTAAAAACATTTTCGGTTTCAAGGCTTCACCACCAACATACTACCCACAACGTAATAATCCTACTTTTTAACTGCCCAATTTCATTATTTGGGGATGCATTCGTTTATCACACACAAGGATCACAAATTAATTTTCAATTTACCAACCAAACTAAATGCCCGAAACCCAACCCCGCACAAATCCAAACCCGAAGCATGCCGACCAAAAAGAAAAACCAAAAGAGCTTTCCTATCAACCATGGACAACATTCAAAGAAATCGCATTAGCTCGTTCGTGGGATAACATTTTGAAAGACATGACAATCAATAATGTTCAATCTAGAACCCTTTTTGGGATTGCATTGAGAGCATTGTCACAACAAAATGGGAAGAATATCATGGATAACAACTTATATAATCAATGTCGAAGTGGTTAAAGTGACGAAAACATTTTTACTACAATGCTCCAATGTGAACGGATGAAAAATAAAGGGAAAGCTATCAAATATATGAAGTTTTGTGAGCTGTTACAAAATGCCTAAAATGACATACAATGCTCGTTCTAATTCGCAGTTCGAAAAGAACGAAAACATTTGACTCCAACAATCCAAGATTGTCGGATGCACGTTGTGACATAGACGATGATGATGACGAGCTTGAAATATAAGAATGTACTCGCCCAATATGTATAAAAGAAAGCTTCATCGTCTAGTTTATCTGTATCCTAATTATGTGAACAATCAGAGAATATAACGAATAAACTTGTCTTACTTTATACGTGTAAACGTTTGAAGTAGGAAAAATAAATTTTGCATAGCAAGGAAAAAGCATGCTACAAAACGCAACGATTAAGAATTTAGAATTGTTTATGAATAGCATCGATCATCTCTCTGGGAACATCCTTCAAACGGCTTAAGCATTAAAAGAAAAAATTATAAAAAAGTTTTTTTTAGGCTTGGTTTTTTATTATTATGCTTTTAGTGTTATTTTATAATTTATAATTTTATTAGTTTAATTTAAATTAAAAATCAATTTCTACTGATATTATAATTTTTTATAAATAATTTCTTTTTAATATGTATCTTTTTTTTATATATGTATCAGAAAACAAAATTAAAAGGTGAGATGATTTTTTTTAAATAAGAAAAATGAAGTGAACGTTGATATAAAATAAAAAAGAAATTAAGAAAAAGATATGAGAAAGTGAGATGCATCTGATAACTTTATGGCTCCAATGTGGATCAACAATTCCCAAGTTTGAGAATTTTTTTCACTCCAATGTTATATTAGACCCCTTATTCTTTTAAAATTTTAAGTACTTTTTCTTATATTTAGTTCAAAGTGCCGTATTCGTTAATTAACTTATGATTTTCCTACTTCCCGCGAGGCCACGTGCTTCAATTATTTTAATTACATACAACTAATTCGTATTAATCTGTCTTAAAGAAAATCGTACGAAATCTATTAAGTTTTACGAGATCTCCCAAAATCATTTTATAATTTTTTATGATATAAAATCTAAAATAGCACGATTATTTGTTAGAGGATTGACCTATTAATTAATTTATTTTTTGAAAAATCAGTTAAAAAGTTTCATTTCTAATACCGATTTAAGGTTTTAAATAAAAAAAAATTTCAACAAATTTTATAAGGTAATAATATCTTTTACAAGGTTGGGTATGAAGGCACAATAAATTTATAAGCAATTAATTTATAACCCGTAAGAACCACGTTCATAAAACTAATTAAATTTTCATATTAAAAAATCAAAATAATAAATTATTACTTAAGAGATATTCTTTAGTTATATAAAATTATAATCGTTGATTTAAATAAATACCGGAAGTTATATCACCCTATAATATGTATTAATTTTATTTTATTTTTTAATCTAATATTATTAATTTAATATAATTAAAATAAAAAAATAAAATTTAAAATTTAAAATGAATAATCAATTATTAATTTAATGTAATTAGAGTGAAAAATTTAAAATTTAAAATGGATAATTAATAGGTTGACAAATGTCATCATAGGTGATATATAATATTAATGAGGTATTATAATATTATGACACTTGTCAATAACAGAATAAACATATTCATTTATTAGAATAGAAATATTGTTAAATAAATAAATTATTTTAAAAATTATAAAATAATTTGAAGATTGCTTATGTTATTTGGATTGATTAGTTGGCCGTGAGGTAATACAAAAAAGCTTAACAAAAAAACTTTATTATTGTGAATGTTATTACTGTAGTCGATGGATATACGTTTTTTTAGTTTGGTGAGGTTGAAAAAGAAAAATGACTTATATAGGTAACGATATTTCAAAATCGTTCAAAAAAATCTCATTCAAGTTTGGTGTGTTCAAAAAACACCATCCAAGTAAAGAATTTGTAAAAAAAAACATCAACGAAGTATATTCTTTGTTCAAATTTGACCTTGTGGTAACCTGCAATTACCGATAAAAAATAAGTAAAGAAAAAAAAACAAGAGCAAATGACTCAAAGGGGTAACTATGTTTCAAAATCGTTCAAAAAACACCATTCATGTTTGGTATCTTCAAAAAACACCATCCAAGTAAACTTTTTGTATAAAAAATACCAACAAACTATATGTTTTGTTCAAATATTACCCGTCTGTAACTGGCTCTTATAAGTTAAATGATGACTTGACTTAACTATTATGACATGACATAATAATTATTGACAAAACAATAAATGATATATTCCTCATTTAAAAATCGATTTGGGGTTTCTTCATAAACGAATGACTTTTTCTTCTCCTGGTTGCTCTTCTTCTTCTAAAGTGATGATCTCAAACTCAAGTCTAAAACCCTAATTCTTTACTTAATTAAAAAAAAAGGCTCCTTTACCCCTGCCTCCATGATCCTATCTCCCCCCTAAGGACCAAATCCATAAAAAGCCCAAAAAGTCATCGAAGTCCAACTACAAGGCCTATAAGGCCCAATATGGCCCAAGAACCCCCAACATGGCATTAAGCCCAAAAAATGACCTGTTACAATCAGGTGGGCCCGCGACCTAACTTAAACAAGTCCATGCATACACCCAACATATGTTGAATCCTCTGTGATCCAGATTTTGAGCCTGTACGCCCGGCGTCTCCTAGCCTATGCCCAACGTACTCGGCTAGGGTTAAGAACCGCCAATCTTCCGAAGGCCATAACTTCTTAATTCTAAGTCCGAGTTCGTCATTCTTTATATCCACGGGAAGGAAATGAGAAGCTCTACACTTATATCAACTCTCTCTTTCCTTATAACTTTTCTAACATAAACCTAAACTTCAAAAAGTCTCAAAATGATACTTACTGATATGCTCTTGGGCTCCAACACAAACCGAACACTTGATCCCCACAACCTACATTATTCATCACCAAAAGGGGATTACAGACACCACGACTTGTTACGAATGAATATAAATTCGAATACATCGTACACAAGTATTGGAACCATATCCCAAGAAACATGCAAAAGAAATGGTACGAAACAATAAAATAACAAGGAAAGGACAAGAGACGTGCTTGTCTCCAGACCAGATATTAAATGAAGGACCGGTTAAGACTATAAACTCTTCTAACAACAAGTAGCCTATAAATACCACAAGGACATGATATCCGAGGCAGAGTAAGGTAAGGAAAAAAAATAGCATGCATAGAATTAAGGTAACACTAAGAATCGCAATCTAATTTAGGCATTAGAGAGCTACGCTGGGGTCCAAATTAGATTGTGATTTCGTTTTTGAAGGCCATAATCGTCGGTTGGACCCCAGAATGATGAAATCTAATTTAACATTAAAGTAACACTAAGAATCGCAACCTGAAGGCCATAACCCTTGGTATGGCTATATGATGCCTAAATTAGCTCCCGTGGATATAAAGAATGACGAAATCGAACTTAGAATGAAGAAAATTATGGCCTTCGGAAGATTGGTGGTTCTTGGCCCTAGCCGAGTATGTTGGGTGTACGCTAGGAGTAGGTCGGGCGTATTGGCTCGACATCCGGATCGTAGAGGCTTCAGTATATGTTGGGTGTATGCATGGATTTGTTTAAGTTAGGCCTTGGGCCCACCTGAATGTAGCAGGTCATTTTTTGGGCTTAATGCCATGTTGGGGGTTCTTGGGCCATATTGGGCCTTATAGGCATTGTAGTTGGGCTTGGATGCTTTTTTGGGCTTTTTATGGATTTGGGCCTTAGGGGGAGGGAGGCCCATTGAGGCAGGGGTAAAGGAGCCTTTTTGCCTTAAGTCAAGAATTAGGGTTTTGGACTTGAGTTCGATATCATCACTTTAGAAGAAGTAGAGCAATCATGGGAGAAGAATAAGTTATTCGTTCAAGAAGAAAACCTAAATCGATTTTTAAAGGAGGAATATATCATTTATTGTTTTGTCAATAATTATTATGTCATATCATAATAGTTAAGCCAAGTTATCATTTAACCTATAAGAGCCAGTTACCGGTGCGTAATATTTGAACAAAAAATATAGTTTGTTGGTGTTTTTTGTTCAAAAGGTTTACTTGGATGGTGTTTTTTGAACATACTAAAATTAGAAGGTGCTTTTTGAATGAATTTGAAACATAGTTACCCCTTTGAGTCATTTCATCTTGTTTTTTTTCCTTTACTTATTTTTTATCGGTAATTGTCGATTACCAAAAGGTCAAATTTGAACAAAGAATGTACTTCGTTGGTGTTTTTTGTACAAATTCTTTACTTGGATGGTGTTTTTTGGACACACCAAACTTGAATGATATATTTTGAACGATTTTAAAACATAGTTACCCATATAAGTCATTTTCCTGGCTGAAAACAATGTTGTGAGATAATCAATAACATGGCTTGAAGTGGGTCATATACTCGTTGTTCCTAGGTTGGAAATGAATGAGTCCACATTTTCCGATCTTTCTAACATAGTTTGACACATAACAATCACATTAGCTTTTTCTTTTTTAACTCATTTTCGTATTTTGCATTCTATAACACACTCATCTATTCCATATCTTCGATCTCAATCAATATTTCTATTTTTTATATAAACAAACTATATATATATATATATATATATATATATATATATATATATATATATATTGATGAGTTGAAAACTCTTTTAAGATCATTTAGATTGTTAACAAATAAATTAGAAAGTGAATAAAAGTCTAAACACACAATGAATCAAACAACTGCTAAATGATTAAAATTGCAACATCTCAGAAGACCTCGATGAAGAACTACAACTGTAGAGGTGTTCTAAGGTTACAGTACAATTAAATGAATAATAATTATCAAGCGTACAGAAGACGATGCATTCAAACATCATAAATACTAAACCCTAATGACAAAAGCACGACTGGACAGGCCATTAGTTTTTTGACGTTTTTGGTCATTTTCTTGGAATCTATTGTTGATTCTTCAACAGCAATTGGTGCCTTCTGGCAAGAGGAGGAGGAAGCTTCAATGGCTTTGGCAGCGTTGGAAATAGAGGGGTCATGCTCCTTGAAAAAAGTTGCCAACATAGCCTTGATAGCAGCTTTTGAGTAAGTCTCGCTTGGAGTGGAAGAAGAAGAAGAAAGCAACTTGTCAAGCCTTTCGTTATCATCCTTTAAATGTCGTTTCGTTACAGGAGCATCATCATCATCATCGCTATGAACTCTGTAGAGGCTATAATAGAAGAAAAAAATTCCATGTCTGCTGCGCCGAGAACGGTGTTAGATTTGTGTGAATGGGGTGGAGATAGAGGTTTAAAGGTAATCGAGGTTTAGGTGCCCGAAGTAGGTGCCCCCATATTAGATACGTTGACACGAACGTGAGGTTCGGTTGTAGTAGTAGTGGTGGTGGTAATTTCGGTGAATAAGGAGGTTGGTATTGGTATAGAATTTTCAATCGGAGAAGAGATTGGAGGAGGACATGGAGCAATTTTGATAGGAACAGAGCGAGTAGGAGAGGAAGGAGGTGAGTTTTGGTTAACCTGATGAGTCGGTGTAGGTGGAGGCGAAGTTCCTCAGAGCGAACTCTCATCTTGAGAATGTTCACTATCGCTTGACTCTTGTTCGGGTTGTTGGTCAGAGGGAACATATTCTGAATCACTTGAAGACTGAGCCTTTGGCTTGTGCACCTTCTTCTTGATTCTTCGCTTCTTAGGAGCGAAAGTAGCTTCTTGTTCAGACTTTCGCTTTTTAGGTGTAGGAGCTTTAGATGATGGTCCTTCCTTCTCTCTTTTTCGTTGATTAGCCTTCTTCCCTCGTTTCGTTGGTTTATCAGCAGCATCCATCGATCTTTTCATTTCAGGGGTTAGCTGCCTCGGTCCCATAGGAGGAAGCTTCTTGTATTCACTAATGAGCTTGCTTTCCCTAGAAACACAGTTGTACATAGTCTTAGGAATTGAACCGATGAACACAAATTTGGTTGGATCGGTGAAATAATCTTTGTCGTGTGAAAAGTGGCAATAGATGACATCAAAGAGTCTGCCATTGTTGGAATGTGGAATTTCTCCATTGCCCATTGAGTAACGAGGGTCCAAAACCTGCCACATGAGATTTAAGAATAGCGAGAACCTGAGTTTAGCCTTTATACCAATTGATTACATACCCCAAGGCCTAATCGTAGTGTCCAACTAATCTTAATACTTTTTATTTTGTTTCTGTTACGACACTGAACGAGTGAGTATGATTGTACTTATACTTTTATAAAAATATTATAATACCTTAAAGTATACTTGTATGTAAACATTACGTCAAAGAGTTTTAGTCCCATTGTATATATAGTTTGTATATCTTACATGGTTTGATATACTTACTTCACCATAAACAATGCTCTGATACCAATCGGTCACACCCCCAAACCGGAACGGCGGGAAGGTTCGGGGGTGGATGACTTCATATATAGTATCATAACAATTGAATAGTAGTAATAAAATCAAACACAACCATCATTGATATAATTTAAAAGGTTACATTATTGATAGTGTTACATGTTAAAACAAGTTTGTTTTTTTCAAAAAAACATAAGGTTGACCGGGAGTCCCACAGTTAAAACAAGTTTGCTTTTTCAGAAAAATAAGGTTGTGACTTGGTCCTTGTCCAAATGAAATTTGTTTCAAAGACCTTCCACAGGCAAAAGCACATTTATTAGACTGTTTAACAAATTTTTCGTGGCTTGAATTTTTCAAAAGTGGGATTATCATGATCATAAGTTTTTGAAGCATTTTCAACAGAACTAGAATTATATTTGTTCTGCTCGAACCCATCTTGCACAATTACTTTATCTGCACATGAAGTAGAAGCATTAGAATCATTCACATTAATACTCTCAGTTTGGTCGGATTATCCAGTCTTGATTGAGGCAATTATAGGAGGCTGGCCATATTGTGCAAGAGTCTCTATCTCTTTGGTTTCAAGGGCATAAGTATAGTTATCATTGAAAAGAGGTGGAAAGTTATGATACCCTAGACCCATACCCTGTTTGTCTTTCCACTTTAATTGTTTTTCTATCATATACTCAAATTTCTAACTTGACACATCAAAATTTTAAAAGTAAATTCGACATCCTTAAATTTAGCCTTTAATGCATCAAGTTCGACAGTTAATTTGGCAATATCCCCTCTTTTGTCATAACGATGATGAACACATTTGGTGCTATATTCCTCCCTAATCCTAATTAAATCTTTATTTTGAGCATCTAGTTTTCTTTAAGAGGCTTGTTGACTTTCTTAATTTTATAAATTTCATTTTTAAGGTCAAAAACCTCTCTAACTAATAACTCATTATGCTCATGATATTTTTTTATTTTATCTTCACAGGACTGAGAGCATGGGTTTTGACTGAGAACTCCGATGCTGAGACCGAGATCGAAGATGTGTCCGAGGAGCTAGCCGAGAACTCTCAAAACCTAACCGAAGATGGTTAGCTTACCGCGGAGAACTCTCAAACCCTAACCGAAGATGGTTAGCTTGCCACCGAGAACTCTCAAACCCTAACCAAAGTCGCCTAAAAAACACGAAATTTGCAATCTATCAAAACCAATCTCGATCAAAAACTCTAATGTAGTGAAGAACACGAAGAACAACAACAAAAATTTCGTGAACAGGAACTTAAAATACCAAGAAAAATTCCAATAATCATTTAAAGACCTACCAATTCGATTGACACAAAACCTTGCTTTGATACCAATTATAAAACCCAATATATATAATATCAATCAAGATCTCTAGAATTGGTGCGGAATCCCAATCCAATGATTAACCCAAAAATAGTTATTATGAATTAAGAACACAGTTATCAATCTTCAATGACACTATATTGATAATAGTCTAGCATAAAAGATTATGAATTTTGCTCTCGGTTCTCTCTTTTTCTCTAAAACTCGATCTTAGCTCCATAGAATGACCAACCTATTTCACGGCTTAAATAACAATATAAACATATATATATATATATATATATATATATATATATATATATATATATATATATATATATACCTAGACGTAATTATAAAGGCCCAACCAAAAACACAACCGAAATCCTCATAAAGCCCACCGAAATCACAGGGTGATTTTGGTCCAAACACCACCGAGAACATGGTGTTTTCGGTCCTAGACCGAGAGTTCTAAAATTCATCAAAAGTAATGTATAAACCATAAATTATGTCCCAACAAGGATTTTGGGATACTCTGATATTGTTTTGATAATAACTTACAATTTATGTGGTGACTTGAATTTATGAGTAATATTTTGAGCATTAAAATGGAAAATTTGTCTTGAAATTTGAGGCGTTACAATTTTGTATTAGAGCCACGGTTTGAGGGCTCGGGAACACCCTCGGGTATGTCTGGAATCAAACTAAGGAATTGATAACTTTTCAAAAAGAATGATTTTTCATCACACGATTTTCCAAGGAGATTAACAGTTTTGAAATCAGATCCAAAGCAGTGCGTACAATCAACCAGAGCCCGAGCGGTGATTTCCCAAAATACCATTACTTGATTATGTATTGTTATTATAAGCTGATAGAACTGCATGCTAGTTTAGGGCTAGAGATCTGCTCAGAATTGCATGCTAGTGTGCCTTCTTAGGAGAGATGCCTTTATGCCTGTTATGTGAGCTGGTAGTGTTGCATATGTATGATTAGAGATCTCCGAGGAGTTGAGAGGTAGGATTTCCTAAGTTTAGTGATGCCTTTTATGATGTGGATGGAGCAATTGGAGTTGTATGATAGAGTGGTTTTATGAGCTGGTGGAGGTTGCTCGATGCCTGAATGCTACTTGCTTTGTGCTTCGTGGAACTCATGAGTGATGCGAGTTAGCTAGAATCGCTAATTGACATTGCAAGGAGTTCTTCAGCAGCTGATGGCAGAGAAGTGTAGGAACCTAGGAGAGCCTAGGGAGTAATTTCAGTCCGATAAGTGCGATGTTTAGAGGTGAGTATTCGCTGGGGAGCGAGCATGTGGAATGGGATTAGTCGATCGGGAATGTTGAGCTGCTACTTAGGAAATCTGGAATGATCCTTGTGGAATGTATGGGTAGGTGTGGAAGGTAGTATTGGGCCCGTAATATTGAAATAAGAGGACCCATACTAGAAACAAGGAGAATAACAGAGGTTCTAAGAAGAAGGTTGAGGGGAGATAACATGATTCGGGTCCATGATTTGTAGCAGAGTGTGTTTCCATCTTTACCGGTTATTCGATTGTGGTTGTTCAGACTGAGAGTGGATATAGTAAATTGTGGGGCTAGAGGGCCATGTCGGTCGAGCTTAAATGGAGTATACCTTGCGAGGAAAAATTGCGTTTAGATCTCGAGGGATTTGCCTGGTGAGGTGCTAGTTGGAGTCGCAAGACTCAAAAAGGAAGTGGAGATGATGCCTTGTGGAGGATTGCAATCCGAATTGAGTTATCGGCCAATGGATTGTGATGGTAGTTTCTATGATATTATTTCCGCTTTCAGTTTTGGAAGGAAGTGTGAGTGAGCTTCTGACTTCAGAGATTAGAGGAATACCCCGTAGGGTTCCAGATAGTCGTGGCATTAGCACCAACGGGTTTTTGTGGTATGAATGCCTTGAGTTATTCTTATGCCGGGAAGGAGTCATCAGTGGGGACTGTGACAGAAGAGGAAAAGGATGTGCCTCAATTGATTATGGTAAGGCGTATTCTAGCAACAGTTCCAGGTAACCAGGGGGAGTATCTCGGGACGACGACGTTCATTGTCTATGTTGGGAGTCGACTGTGAGAGTGAGGTCTCCTGTTCCTATGTCGACTCTTGAAATGGGGTGTTGGTTGATGATTCAGAGAATGAAGTGTGCGATGCTCCATTATTTCCATATAAAGACTCAGTGCTATTTTAGGATTGTCGAATCATTTTCCTGTGCAACCGAATGAGGTTATGGGTGACTGGAGGCAGTCACATTGGGAGGTTTTTGAGGTTTCTATCGGCGAATCGGAATACATGGAGTTCCTTGGTCCTTATTTGTGACAACCCGAAACTTTTTCCTTTATTGTTAATCAAATGCCGTTAATAAAATGTGAATTTTTTTGAGTCTCGTCAAATTCCTTCGGTTTGAAAATTCATTTAGTTATATAATTGAACTTTATATACGAATAGGAACAAAAAACCGCGTGAAACTCGAATTTTTCTCGAAAAAAACAACATGTTCTCGATCTAACTGGAGTTCAGGACCGTAAACCCGTTTACGGTCGTAAAATCGTTTGCGGTCAATGCCAGGTGGACCCCACAACCGACCACGGAAACCCCCTATAAATATGTGTCCCTACCCTTCATTTAGGTTTTTCTGGCCGAAAACTCTCTCCTTCTCTCTGTAGACTCTTGACCATAAACACCAAAAACGCCATTTTTCTTCCGGAAATAATCGAATATCATCATTGGGAGTCATTTCAGAGCATTTGGAACACATTTTCATCAAAATCCAACATCATTGTTCTTGCGTTTATGGTCGTACACGCCTCAAATCTTCAAAGGCCGTAAACTTGGTTACGACTGTAAACCCATTGAATCTTCAAAGGCCGTAAACCCCAGTTCACGGCCGGAAACTCTCCACGGCCGTAAACCCAAATTCATAGTCGTAAACCCTTCCTGAGTGGTGCATTAGACAGAAAACCCTATTTCCTCGATTCAATCAAGTGTCGGTAACATTCCTTAACCGAGCAGAAGTGTTTTTCTAACACTTTATGTAACAAAATCGCTAATTTAGATACATAAATGTATTTATTTGATATTTGGATTCCGTTATGTGCCACGTACAACCACTCGAGGATCTTTGTTTCCAGTCGACGTTTTCTCACATCAACAGTAAGTTCATACCCCTACACTTTTATTATTTTTAATGTTTTTAGAGGGGAATACAAGCCAAACACGAATGATTTTTGTGAACTTATACAAAAGAATTTCAACAAGTTTAAAACTTATGCAATTTAAACAACCAAAAGATTTCCATGTTTTATAAAATATTTAAATATTTTATCCCTTTTGTAACATGTTGAGCATAAGGGACATTTTCAATGTACATCCATAATTGCATAGTTTTCAGAACAATACACGAACCAAGTACACAACATACATGCAAACTGTAATAGGTATAGTTTGGGGTTTTCAATACATAGTTTTACAAATTTAGAGTTTTACATTGCTAAACATATAAACTATGACATATTTAGTTTATGAGAGACAATACTTGTAAGTCCCTGATCTGCTTGTGTATCAATCAGATTCGTTTGATGGTGTGGAATCCCAATCAAACGGATGATGCCAGATCTAATAGAAGAGAAGGAGAAGAAGAATAATATGAATCTTCAATGTATTGATGAATGGAATGATACTCCTTACACAAGATTCACACACACTCTCTTCTTCTCTCTTGTTTCTCTCTCTAAAACACCTTGGTTTACACACACTTAAGCTCCTGATTCCGTACACTCATATGCACTCCGCTCACTATATATATGAGACCTGGGCCGTGAACAGGTTTACATCTATAAACCTGTTCACGGCCGTAAACATAGCCATAAACTCATAAAACATTACAAAAAAAATACAATTTCTTAGAAAAGCAAAGTATAAACCATAATTTTGACCCAACAATCTCCCCCTTGGTTTATAGCTTTCTTTTCTAATTGACCCAACAAGCTCCTCCCTAAAAAGTAGCTGGCTTTTCTTGTCAATCTTCATTGGGAGCTTGACTTCATCGTTTATCTTTGCTTTCCTCACAACTTCACGATGAACATTATAAATCTTCAATAAATGACTTCATCTTGAGCACTTGGCCTTTTCTTTAGAATTTGGCATTGAACGCACATTGGGTGAGGAGGCTTGATGTACTGATTCTTGAAAGATAGCGCTTTCAGCTTGAGAATCTTCAGAGTGAACAAATCTTCTGGATCACTTCCCCAGGTTCATAGATAGTAGCAAATTGATTGAGGAGGCTTCAATGCAATCTATCACATAATCTTCAAGTTAACTTCACCTTGCTTTTGGGGTTGAAGGATTGAATGTTTAAAGAATAATCTTCATTTCTTGTTCCTTCGAATAAGAATTCTTCGATGATCACGGACGAAGCCTTAGCTCAGAAATTCTCGATACAGACTCCATGAGTTTCATCTACATCTGAATTCACTTTTCAAGACAAAACGAAACTAAAAGAAAGTTTAACACACAAAACAGAAACACAAATATTTTTGGATTTTTGATTTTTCTGAACAAGAAATAAAATAGAAACAAAAATATATTTGGATTTTTAATTTTCTAATTTTCTAATTTTTTTGATTTTTGATTTTTTTTTTAAATTCTCCACCTAAATTTGTGCATAGTGGAAAACTATGAACAAATTTAACAAAAACAAAAAATATTTGGGATCAAAGTTGTCAAAATCCAATATTGTTTATTAGCACATGCCTGCATGTCTAGATCTAGTTAATCATCGGTATTATGGTCCACTTAGACACAAAGAATGTTGACAATTTGGAAAGATTATAAGTGACAAGTCATTGTGATATATATTCCTAAATGGACATTTAGCTGACGATGACCAAGGATATTGTTGTCCACTTAAATTAAGCAGCAATATCTACAGACAACATATTAAACGGTTCAATTTTAGATGTACTAGAACATGTTTCCCGCTTCCCGATATACCTCAATAATCAAGAACTTCCAAAGAACTCCTTACTTTAGGTGAGTATTCAATCATTAAGAAAGAATTCAGATATAGAAGTGCATATGTTGTATCCTAGGTCGGATATCTTCCAATCACATAGAGGGAACAACACATGACTAACATAGATAGGGGGTTAGAGAGATAGAATGTTGCATATGTTGTGTCCCAGGTCAGATCTTCCGATCACGCAGAGGGGACAACATATGACTCATAGATAGAAAGAATTTCATAGATAAGGACGTGCGTAGAATTAGAGTTGCATATGTTGCAATTCAGGTCAGATTTCTTCCAATCACGTAGAGGAAGCAACATATGACTGATAGATAGAAAGCAAGAAAATAATTTCCTACAGACCTACTTTATCAAAACCCCCCAGTCGCCCTATTAGAACCAGAATTAAGGACATAAGTACGTACATCAAGGAAATGTTGAGCCACAGTTATAGATAATTAACTTTTAGTGTATCTCGTAGGTTCCCATGCTTATCTCACTGCTCAATCTACCCGAGCGTCATATTGTTAGTCCAAATGAAACTATCTAAGTCTATATTGTCTAGTCCTTTCATGGTCAATCAATGTCTAGTCCTTTTGAATCCTTTATGCCTACCAACACATTGAATAAAAAGTCTAGACAATTCGGCGTTAGTGCATTACATGTATCATAAATTTCCCTTTAGCACTATACTTCATATCACTTTCCAAACAATACCTACTAACGAAAAGCTATAAGAAAATTAAAGAAAATTGTCTTTGAAATAAATCAATGTAAGATAAACTCGAGAGTATCGAGAAGAAAACTCAAACCGTAAGTAATCGATTGAATTTGCATCCAGAATGTCTGAGAACAACACGCATAATCTCAGAACTGATCCAAAAATTCTTCATGTCATTAAGCACTGACCCCATGAGTGATCCCTTCATTTCTTCCCTTCTTGCAAAGGCCACATACTCTTAAACAAAGTTCTGAATGTTGTACAGTTGAAAGATGTCACATATCATGTGCCCTGAACAACCACTATCAACAAACCGAAGTTTGATGATATGCGTCCATAGTTGCTCCAACACAGAGCAAGATTAGTTGGTCTTAGGAACCCAGTCCATTTTAAAACTGTGTTGACCTTTTTCATTCTTTCAAGGTACTCTCTCCCATGACATATCCTGCTTATCAAAAACAAAATATGTAGAAATATTAGAATCATTAGAAGATTTGGGAGATTGAACCTTCGGTACCCATCTGTAGCCGGGTTTGATCCATTTCTTGTTCGATCCGATGGGTGCCACGACACTTGTTTCAGAACTTGAAGCCGATCTTCGAGATGACTTTGAACTAACCGGTCTTGATTTCACTGAAGCATCTCTTAGCTTGGACTTCTTGGCAGACTTTCCCTTCTTGTCCTTGGGATTTTGATTTTTTGCCTTTTGCGCGTTCGAATCGCCATTGTCTGAACGTGACCTTGAGGAGTTTCTTTTGAAGTATCTCCCTCTTGGCGCGTTCTTCCTGCCTTACACGTAGTATGGAACATATGCACGATTTGTATAGTTTCGGGCAATGTGTCCAGGTGTTCCGCTGTGAAAACATGTCTTTTTCTTCACTGGGAAGTTGTTTCTTCCTGCCCCTGGTTGCGTGTCGTTGCCTTGTTTCTGGTTATTCCCACTTGCACACTTGCAGCTAGCAGTCTGCGTTGCTTGTTTTGGTGGCCTGTATTTCTCAACAACAGATTTGTTTGGGGTAACAGAATTAGAAGCAACAGATTTAGAGTTCAAGGAGTCATTGGTTTGTTCAGTAGTATTCTCCTTGTTCTCATCTTCTGTTACTTTACCCGCACAGGAAGTAGAAACATCAGTATTCTTCACCTCAACACCCTCAGTTGGCCTTGATTGTTCAGTCTTAACTGAAGCTGGAGCAGGGGTTTGGCCATACTGAGCAGGCACTTCTTCCTCATTGGTCTCAAGGGATTGGTTATAGTTGTGATTAAAAGGAGGTGGCACACTGTGATACCCTAAACCCTTGGTTTGAATATCTTTAAAACTCAATTGTTTTTCAACTAAAGACTCGACTGTCTTACTTAACACGGTATAATTTTGGAATCTAACATCTGATTTTCCACACTTAATTTTCAAAAGTTACAACAAGTTTGATTTTAATGTGATCATAGTTTACACACTTTTTGCCGTAATCTTCTTGCAATTTCCTGAAGTCCTTAGTTTTGGCCTCTAATTTTTCTTTTAATGGTCTTTGTTCTTTCCTAATAGTATACCTCTCATATTTTTAGATACTCATTTTCTCTTTTAATCAACTTGATTTGATCACGCAAAAACTTGATAGTTTTAATACAAGATTGAGAACAAGAGACTTCATTGACTGGGATGTTTGAGGAACTCATTGTTTACCAAAAATGTCCTTTTACTAAACACAAAAAAGTCAACCTTAAAAAACAAGCTTGAAAAAGTCAAAACCAAAAAACTAAATTTGAAATTTTGAAAGTTAAACGATAAAGTCAAAGTTTAAAGTCAAAGGTTAAACTTGAAAAGTCAAAGTCAAAATTTTAAGTAAAAAGTCAATTTAGAAATTTAAAAATTAAAAGCTAAAATTTTGGAAGAAAATAGAATTTAAAATTAAAAGAAATTTGAATTTTGGGCTAAAAGTGTCAATTTTTCGAAATTAGGAACGACATAGGAACGCCTTATGAGGCAAATTCCGAAGGATTGGAACAAAGGAATTGCTAGTCCAATTGGTAAGGCGGAGGGGAAAGGAAGCGGGTGATCTGGGTTCGATTCTTGACAACTGCAAAATCGCTACCCCTTTTTTTAATGAACACAATGCGAACATCGGACCCTATGCGATGCTGACCACGATTCCGAGGCAAGGACCGTAAACCCCGACTGTACACGTGCGATGCTAGCCGTGAACTTCGAACCGAACACGTGTCTTCAGACCGTAAACTCACGAGACCTCGGACCGTAAACTCCGACAACAAACTCCAACTGTAAACTTCGGGGCCGTAAACTCCGACCGTAAACCCTGCTTCAGATGCGAAGAAAAACGACGTTTTTAACACTTTTTGCTCCAAAACTCGTTGTAGAACTCGTTTTTATCAAAAACGCAAAGAACAAACCCCCTAATTTTTAGAGATCTATCGAAAAACGCAAAAAATCCTTCAAAAATAAGATCAAATAAGCTCCAAATTTAACAAAATTGATTGATACAATCCAAGCTCTGATACCACTTGTAACTCCCTGATCTGCTTGTGTATCAATCAGATCTGTTTGATGGTGTGGAATCCCAATCAAATGGATGATGCCAGATCTAATAAAAGAGAAGGAGAAGAAGAATAATATGAATCTTCAATGTATTGATGAATGGAATGATACTCCTTACACAAGTTTCACACACACTCTCTTCTTCTCACTTGTTTCTCTATGTAAAACACCTTGGATTACACACACTTAAGCTCCTGATTCCGTACACTTATATGCAGTCGCTCACTATATATATGAGACATGGGTCGTGAACAGGTTTACGGCCGTAAACCTATTCATGGCCGTAAACATAGCCGTAAACTCATAAAACATTATAGAAAAATACAATTGCTTAGAAAAGCAAAGTATAAACCATAATTTTGACCCAACTGATACCGAGGATCACAAACAAGATGTGAATAACCATGCAGATTAACTCGGTACTATTAATTTTATCACCCAATTGATGTGCCGGTTAACCACACAAGCTCCACCGCTCTATGATAAACCTTAAGCCACCCTTTGCCACCCTTGTTAAGTCCAACTTAGTGTGCCGGTTAACCACACACACTCAACTAACGACTTTAGCAAGGTGCAAAGTGTAATTTCATGGGTTAGCATCAATTTCGTATTTTTCTAAAGTAACTAAGATTTGGAATTTCTAAAAGGTTTAGTTACTTTATATTTATCATTATACTTTTAATGAGAATTATAGTCTTTCTCCTACCTGTTCGGCTAACGACCCTCCATCAGTCAAGGAAGTGGTGGGTGAGAGTGAACACCAATTAAGCTGCCATTTTATAAGCAACAACCGTATACACCCATTATAGACCAGTTTCGTGAATGAGGCCTGCTAATGGTAAGACTGACTTGATCTTATACACACACACACACACACATATATATATATATATATATATATATATATATATATACATATATATATATATATATATATATATATATATATATATATATATATATAAACTTATAATACTATAAAGTATAAGGGTTGGATTTTAAACTTTTTAAAATTCTAGGGATTGGAATTCAAGTATTAATGTGTGTGAGACCTTACAAATTCCAAAACTTGAGGGCATGTTTCGAAACTATTCAAAACCTTTCAACTTCATAAGATATGAGTTTAATGGTTCTTGAAAAATGAGACTCTTCATTTTTATAACCTATGACTTTTAATGATCCATTTAAAAGAAAAGTTTTGGAATTCCATAGCATGAGGACAAGTTATGGAGTCCATTAAAATCATCAAGACGAACAATTCAACTAACAAGAATGTTCAATTTCTAGATTAAACTCATATGATTAAGGTAACTCAAATCAAACAAATTACATGTAAATTAGATTAATCATATAAACTAAAACAAATTATGAAATTTTGACAATCACCTTTCAATTGGAAAAACAAGAACATTACCCTCTTGAAAAATAGGTTTCTAGGTTCAAAAACAGTTTAGGGTAATGATCCTCATCCAATAGTAAACAAAAACCTGAAATTCTGCACACAGGTGCATGACCACGTCGTGGTAAAGACTGCCACATCGTGGTGAGCAGTCAGATGCAAAAATGGAAAATTTTCTAGTTTGGAAAAACATGTAGCATCATGTATAATTGAAAACAAGCCTAGGCTCTGATACCACTGAAGGGTTTTGAGCATTCTAACACTCTTATGGTGTGCATGCAACCCTAGAAAACTTGCATCGATGTTTTCTCTATTATACATGCAAACTTTCCTTTTCCAAGGTTTCATCTTAACTAGCATGTGATTGGGGTACATTTCATATAAAAAAAGAGTAGGATGACATACGTTTTCTTGTGGTTGATTGCTTGGAGCTTTAAGAGCCTAACACCAATAATGTGAATGCCTCAAATAGAATCACAAATCACCAAAACAACTTGGAAGACCTTGAGAGAATATGATGCACTCTTAAAATTGGCCCATCCTTGTTATCTCACACCCTAGTGCCATTTCATGTGCCAAAGACCTCTTTATATAGTATGGTGGATTGGGGTTACATCCATGTAAACCCTAATACCCATGACCTTTCATTTTCATAGGATCCAAGGGTTAAAAGCTCCAAATTGATCAATACTAATTAAATAATATGATTTCATATTAATATATTATAACTTATAATATATTAATAAATTATAAATATACTATTCTCAAAAGACTATCAATACAAATTGTTCCAGTGAAATGCAACTCAAATGGATCATGCCGGGTCGGGTCAAGTACATACCAAATATAGTTATGGACTTAGACACCTTATCCAAAAGATTCATCTACGAGATCGGAGACTGGAGAGGAAGTGAGCAGCCAGGCACCTACTTAGAAGATTTCAGCCCCGTTGATACCCGATCCTTTGCAACAGTCGACACCTCATCCGCTCTTTTATGGACTACGCCTCAGGAGGAAAACAAGAAATAGTGCACCAATACCGAGAGAAGTGTTGGGGTTCGAGCGTCTAGATCCTATGCCATCCCCTCCCAAACCAAGGAACGAGCGTCTCGAGCCCAGCGACCCTCGAACCCCAATCATAAGGATGCGTTATATTAGCGCACTCAGGATGACTTATCAGGAGCGACACAACCTGGAACCCATGGTCAGAGACCTGCATGACACCCATAATAGCATTTCTTATCATCATCACAACATTACTGACATGTCAGAGGTGGTGGATACGATGTGTAATTATGCATACGCTGCCAGGAGGATGAAAATTAGAGTTATGATCACCAGTGCTATCGCAGGAGGGCTAGCATTGATTCTGGCAACGACACTTGTCTTCGTGATTGTGTTTTGGGGTTAATTATAATTATCATGGTTTAAGTTTTATGATTTTTGGTTTATGAATCATGATGTATTGAATTTGATTAATGGATTTTGGAATAATGATTGAAGTGCCTTTTGTAGCTTGTAGTGTCAAGTAATACGCTTTGTTAAATCTTTTATTTTCGAACTGCAAATGGAATTTACCTTATTAGTTTTCAATCACCATGATATTTTACCCTACCATTGTTGCTAATGAGCCAAAAAATGTTTTGATGATTTGAAATTTTTCTTAAAATTATATTCTTTATAAAACATCCTTAATTTTGTTTGTGTATTATAGAACCATGGCCCAAAGAAGAAATATCTGCTCACGCACAACACAGCCTGAGAATGCCACTACCTATATTGCTCAATTGGCTTCACAACAACTAATGGCTGCTATCCCTAACATTTTGGCTCAAGTCATTGCGGGAGTCAACACAAGTCAGACAAACCGTGGAGGCCCTACACCTATTGAGAACACTGATGGAAGTGGGGTTCGGAATGAGGAAAAAAAGGGATACACCTATATGTACTTCATGTCATGTAAACCCAAGGAGTTTCATGGAACAGAGGGTGATGTGGGATTACTGAAATTGATAGAAGGAATAGAGGTTGTAATCCACATCAGCAAATGCTCAAATGACTGCAAGGTTCCCTATGTTGCTTGCCTTCTCCAATACATAGCCTTAACATGGTTGAATGCACAAGTCCAAAACCATGGAAGGGATGTAACAAACCAATTAAATTAGGAGCAATTCAAAGAGTTACTCAAGAAGGAATATTTTCATAAGGATGAGATCCAAAAAATGGAATCTAACTGTTGGAACCATGCCATGGTAGGAGCCGATGGGGAAGGCCACACTGTGCGTTTCTACAAACTAGCTGAACTAGTGCCACTGTAACGACCCAATTTTCACGTCCAAAACATTTGTAACAAAATATCAACCGATCATATAAAAACATGTCTCGAGTCTGAAAACCAAATCATAAAACATAATAATGTCAGAGTACAATTCCCAGAATAACTCATAGTGCGGAAAAAAATGTGTGTGTATGATGTGCCGCTACCGCGTCGGCTCTTTCCCCTTCGCCGAAGAGGTACCTGAAACCAAAACTATAAACTGTAAGAACGAAGCTTAGTGAGTTCCCCCATCGTACCACATACCATACAATCACCTAACATACATACTGCCGGGCAATTCTGGGGTGCCTGGCCGACCTACCCGGTACGGCCATTCTGGGGTGCCGACCTACCTGTATGGCCATTCTGGGGTGCTGACCTACCCGTGTCAAGCCATTCTGGGGTGCTGACCTGCCCATCGGTCTTAACAACCGACCCTCGGGGACTATTCCACCCCTACTGCTACTATCACATATATCATAATATTATCAGACATATACGGGGTGTCCGAACTACCCTTCGGTCCTAACAACCGAACTTGGGGACTATTCCCTTCCTACTACCACTATCACATATAACATATCATGCCAGCATATAAACATGTCATCACATACTGTCAGACATATCTGGGGTGTCTGACCTGCCCTTCGATCCTAACAACCGAACTCTACTAATATCACATATAACATATCATGCCAACATATAACATATCAGGTAGTAGCACACCTAGATGATATCACAAAGACATTCATCTAACATACAACTCCTGCTGGTGGGCCGACATTGTGGCCGTAGACCCACTGCTACTGGAAGGCAACTCACCTCGTAGTAGCTGTTGAACTGTGTGGGAATCCTCTAACTACTGTCGCTGCTACTCTGGAAATCCTCCGACTATAATTCCCACAAAAAAATTAGTCATACACTGCTAACGGTTCTTAGGGTAAAATGACCATTTTACCCCTAACCAAGTCAAAGTCAAAGTCAACTTCTAGTTGACTTGACTCGCCGAGTTGGCTCGCCAACTGGCCGAGTCCCTATCCCTTTACTCGTCCTCATCCATGACCCCACTCGTCGAGTTGGGCCGTCAACTCAACGAGTTCTTCTCTCATATGAACATCACATGAAAACTCATCCGACTCGCCGAGTTGATGAACAACTCGTCGAGTTCACCTTCATCTGATGAACAAGTTCTGTCCTCGACTCGCCAAGTTGATGAACAACTCGTCGAGTTCATCTTCATCTTTAAGAAGATTGCCTTGGACTCGCCGAGTCTGCTCATGCACTCGCGGAGTCCCATGAATTTCCAAAACAATGGCTTAGTCTAGAACGTTGGGTCACTCCCCAGGACTCCCTAAAACCTTTCCACACTCAACTGGGTCTTTTTGACCGTCACTGAATGGGACAGAAACCTTGGACTCGCCGAGTCGGTCACATCCCTTCACTAAAACTTCGATTTCTGATGTACAACCCTTGATCAAAAGATAGATCTATGCTTCTACAATCGATCTGGCATGTAAAGTTACAACCTTTACGTGCTTGCATGGGACATTGATCTCAAAAGGTCCTAAAACAAGCTCTTACAATGCATGGGGCCTTCTTTGAGTGCAAAAGCCACTCCTTTCTGCCTTGTAACCCCTCTAAGGAACCAAATCCGAAACATCAACCCCAAACCATGCTTGCAATCATGGTTGGTGACCAAAATGGCTTAGAAAAAGCCCTAAAACTCCACAAAATGGGATCTATCAAAAGAGCAAACAAGGTATAGACTTTATACCTTATGTAGACTGAAAATGATGCTCAAAGTCAGATCCCTCTAGCCTCCTCTTGATCCTTCAAGCTTTTCCTTCCTTGGATAACAAAAGCACCAAAATCACCCCAAAAGCCTTAGATTGCTTCAATAATGGCTAGGGTTTGCTATGGGGGTCTTTTGGGAGAAAATGGGATGAAGGAGGCCGAGTTAAGGTGTTTAAATAGGGTGAAAACCCTCGGATTAGGGTTTTTGTCCAGACAGGGCCTAGTCGCCGAGTACGGGACCCGACTCATCGAGTCCACAACTTAAACTCAGCGCCTCATCCCGCTTCTACTCGGCGAGTTGGTCCTTAAACTCCCCGATTCCAAGGCCAAAATGCAAAATATTTAAAAGAAGGGAATACGTACCGAGAACCAGGTGCTACAAATCTCCCCCACTTATTTTAGACTTGTCCTCGAAGTCTGCTGCTCGATCCTGAAAAAGTTCGGGGTAATGCTCCAACATCTCGCTCACCAGCTCCCAAGTCCATTCCGGCCCCTTCTGGTGCTGCCATTGCACTTTCACGAGTTCCACTCTCTTTCTCCTCAGATCCTTCGACTTCCGGTCGAGAATTGCCACCAATCGCTCAATGTAGTTCATGCTGTCATCAACCTGAATGTCCTCCAAGGTTACCACTAGTGAGGAGTCCACCAGGCACTTTCGCAGCTAAGAAACATGGAAAGTGTTGTGTATCTGACTGAGTTCAGCTGGCAGATCCAGCCTACATGCCACTTTGCCCACCCGGGCTACAACCCTGAACAGTCCAATGTACGTGGGGCCCAACTTACCCTGCTTCCTGAATCAGATAACACCTTTCCATGGCGACACCTTCAGGAGACCCATATCCCCGACCTGGAATTCCAGGTCTGATCGATGCTTATCGGCATAGCTTTTCTGCCGACTCTGAGCAGTCTGAAGCTTGCTCCGGACCTGATTAATCTTCTCTGTCGTCTTGAGTACTACCTCAGTGCTCCCCATCACCCTCTAGCTAACCTCGCCCCAACATATAGGGGTCTTGCACTTCCTCCCATATAGCATCTCGAAGGGAGGACGGTCAATGCTCGCATGATAACTATTGTTATAGGAGAACTCTGCGAATGGAAGGTAGGTATCCCAGCTACCTCCAAAGTCTAACACGCAAGCTCGCAGCATATCCTCCAGGGTCTGGATGGTCCGCTCGCTCTGACCATCCGTCTGCGGGTCAAAGGCGGTGCTGAAATGTAGACGAGTACCCAGCTCGTCATGACACTTCTTCCAAAACCTGGAAGTGAACCGCACATCCCTGTATGAAATGACCGATACTGGCACCCCGTGTCGCGCCACTACCTCCCAGATATAGATATCGGCCAACCTTTTGGTCGAAAATACTCTCCTGAATCAGGATAAAATGGGTGCTCTTGGTCAATCGATCGACGATGACCCAAATCGAATCCACTCCTCGTGCGGTCCTGCGAAGCTTTGTGATAAAATCCATTGTAATATCTTCCCATTTCCACAGCGGAATATTCAACGGCTGCATCTTGCCGTGTGGCCTCTGGTGCTCGGGCTTGACCTTCCTGCAGGTCAAGCACTGCTCCACATACCATGCTACATCCCGCTTCATGCAGGGCCACCAATAGTCCAGACGAAGATCCCTATACATCTTCGTCGCCCCAGGATGAATGGAGAATCGAGATTTGTGTGCCTCCTCCATCAGAAACTAGCGTTCACCCCTGAGGTACGGTACCAACACCCTACGGTGTAGTATCAGTAATCCTTAGCTGTCATAGTCAAAGGAAGAAACCTGCCCCACAATCCGTTCGCTCTTTCGATGTTCATCCTTCATGGCCTCCTGCTGGGCCTCCCGAATCCGCTCCAACAGCAGAGCCACCACTTTCATCCACATGCAGATATCCCTGATCGGCGTTGTCTTGTGGCTAAGCGCGTCGGCCACCACATTGGGCTTCCCCAGGTAATAAAGGATCTCACAGTCGTAATCCTTTACCACGTCCATCCACCGACGTTGCCTCATGTTTAGATTCGGCTGATCCATGAGGTACCTCAAACTCTTATGGTCTGTGTAGATGGTACAGTGAACCCCAAAGAGGTAATGACGCAAAATCTTGAGGGCGAACATAATAGCCCCCAACTCCAAATCATGCGTCGGGTAGTTCGCCTCGTGAGGCTTTAGCTGCCTCGGCGTGTAGGTGATGACATGCCCTCTCTACATCAATATTGTTCCCAACCCTGAGATGGACGCATCGCAGTACACAACAAAATCCTCCATGCCCTCTGGCTGGGCTAAGATTGGCGCCTCACACAATCTCTAATTCAGTGTCTCGAACGCGGCCTGTTGCTCAGGCCCCCTTCGAAAGACCACATCCTTCCTTGTTATCCTGGTCAGGGGTCCGACTATCTTGGAGAAAACTTGGATGAATCTCCGATAGTAGCCGGCTAATCCTAGGAAACTCCGAATCTCAAATGGAGACTTCGGAACCTCCCATCTCATCACGGTCTCCACCTTGGCCGGGTCCACTGAAATCCTGTTCTGGTTGACGAGATGCCCAAGGAACTGCACCTCGCGCAACCAGAACTCACACTTGGAGAACTTAGCATACAAGTTCTCCCTCCTCAAGGTCCAGCACCTCCCGCAGGTGCTCCTCGTGCTCCTCCTGCGTCTTGGAATAAACCAAGATATCACCAATAAACACTATCACTGACCGGTCTAACATTGGTCTACACACGCGGTTCATGAGGTCCATGAATGCGGCAGGAGCATTGGTGAGACCGAAGGGCATCACCACAAATTCGTAGTGGCCATAGCGCATCCGAAACGCAGTCTTCTGTACATCCTCCTCTCTGACCCTCATCTGATGATATCCTGAACGTAAATCAATCTTGGAGAACCAAGATGCTCCCGGCAGCTAGTCAAAGAGGTCATCAATCCTCGGGAGTGGGTAACGGTTCTTTACCGTTACCTTGTTCAACTCCCGATAATCTATACACATCCGATGCGACCTGTCCTTCTTCCTCACAAACAGAATCGGGGCTCCCCAGGGAGAACTACTCGGTCTAATGAATCCCTTGTCTAATAGCTCCTGCAGCTGTGTAGACAACTCCTGCATCTCAGGAGGAGCCAACCGATACGGTGCCTTGGCCATCGGAGCTGCACCAGGGACTAGGTCGATCCTGAACTCCACCTGCCTCTCCGGAGGTATCCCTGGCAATTCCTCGGGGAATACATCCGTAAACTCTTGCACCACGAGCACATCATCCATTTCCGCTCTAACTGTCTCCCGGGTGTCCATGACATAAGCGACATATCATGCGCAACCATGCTGAAGGTAACGCCTAGCCCTCGCTGCTGAACATACCGCTAATCCTTGCTGTGGCCTCTCGCCCTAAACTACCAACTCTCCCCCACTTGGGGTCCTGATTCGAACTAGCTGCTGAGCACAATCTATCACTGCCCCATTGGAGCTCAACCAATCCATGCCTATAATCACTTGTTCCCTCTCAACGGAATAGGAACCAGGTCTACCAGATAATGCTCCTCGAATATTCTCAGCACATAGTCTCGGAATACCATCGATGCTCGCATCGATTGGTCATCTGCAATCTCTACCTCTAAAGGGCAATCCAACATGCCCGAAGACTCAGGGAACTTCTTGCCAAGCACAAGAGAGACAAATGATCGAGTAGCACCCGAATCAAACAATATTTGAACTGGGATACCGTTCACATGGAACGATCCTAAACAGAGCACATACATAACATATCAAAATCACAGTGGCATATGATAACAACATAAATAAGAAGTCATACCCATCACCACATTGGGTGCAGCGCGTGCCTCCTCGGTAGTCAACTGGAATGCCCGACTCCTCACCATTGGAGCCTTTGCCTTGCCCTGTCGGCCATTAGTGATCCGCAGGGTCGCTGGAGGTAGCACCTTCACTAGCGCTGATGCTGCTATCAACCGGGGGCAATTGGCCTTCTTGTGGCCCCTCTGGTTGCAATGGAAACATAGCAACTCAGACGTCTAAATAACCGATGCAGGGGCAGTACAATCCCTGCTGAAGTACCCCGCCTTGCCGCACTTGTAGCAGCCCGACGATCCCAATCTACACGCCCCCTCATCTGGCCTGCCGCATTTCCTGCAGCGGCCCGGTCCTGACTGGCTTTTCGTCCTACCATCTGATCCATTGGGCTTCTTCCCCGAAGCCGCAGTTGTCTGACCCTCCTCAGTCTTCCTCTTTCGGACATGCTCCAGATCAATCTCCCTCTCCCTAGCCCTAGCAATCATGGAGTCTAGGGTAGGGCAAGCGGAAAAACTAACATGCTCCCGAATGTCAGCTCGCAGCATGTCATGATAGCGGGTCCTCCTCATATCCTCATATCCCACATACTGGGGAACCAACTTCCCTCTCCTGGAACTTGGCAGTGATCTCCGCCACAGTCTCCATAGTCTGCCTCATGTCCAAAAACTCTCTGGCCAGCTGCTGAACCTCTACTGTTGGCGCAAACTCCGCCCTGAATCTGGTCACAAAGTGCGGCCGGGTCATACCCTCCACAGCCGAGGCTCCCAATGAGTCACCAACAGACTCCCACCAGTCTCTATCTCTGTCTCTCAAACACCCTGCTGCATATCTCACCTTTGACCCCTCGGGGCAAAATCTGGTCAATTGTGCGGACTCAATGTCTGCAATCCATCGTCTGGCAGCAATGGGATCCTACGCCCCATGGAAATCCGGCACACCACTGCCCCTGAAGTCCTTAAAGGACAGTGTAGGGGATCCTAACTGGCCAGACGCCACATCTCTCCTAAACGCCCTGAGGCGATCCTCCATCAACTCAACTGTCACACCCCAAAACCGAGAATAGCGGAAACGTTCTGGAGCAGACGACGTCATGTAAATTATCACAACACAGTATAACAGTAAATAAGTAAACAACATCATCCATTGCATTAAATATATAGTTTTAATACAAGCGTGTTCTAAACAGTTATAGACACCAAAAATGTAATTCAAAATAATAAGATGAGTCTTGAATGCGCTCCATCTTCTCAATAGCTGGCCTCGGTACCTGTCTATTGATGACCTGAGAATACAAGTTATTTTGAAAGAGTTTATCAGCATTAAGCAGGTGAGTTCATAAGTATTTTAGTGTCGGTGTTTGTATCAAAACGTTTGAACGTGGTTTAAAGTATGAGTTTGTAAACATTGGTGATAAAAGTATGTGAATGTTTGTAAAAGTTTGAATCTCTTAGAAAAACCTATATTTTCTATTAAAAGTAGCCTTCTACCAAGGCGTAACTATTTTGTATGCTCGTTTATTGTAAAAGTGTGTAATTTTCCCAAGTGTAACTATCATCGACAAAATATAGTTTGTACATTAATGTTTACGTGAAATATGATGGGTTTTAGCTATAAGAACTTTCCAATGTGCGCATGCAAAACCCTAATGCTAGGATCTAGACTTTCTAATTAAACATGCTTTGAATCAAAGACTTCTAATAACTAATTAGGTATAAAAAACAATACAAAATCAGATCTAGAAGTTTACCTTTGAATCCCTTGTTCGATCCTATTGTCTTGGAGCTCTAGAGTCACAATTGTCACTCCTCTAATGGCTTACAAACACCAAATAACAAAGAAGATGATTTGAGAGAGAGGCTAGGAGGAAATCGGCCAGGGGTTCTCAACTTTAGATGAGATATCGATTTCCCTTGGCCATGGGGTCTATTTATATTTGTAGACTCCTTAAGGGTTTCACCTTAAACGCTAGTTGGATAATCTTTCCTTAAAGCAATCCAAATCCTTTCCTTAGATAAGCATTGGACGATTTGAGGCTATCCCTAGCCCTAGAATCCGTCCATCCTTCATCCAATAAGGATTTACAGTCTAAAGTGTAACTATCAAACAATTGACAGTTTATACCCTCTTATTTAATTAATCTCTTTAAGTCACCAAATTAATTCTAATTAATTCTATGACTTATATTAATTAAACAACAATATTATTATTCCTTATATTATTCTCATAATATATTAATAATATTTATTCTCTCATAATAAATCATCCTATCAAGTTGCTATGGTGAAGGCAACCCAAAAGGACCATGCACAATCGGGTCAAATACTTGCCTAATATAGTTGCAGCCTTAG
This sequence comes from Lactuca serriola, assembly GCF_051521515.1. Classification (NCBI taxonomy): domain Eukaryota; kingdom Viridiplantae; phylum Streptophyta; class Magnoliopsida; order Asterales; family Asteraceae; genus Lactuca; species Lactuca serriola. The sequence continues at coordinate 66,182,187 of NC_136412.1, read as the reverse complement.
ACACTATTCCAACAGTCTCCCACTTGGATAAATCTAGTAACTATATGCACAAGTACAATTCGATTTGCAATCGTAGCTCTCAAAGACGCTGTCAAACTCTGATCTAATCAATCTTGTCCTTTAGATAAGGGATCGTACAGTCCTCTGTTAGATATCATGCTGACAATTCTATGGAAGGATTAGTCAAGCATTAAGGTTTCTCAATCTCTGATTTATTTGACATAGAACTTAATCGAACACATCAATTCAGTTCTGACCGGGCCCGGCACATAAGTCAAATCAAATCATCGAGCGGCCGAGATATCGCTTTTACCCTCTTAGGATAAAAGTTACAGATAAACTTCGACTTATATGCATTTACTTATTCATTAACCAACTATACACAACAATGCGTTTTATAACACCGAGTTACTGATGCGTTTTCGCATTATCAATGTACAATCAATTAACAAATAACAAACCATATATCTAGGTTTTAAGACTATATGATATTATCGTCTTGCGATCACCCATTTTATATCACATTCCATAAGGTGATTCCAGCAAACGCGGGTTTGTTCCAATGCTCAAAACTAGTTCATAAGCACTCATGAACGTCGCAGCAATCTTTTGCTATGTCTAATACCATTTAGACAATCTACACACCGATTCATGACAATCTTCATTCATATCTACTTCCAACATATGAACGATTGTGGACAATTTGAATAATTCGATTATTCTTAATAAACTCAATTATTCTGGAAGTCAAAACATGCAAAGTGAAACAATAGTTAAACAATTAACATAAGACAACAACATTACTCATAAATAAAACTCCTTTATTTAATCATCAAATGTTAATTACATTTATCTATTACACGTTTCTAATACTATCTAATCTATGCTAATATCATCCTTCAGCCCAATACTCCTAGCATTCTGCAAGTGCTTAACCCTACTTAGTCCCTTCGTAAGCGGATCTGCTGGGTTATCTTCTGATGATATCCTCTTCACTACGAGTTGTCCTTCTTCTACACGATGTCTAATAAAATGATATTTTCTGTTGATATGTCTAGATCTACCATGATCCCTCGGTTCCTTGGTCAAGGCAACTGCTCCTTCATTATCACAGAAAATCTCCATGGGCTCCTTTATGGCAGGTATAACTCCAAGATCACCGATGAAGTTCTTCAGCCATATTGCCTCCTTCGACGCTTCGCTCGCTGCAATGTACTCTGATTCGCACGTTGAATCAACTACAGTTTCTTGGTTGGAACTTTTCCAAGTCACTGCTCCTCCATTCAGGGTAAAGACCTAGCCCGACTGTGAACGGTAGTTTTCCCTGACGGTCTGAAAGCTGGCGTCACTTTACCCTCGCACCTTCAAGTCATCACTCCCTCCGAGGACTAAGAACCATTCCTTCGTCCTCCAAAGGTACTTAAGGATATTCTTCACCGCAATCCAATGGGCTCTGCCAGGGTTCCCTTGATATCTACTAACCATGCTTAATGCAAAGGCTACATCAGGGCGAGTACAAGTCATAACATACATGATTGAGCCAACTGCGGGAGCGTATGGTACTCGGCTCATTTCTGCTATTTCAGCTTCGGTACTCGGACATTGAGTCTTACTCAACTTGGCATTGCTTTGTATCGGTAATTCTCCCTTCTTCGAGTTTTCCATACTAAAACATTTTAGTACCTTCTCTAAGTAAGTGTTCTGACTAAGTCCGATTAGTCTCTTACTTCTTTCTCTCACTATCCTTATTCCCAAAATGTAAGAAGCCTCTCTGAGGTCCTTCATAGCGAAGCACTTCCCGAGCCAGGACTTAACTTCCTGCAGAGTCGGGATGTCGTTTCCTATGAGTAATATTTCATCGACATATAGAACGAGGAAGCTTACTATACTCTCACTGTCTTTGACATATACACACGATTCATCTTCGCTTCGTACAAATCCAAACTTTTTGACTTTCTCATCGAAGCAAAGATTCCATCTGCGAGACGCTTGCTTAAGTCCATAAATGGACTTCTCAAGCTTACACACTCTATTTGAATGCTTCGGATCCACAAACCCCTCTGGCTGAGCCATGTAAACATCCTCAGCCAACTTTCCGTTAAGGAAGGCGGTCTTGACATCCATTTGCCAAATCTCATAATCATGAAATGCGGCAATAGCAAGCATCACTCTAATAGATTTTATCTTCGCAACTGGTGAGAAGGTCTCATCATAGTCAACTCCGGGAGTTTGAGTAAAGCTCTTAGCGACCAATCGCGCTTTATATGTGTGTACGTTTCCATCCACGTTGGTCTTCTTCTTGAAGATCCATTTGCACCCAACGGTCTTACGTCCGGGCACATTATCAACCAAATTCCAAACTTGGTTATCATACATGGATTGGATCTCGCTATGCATTGCCTCTTTCCATCTCGTAGACTCCGGGCCTGCAATGGCTTCCTTATAGCTATTAGGTTCATCAAGATTTATTAGTGTACCATCACTAATATACGTGTCCCCTTCGGTAGTAATATGAAAACCATAAAACTGGACTCGTCAATCGGTTCAACCGGAGTTTCCTCCTTGGGTTAAGTGCCAGCGGTAGAGGTTCCTTCATTTATCGACTCTTGAATCTGTTCAAGCTCGATTTGCCTCCCACTGTCTCCTTGGCTTATGAGTTCTTGCTCTCGGAAAACTCCTCTCCTCGCAATGAAGACAACATTGTCCTTCGGTCTATAGAAGAGATATCCAAAGGATTTTTGCGGGTAGCCGATGAAAATACATCGCTCACTACGAGGTTCGAGCTTGTCGTAAGTATCTCGTCTTACAAAAGTCTCGCAACCCCAAACCTTGATATGTGCTAACGAGGGAGCTTTCCCTGTCCACATCTCGTGAGGTGTTTTGGCAACCTTCTTAGTAGGGACTCGGTTAAGGATATGGGTGGCAGTCTCTAAGGCATACACCCAAAAAGAGATAGGTAGTGAAGCACGACTCATCATAGAGCGAACCATATCCAATAAGGTTTGATTACACCTTTCTGCCACACCATTCAATTGTGGTGTCCTAGGTGGCGTCAATTGTGAAACTATTCCACACTCCTTGAGATAATCGTGGAATTCAAGACTTAGGTACTCTCATCCTCGATCGGATCGAAGCATCTTGATTCTCCTACCCAATTGATTCTCCACTTCATTCTTGAACTCTTTGAACTTCGTGGTTGATCTAAACGGTCCACATACATCAGTATGTATTAGGTCCAATAGATCCTAACCCCTTTCGCAAGAGCCAGCGAAAGGTGACTTAGTCATATTTCCAAGCCAACAAGATTCGCATGTGTCATCTTCCCTAAGGTCGAATGACTCCAACACTCCATCCTTTTGGAGCTGGGCTATGCGTTTCTTGTTGACATGTCCAAGACGACAATGCCACAAGGATGCTTTATCCATACTATCTGAAAAATCCATGTTCAAAACATCATTTCCTAAGTTATCAACAATCATAACAGTTTCATATATTCCATTACATGGTGTAGCTTCAAAATAAAAGACACCATTTAGATAAGCTAAAATATAACCATTCTCATTATTAAAAGAAAATCTAAAACCTTGTCTAAACAAACCATGAAATGAAATGATGTTTCTAGCCATTTTTGGCGAATAGCAACAATTGTTCAAATCTAAACTTAAACCATTCCTATGCACTAAAGAATACACTCCAATCTTGGTCACAGGTGATGATCTTCTTTTCCCCATGATTAGATTTATTCTTCCAGCCTCTACATCCGTATTTCTTCTTAGTCCCTGCACATTAGAACAAATGTGGTAACCACAACCGGTATCAAGAACCCAAGAAATAGCATGAGATGAATCGTTAGATTTAATTGTGTATATACCTGCGAAAGATGGCTTGATCTTTCCTTCCTTGATGGCTTGCAGGTACTCTGGGCAGCTTCTCTTCCAATGTCCTATCTTGTGGCAGTGGTGGCACTCTGCCTCCTTTGGGTTAGGGAAGGGTTTAGCAGGATCAACTTTGGTCCCACTTGAAGAGGCACCATCTCGGGCTTTAACCTTACGATAGTTCTTAGACGAGGCCTTCCTCTTCTTTCCCTTCCCTTGTCCAATAGCCAAGACTGGAGCAGCAGGTGGATTGGGAGTTGGTGCAACAAACTTGTCCTTGAAGTTGCTCTCAGCGACCCCCAAGAGACCTTGGAGTTTGCTTAGGGTGACCTCCTCCTTGTTCATGTGGTAGGTCATCCTAAATTGATTGTAGCTCGGAGGCAAAGAGTGAAGCACCATGTCGATCGCCAAGTCTTCCCCAAAGTCAACATTCAACTTGCGAAGGCGGTCGACATACCTTTGCATCTTTTGCAGGTGCACGGTAAGAGACTCTCCATGACCCATCTTAGCGGAAATCATGTTAGTGAAAATCTCATAACGCTCTTGTCTCGTGTTCTGGTGGTATCTCTCCAATAAGTCTTGATGCATCTCGTACGGGTACATGTCCTCATAGGACTTTTGGAATTCAGAGTTCATAGTGGCTATCATGATGCAATGTACCTTCGTTGCATCTCGCTCATGAGTTTCAAAAGCGGTCATTTCAGCCGGAGTTGCGATTTCAGGGTTGATTTTCTCAAGCTTCTCATCGAGGACATACTCCTTATCCTCATAGCGAGCAATAGTGCGAATGTATCTTATCCATTCGCTAAAGTTCGTCCCATCGAAAGTGACCTTTTGACAAAGGCTCATCAATGTGAAAGAACTAGCAGCAGCATTGTTTGCGTTCGACATCTACAAATAGAAAGGATAAAGATAGATTAGAATATGAATCCCTAATTATCACCCAATAAGAAAAATTAGGGCTAGGATCCAACAACAATATTTACATATTAGAAAAGGGATGCCGTAATCCAAAATGCAAATAATATGAAGGTAAGTGAATGACGATTCACTAATTCTCCACCATAAAACATAACTATAAGTCCTAAATGTATTGAGAATTCCTAGGTTTGGATGAGATTCATTGAAACTATTCAATGGCATGTTTAAATCTCGATATGCCCCTCTCGTTTGTGACTGGGATACCGAGGATCATAAAAAGGTGTGAATTACCATGCAAATTCACATGGTGCCTTCATTGTAACGATCACCTATTCGATGTGCCGGTAAACCACACATGCTCCATCGAGCTATGATAAACAATGAATCACCCTTTGCCACCTTTGCTTAGAACCAATTAGTGTGCCGGTAAACCACACATGCTCCACTAACTTCTTAGCAAGGGTGCAAAGTGTAATTTCATGGGATTGCATAGGCCGCAACCTTATACCCACCTTATAGATCGGCTTCGTGAATGAGGCCTACTAACAGTAAGACTAGCATTTTAGTTATACATACATATATATTAATCTTGTAATATTATATTAGTATAGGGATGTAGTTTAAATTTTTAAAAATCTAGGGTTTGAAATTTAAATTATCTAAATTAAAACTTTTAATCACAAAACATAAATTTTAAAACTTGAGGACAAGTTTTAAACATATAAAACATGGAGGATCAAAAAACAAATAATTTTAATTAATAATTAATTCCATGATTATCCATATTTGACTTATTTAATGATTTCTTGCAAGATAATTACCAAATTAATCAAAATAATTAATTAATTATCATATAAGGAAATTAAATATTTTATTAGTTGATAAATATATTTAATTAGATCAAGATTATAGTCATATATATCAAAAAATCGGATTAGGGTTGATCTAATATGATTAAGGTAAGTTTCCATAAGATAATTATCAAAAAATCCCGAATCTGGCCCTTCTTGACGCTCGGACTCGTCGAGTTCCCAACTGGACTCGTCGAGTTCATTCAGAAACACAAAATCGAATTTTGCAAACAAGTTTCAAACAAACAAGCAACAATTTAATAGAAACCAAGCTAGGCTCTGATACCACTGATGGGTTTTAGCCATAAGAACTTTCCTATGTGCGCATGCAAAACCCTAATGCTTGGATCTAGGCTTTCTAATTAAACATGCTTTGAATCCAAGACTTCTAATAACTAATTAGGTATAAAAACAATACAAAATCAGATCTAGAAGTTTACCTTTGAATCTCTTGTTTGATCTTGTTGTCTTGGAGCTCTAGAGTCACAATTGTCACTCCTCTAATGGCTTACAAACACCAAATAGCAAAGAAGATGATTTGAGAGAGAGGCTAGGAGGAAATCGGCCAGGGGTTTTCTACTTTAGATGAGATACCGATTCCCTTGGCCATGGGGTCTATTTATACTTGTAGACTCCTTAAGGGTTTCACCTTAAACCCTAGTTGGATAATCTTTCCTTAAAGCAATCCAAATCCTTTCCTTAGATAAGCATTGGACGATTTGAGGCTATCCCTAGCCCTAGAATCCGTCCATCCTTCATCCAATAAGGATTTACAGTCTAAAATGTAACTATCAAACAATTGACAGTTTATACCCTCTTATTTAATTAATCTCTTTAAGTCACCAAATTAATTCTAATTAATTCTATAACTTATATTAATCAAACAACAATATTATTATTCCTTATATTATTCTGATAATATATTGATAATATTTATTCTCTCATAATAAATCATCCTATCAAGTTGCTATGGTGAAGGCAACCCAAAAGGACCATGCACAATCGGGCCAAATACTTGCCTAATATAGTTGCAGCCTTATACACTATTCCAACAAAATGATCACTAAATATATGTAAAGGGTAAATTAATGTAGTACTGTAGTGTTGTATTATAGGAACTACTGCTGTACTAACTACCTTAAACCGGATTTATATTAAGGTATTATGTGATTAATTGTACCATACAATCGACTATGTAACACGACATTGTAGGTCATAAAAAGGTATGACGTTTGGTACCCGCGGACCTGCAGGTCCGGCTGTAGCTAGCAGCAAGGTGTAGGATAGTCAATCCAGTATACATCTATATGCAAACTCATGCTCTCTCTGCAAGAGACCCTGGCTACAACTCGGGCCATGACATTGAAGGCATGCTCCGATACAGTGGATCACAATTATGTTAACGTATTCATGTATATGTGATGTATTGTTACTCGTTCTAGTATCGTTGTATATGTTCTCTTTCTAGTATAGTTGTAAATGTTCTCTTTCTAGTATAGTTGTATATCTTCTTCTTCTAGTATAGTTGTATATGTTCTCATAGTAATGTAATGTATATGTTCTCATAGTAATGTACTGTATATGTTCTCATAGTAATGTAATGTATATGTTCTCATAGTAATAAGTACTGACTCGTGAATGAACTGACTCATTGAATATCTCATTGTTCTAGCAATAGTATTAGTATTATCCTGTGCTACCCCTATGGTAACTTACTAATGATGTAACTGGTACGTAAGAATATGGAATAACTTTTATGACTATATATGTACACATGATATATAACTAATATTTAAGCAACCTTCAGACGGATACCCGATATCCCACCAGACCACATCTCAAGCGCGAAAAGGAAATAGGGCGGGCGGCCTTCCTATGCCTTTTAAACATTTCTTATATACTATACATATATGGGCATGCAATTTATAATAATTATAACAGAGTTTAAGTAAAAGTATTTGATAAGTAAAAGAGTTTGTAAAACAGTTTGAAGTAAAACAGTTTGATAAACAGTTTGAACAGTAAGAAAATCATTGGTTTTGTAGTTATTAATCACATGTGATTGATGTAATAACCATAAGTATTCAACTTGTATTCCCCCCCATAAAAGCATTTAAAACATTTAAAATTATTTCAAAGGTTAATTAAAGGGGTATGAACTCACTTGCAGTGAGTGGATTGGATTGAAGTGTCGGATACGGTGCTAGGTGACAAAATGAGACTTGTACAAACGCACGAGACTAGTTATCATATAATGAACATATATAACTAATTATCCAATTTATAACTAATAAATTAAGTTGGGACACTCTAGAATGTGAGAACACTTTGTTTCAAGTGTTAAAGATCACAAGGGTTGCATCCAAGTGTTTGTAGGGCAAAGCTAGAGTGTTTGGAGTTCAAGGGTAATTTCCTTTGGAGTTTATGGTTTTAATGACCATTACCCAAGGAGTTTATGGCAATAAACCCAATGGTTTACAGTCGTAAACTCTACACCTTATAACCATGTGTTGTTTTGAGGTTTTACAAGTCTTTTGAAGCATTTCTACTTGGTAGTTTGGCCTTTGGAAGGGACTAGGGCAACAAAAACACTCCTTGGAGGAGTTTACGGCCTCATGGTCATTTCCCTTTGGGTTTACTACCGTAAACCCTTATGGAAAAGGGTATTGCCATGTTTTCAAGTCCTTAACACAACAAGGTAATTGTCTAGGTTAGTTTTTAGGCCTAAGGAAGGAAAAGGACCCAAATAAACACACTTTAGCGTGTTTACGGTTTTGGGAGCTCCCCAAATCGTAAAAAATTAATAATGTTGGACTTTGGTGTTTTTCAAGGCTTAAACACATCAAGGGAAGGTTTAAACATATCAAGGAAGGCTTAAACATCAAACTAGGGCTTAGATAAAGGACTTAGGCACACTTTGGTGCCTTTCTTGGTGTTTACGGCCCAAGAACATTCTTGGACCGTGAACACCTTATTCCTTGTGTTCTTGACATATTTACTTGATGCTAACATGTAATACTATCTTAATAAGACTCAAGGATGGAAGTACTTACTCTAAGGAAGCTTGAATTGAGCTAAAAGTCCAAGAACACTTACTGTGTGTTCTTGGTGTTCTTGGTGTTTTTGGAAATCTAAACAAAATACAAAAATGAATGGATGAATAGATGAACAAACACTAGATTAAGTGTTATATCAAATTCAAATGGCTAGAACACTTACAAGTTTGAAAATCTTGAATTAATTCTAGGATGATACTTGAGAGGATATTTTGGAGTTTACTCTTTTGGTAAATGGGTAGTAAACACAAATGACTAGTTTTTGGGGAGTAAACTCATGCTTATGCATGAGTTCATGGTTTTTGGGTGATTTTTCGACCCAAACTTAAATGTTTGGACGTGAACTTCTAAGACACGAAGTGTTTGCGGTTTTTAAAATTCAAAACCCGAGACGACACTTTCTTTCACCCGTTTGTTTAAAAATAATATTAAAATAATCAAACTAACTTTAAATTTGTTAAAAATAAGAAATAATGACATTAACTTATAATAAGAAGTGGTTGACTTTTAGGGTTTGACCGAATGAAAATTTTGGGTTGTCACATCAACTATCCCTTCCTTGATCGACCCGAAGATGATGGGGGTCGACTCAAGGATGCCTCTGGTGATCTCTTACGCGATGAACTCACGTAGCCTCTCATCTACTGGCTCGGAACCTGATCACGAACCTGATCCCTCTCCTGAACTGCCAACTACTGGCCTCTGCCGTAGTACCACCATTCTACAAGACATAATACCAACCGTTAGTGATACCGATACCTATAGAGGGATCACATTCACTACAAGTTCCCTGGTCTTGTCTCAGCCTTCCTTAATTCGCGTACGGATCCTCTGCTTTCAGTAGTACGGGCTCATACTACCTTCCACATCTATCCATACCTTCCTCAAGGTCTGCCTTGACTCCACCCATACCGGTCCTCAGCTGCTGAAGGCCTCCTTGTAACGCCAATTAGCCATTACTGAATACCATCACATATGATGAGGCTCAGATAATCCTTCGAGTAACAGACTCGTCCCTACAACGGTTAGACTCAGACAAGAGATGCACAATAGGGCCAAATCCAGCACTCTGAGATTATTCAACCCTGATCACATGTGACGTGAAGTATTCACCTAATGGCTAACTCCCATCACTCAGAGTCCCTCAAAGCACAAAGCAAGCGACATTCGCATGCAAGAAAACTACTCAAGCAAATCTATTCTCATAATGAAAAGCTACACTAGCATACACTGCTAAGCTCTTACTATCAGGCATAACCTAAACAGGTTATCCTACTGTTGTCTACTCAATACTAGCATGCAATTCACATAAGATGAAGCACATAGAGCAGGCACATAAGGCATCATTCCTAGATCCTTAGTCCTATTCTAGCATGTTGTTCTACTGAATCTGATAAACATAGTATAACATTGTATGGGTACTTTGGGGAATACTTACTTGAGCTCGGCCGGTTGCACACATCACACACTTGTTCTTTCTCAAAACTCTCATGTACTATTCTTTAGGAAACCATTTCCTTATAAAATCTTTTAATCCCTTGATTTGAGTCCAGACACCCCTGAAGGTGTGTCCGAATCCCTCAAATCAGGGTTTTGATACCAACTTGTAACGACCCAATTTTCACGTCCAAAATTTTCATTTTTGATTAAGTGATTTGCAAAACATTTGTAACAAAGTATCAACCGATCATATAAAAACATGTCTCGAGTCTGAAAACCAAATCGTAAAACATAATAATTTCAGAGTACAATTCCCAGAATAACTCATAGTACGGAAAACAATGTGTATGTATGATGTGCCGCTACCGCGCCAGCTCCTCCCCCTTCGCTGAAGAGGTACCTGAAACGAAAACTATAAACTATATGCACGAAGCTTAGTGAGTTCCCCCATCGTACCACATACCATATAATCACACAACATACATACTGTCGGGCAATTATGGGGTGCCCGACCTACCCGGTATGACCATTCTGGCGTGCCGACCTACCCGTACAGACATTCTGAGGTGCCGACCTACCCATGCGGCCAATCTGGGGTGCTGTCCTACCCATGTCAAGCCATTCTGGGGTGCTGACCTGCCCGTCGGTCCTAACAACCGACCGTCGGGGACTATTCCACCCCCTACTGCTACTATCACATATATCATAACATTAACATATTATTAGACATATCTGGGGTGTCCGAACTACCCTTCGGTCCTAACAACCGAACTTGGGGACTATTCCCTTCCTACTACCACTATCACATATAACATATCATGCTAGCATATAAACATATCATTACATACTGTCAGACATATCTGGGGTGTCTGACCTGCCCTTCGATCCTAACAACCGAACTCTACTAATATCACATATAACATATCATGCCAGCATATAACATATCAGGTAGTAGCAGATGTAGATGATATCACAAAGACATTCATCTAACATACAATTCCTACTGGTGGGCCGACATTGTGGCCGTAGACCCACTGCTACTGGAAGGCAACTCACCTAGTAGTAGCTGCTGAACTGTGCGGGAATCCTCTAACTGCTGTCGCTGCTGCTCCGGAAATCCTGCGGCTATAATTCCCACAAAACACTTAGTCATACACTGCTAACTGTTCTTAGGGTAAAATGACCATTTTACCCCTGACCAAGTCAAAGTCAAAGTCAACTTCCAGTTGACCTGACTCGCCGAGTTGGCTCGCCAACTGGCCGAGTCCCTATCCCTTTACTCGTCCTCATCCATGATCCCACTCGTCGAGTTGGGCCGTCAACACGATGAGTTCTTCTCTCATATGAACATCACATGAAAACTCATCCGACTCGCCGAGTTGATGAACAACTCGTTGAGTTCACCTTCATCTGATGAACAAGTTCTGTCCTCGACTCGCCAAGTTGATGAACAACTCGTCAAGTTCATCTTCATCCTTAAGAAGATTGCCTTGGACTCGCCGAGTCTGCTCATGCACTCGCCGAGTCCCATGAATTTCCAGAACAATGGCTTTGTCCAGAACGTTGGGTCACTCCCCGGGACTCCCTAATACCTTTCCACACTCAACTGGGTCTTTTTGACCCTCACTGAATGGGACAGAAACCTTGGACTCGCCGAGTCGGTCACATCCATTCCCTAAAACTTCGATTTCTGATGTACAACCCTTGATCAAAAGATAGATCTATGCTTCTACAATCGATCTGGCATGTAAAGTTACAACCTTTACGTGCTTGCATGGGACTTTGATCTCAAAAGGTCGTAAAACAAGCTCTTACAATGCATGGGGCCTTCTTTGAGTGCAAAAGCCACTCCTTTCTGCCTTGTAACCCCTCTAAGGAACCAGATCCGAAACATCAACCCCAAACCATGCTTGCAATCATGGTTGGTGACCAAAATGGCTTAGAAAAATCCCTAAAACTCCACAAAATGGGATCTATCAAAAGAGCAAACAAGGTATAGACTTTATACCTTCTGTAGACTGCAAATGATGCTCAAAGTTGGATCCCTCTAGCCTCCTCTTGATTCTTCAAGCTTTTCCTTCCTTCCTTGGATCACAAGAGCACCAAAATCACTACAAAAGCCTTAGATTGCTTCAATAACGGCTAGGGTTTGCTATAGGGGTCTTCTGGGAGCAAATAGTACGAAGGAGGCCAAGTTAAGGTGTTTAAATAGGGTGCAAACCCTTGGATTAGGGATTTTGTCCAGACAGGGCCTACTCACCGAGTCTGGGACCTGACTCGTCGAGTCCACAACTTAAACTCCGTGTCTCATCCCGCTTCTACTCGACGATTTGGTCCTTCAACTCGCCGAGTCCAAGGCCCAAATGCAAAATATTTAAAAGAAGGGAATACATACCGAGAACCAGGTGCTACAACCACACATGGTCACCCCTGAGAGCAAGAGGATTGACCGATACAAATGGGGTTTATCATTAGAAATCTGAGGCATGGTTACTTCATTAAATCCTACCACAATCCATAGTGCAATAGACCTAGCGCACCACCTTACGAATGATAAAGTGAGGGTTGGGATATTGGTCATAAGCAACATAAGAAACAAAGAAAATTGGAGAACCATTCGGGAAGGAAGAAGAATGATAACTTAGACAAGAACGAGAAAAGGGAAAGGAACTTTGGGGTTAAAACAAAGGAACTTGTGTAATACCGAGGGCCTAAACATAAGTGTGAAAGATGCAACTATCATCATGAGGGTGCTTTCCCCGTCTGCCACAAGTGCAATCAAGTAGGAAATTTACAAAATGTTGTAGGATAGACAAAGATCGCAAGGATGGTAAAAAGTCAAGCTATAAATGTGGGAGCATGGACAACTTTAGGAATGCCTGCCTGAATCTAAATAAGGGCACCAACAACAACAATACCAGGAACCAGGCGGCCCATATAAAACATGGAAATCCAAGAGGCTAGGCTCATGGGCGAGCATTTATGGTCAAGGTGGAAGAGGCCCACCAGGTTCCAGAGGTGGTGACATGTACATTCCTCCTAAACAAACACTACGCCTCAATATTATTCGAATCTAGCGTAGATACAAGTTTTTTGTTACATGAATTTAGACCCCTAATCGACTTGAACTCAAAGATATTGGAACATGCCTATGTAGTTGAAGTTGCTAATGGTCATGAAATGAAGGCTTGGGATATAGTTCCTAATTGTACCTTGAAGTTAGCTGATAAACTTTTTAGTATTGACCTTATCCCCATTGAACTGGGACGCTTTGATGTAATGGTTGGAATGGACTGGCTATCCAACAATCAAGCATACCTAGGATGCTTTGAGAAGGTTGTCAAAATACCCCTCTAAAACAATGAAACCCTCGTAGTGTACGGAGAGAAACCATGCAAAAAACTTGAAGATAGTCTCGTGCATGAAGAGTCGGAAATATATGAGGAAAAAACACCATGCATTCTTGGATCATGTAGTGGAGAGGAATCCGGAAGAAAAACATATTCAGGACGTCTCGATAGTGCAGAATACCCCAGAGTATTTCTAGAAGAATTGCTCGGACTTCCCCCAACAAGACAAGTCGAATTCCGAATTGACCTAATTCTTGGAGCGGCACCTATAACTAAAGCACCCTACTGCTTGGCACCCTCTAAAATGCAAGAATTTTCGGGCCAACTACAAGAATGTTTGGAAAAATGATTCATTCGTCCAACTTCCTCGCTGTAGGGCACACCAGTCTTATCTGTGAAAAAAAAGGATTGATCGATGCGAATGTACATCGATTGTAGAGAACTAAACAAATTGACTATCAAAAATAGATACCCCCTTCCTCGAATAGATGATTTTTTTGATCAACTCCAAGGTGCCTCGTACTTTTCAAAGATTGATCTATGATCGAGATACCACCAATTAAGAGTATGCGATGAAGTTGTTCCTAAAATTGCCTTCAGGACTCGTTACAAACACTATGAATTCTTAGTTATGCCTTTTGGGCTAACTAACGCACCAACTTCCTTCATGGATCTTAGGAATAGGATTTGTAGGTCGTACCTTGACAAGTTTGTGATCGTGTTCATTAACGACATACTAGTCTATTCCCCAAACAAAGAAGAGCATGAACGACAAATTAGGCTAGTGTTAGAACTGTTGAGAGTACATAAATTATTTTTGAAATTCTCTAAGTGTGTTTTTTGGATCAGGGGAAGTACGATTCCTTGGTCATGTGGTGGGAGAAAAAGGAATACATGTGGATCCCACCAAAGTTGAAGCAATTAAGAATTGAGAAGCCCCAAGATCCCCAAGGGAAATTCGACAAATTCTATGATTGGCAGGTTATTATAGGCGCTTTATTGAGAACTTCTCAAAAATTGCCCAACCATTTACTATTCTGACCCAAAAGGATAGAAATATGTATGGGGAGAACCACAGGAAGATGCCTTCCAATTGATGAAACATAAGTTGCGTAATGCGCCAGTTTTAGCTTTGCCAGATGGTGTGGAAAACTTCACGGTGTATTTGTTGGATTAGTGTCTAAGTCCACAACTATAATTGGTATGTACCTGACCCGATTGGCATGGTCCATTTGGGTTGCATGCAAGGTTCTAAAAGGCATGAGGCGTGGCGTGGCGGCAAGGCCAAGCCTCAAGCTTAACGAGTTATGGCGAGCCATGGCATTTTTCAAGGCGTGATGTAAGACGACGATTTTGTATTAATTTACAATTATATTACCGCATAAATATAAATTTATATCAAATATACCTAGTTTTTAGAAGTGTTATATCAACAACTAATTACAGAAAGTTAATAAAAAACACAATACTTGTATGTCTGATTAGAAAAGGTATAAAAAGCGCAAAAAATGTGTCTCAAACGAAAAAACGCACGCCATAACACGCCATAACATGCCATGGAACGTCATATCACGGCTTGCCATGCGCCACGCCTAACAGCAACGTTATGAAGCTTTTCGTAACGGTGACGTCGCGCCTCACGCCATGGCGCGCCTTTTAGAACACTGGTTGCATGGCATCATGCATTTGGATAGACTAAAATGAGACAAATAACACTTAAGGTTTGGCAACTTATTATAAGTTATAATATAATAATAAGATTATTTAATTAGTATTGACCAAGAACTAATTTGGAATTAATTAAGTGATCAAAAGGAGACTAATTAAATATATGGGTTTATTGTGTAAATCATCCATACTTGTCTAGTGGGTTAATGCTCCATGAATTATCAAGTTGGGCTAAAACCCATAGGATGCTCCGTGGATGCTCCATGGTGTTTTTGTACCCATGGATCATGGAAATGAAAGGCTATGACAATTAGGGTTTACATGGTGTTACCCTAATTGTGACACACTATATAAGCATCTTATTCTTCCTAAAATTGGCAACCATGAGAACACTATGTGTGTAAGGTGAGGGCTAGCCGATTTCACGAAGTGTTTCATTTCTCTCTAAGTTATTCCAAGTGCATTTGATGTTGTATGAACCATTTGGGGTGTCACACTTGAGGCACTAGGCTCTTAAGCTCCCTGGAATCAAGCTACATCAAAAGGTATGTCTTTTGACTTGCTTTGTTACATATGAATCAAGTTTTGTATGCTAGTTTGGATAATACCTTGGAATATTCATATATGCATGTATAATAGAGAAAACATAGATCCAAGGTATTTAGGGTTGCATGTACACTTAGGAGTGTTAGAATGCTCAAAACCCTACAGTGGTATCGGAGCCTAGGCTTGTTTTCTTGTTATACATGCAAAATTGGCTGAAAATCGAAGTTTTTATGCTGTTTGGACAACAGACTTGTCGAGTCCATGAAGGGACTCGACGAGTCCAAGGAAAAACTCGTACAACTCGCCGAGTTGGTTCATTCACTCGATGATTTGGACCCCCAGATAGCATATATACAATTGTTTTGGCTGGAATTAGACTAGGAACATTACCCTAAGCTGTTTTTCAACTTATAAACCTGTTTTTGATGTGGTAATGTTGATGCTAATCCAATTTCAAAGATAATTGTCAACAGATTCATGTTTTGTATTAGTTTAATGGTTAGGCTAATTACATGAAAAAGTTTGATTGAATTATCTTGTTCTTATGAGTTGCTTAGATTAATAGGAAAGTTATGTGAAATTGTTGTTTTCAATCCAAAATAATCTAAGAGTTGATTCTAAAATGTGTTTTTGTAACTTGTCCTCAAGTTATATGAAAAGTCACATTTATGATTCATAAAACTCATAAATATTTCCATAGGTTATGAATAAAGAAAAGTCATATTCTTTTATTAGTTTAAAGTCTTCCATAAACTGTCCTCAAGTTATGGAACTTGAAGAGTTTTTGTACTAAAACTACTTTAAACACATAAGTTATGGAAATTGAATAGTTTTGAATAGTTTCAAAACTTGCCCTCAAGTTTTGGAATTTGTAATGTTTTCCCCTATGAATACTTTAATTCCAAGTTAAGCCCTTATAATTTTAAAATTTAAAGTTCAACCCTTATACTTTATAGTATTATTAGTTAATTATATATATATATATATATATATATATATATATATATATATATATATATATATATATATATATATATATATATATATATATATATATATATGTAAAAGAGCAAGTCAGCCTTACCATTAGTAGGCCTCATTCACGAAACCGGTCAATAAGGGGGGGGGGTATAAGGTTACTGCCTATAAAATGGTAATTTAATGGGTGTCCAGTCTCACCCACCGCTTCCTTGACTGGTGGAGGGTCGTTATCCAAACGGGTAGGACAGGGACTAGAATTCTCCTTTCATTAAAAGTATTAATGATAAATAGTAAGTAACTTAACTTTTATAAATTCCCAATCTTAGTTACTTAGGAAAATGTGAATTTGGTGCTAACCCTTGAAATTACACTTTGCACTTTGTTAAAGTCAGTTAGCGGAGCGCGTGTGGTTAACCGGCACACTAGCTTGATTTAACAAGGTAGGTAAAGGCTAACTTAATATTTATCATAGTATCGATGGAGCACGTGTGGTTAACCGACACATCGATTGAGGGGTAAATATTAAGGGTACCAAGTATATTTGCATGGTTATTCACACATTGTTTTGTGATCCTCGGTATCCCAGTCAAAAAACCTGAAGGGCACACTCGAGATTGAAACATGTCGTTGAACATTTCAATGAATCTTAAAAGATCTACGAGTTTCAAATCCAATTAAAACCTAATAAATTATTTCGTTTTTCATGGTGGAAATTCGTGAATCGTCATTCGCCTACCTTCAAATATTCTATAGCTTGGATTACGACATCCCTCTTCCAAGCTATAAAATATTGTGTTGGGTCCTAGCCTTAATATGTCATATTGGGTGTAATATTAAGGACTTTAATTTAACTATCTTGAATATCTCCCAAAAGATGTCTAGTTCTGACATCTATGATCTTCCCAAATCTCTTGGAACTTTACTTCTTCCACCTCCTCCAATTATTCTCCTAACCCACAAGTTCAAGGTCACTTAAGCCCTATTGGCAAGCAAGGTGTATGTGTGATCGCATCATGGAGATGAAGTCACATATTGACAAGCCGGAAGAGTTGGGTATCAAAGTCTTAATAAAGTTGGATGTTTAATCACTTTCTAATTCACATAGTGAGTTCTTTATGGACTACTATGTAAAAGACTTTGACATGACCCTTGATGATCTTATCTATTTGCTTTGTGCTGCTGAATCAACAATGATTTGGAGCACTGGTAGAGAAAATTTTATTAGAAGGTCAACTTCCCAAACTTCCATGGACTTTGAAAATGGTAACATTAGATATCTAGAAAAGGCTTTCTCTTCCCAATGAAAAGGGATTGGCCATAGTCAACTCAGTTGACCAAATGGTAAAGAGAAAGGCAAGTCTGAGATAGTCCAATGCACCATTCCCAAAGAGTCCATATGTTTCTCTTGCCAAAGGAAGGGGCTTTGATTGCGAAGCTGCCTATTTACCTGAAAGATCATAAGGTAAAGTCCACTATCTAACTATGCTAAGTTTCTATTCTGAGACTCTTATTACATGATGTGACTAGGTAACATGTTGATGTTTTAAGAATCAAATAAAAGTGAAGAAACTTAAAGGAAGTATATGTTGATTCTGATCACGAAGATGAATATCGATCGCATGGTTCGGTGATCAGAATTTTGAGTTGTTGCTTAGGAGTTATGATATATTGCTCAGGAATAGATAACAACAAGTTTTTCATATGCTTGTGCACTGTAAGGATAAGTTTTTCCGCAAAATTTTAAAATAAAACGAAAATTTTGATTTCATTTATTCTAAGTATCCTTACGATGGCATTTGTGAAAAATTGTTGCTTATATGATTCCAATGATAGCAGGATTGGAAAATGAATTTTTTTTCTTTCATTTGTGGTAATGTCTAATTTACCAAGTAAGGAAAGATTCTCATCACCCAAGTTTCAGTTGGATAGAAACTTGGAAATCATGTAAGTTGTATATTATGATGTATGAGAATTTTCATCTTTGGAAAAATCAAGATTAAATCCTTGTTCACATGTATATGTGAGTCAAGTGAAGGACTAAGGGACCGTGTACAAATTCTGGTGCACCGGTCAAGTCCACCACAAAAGATCGATAAGACTATTCTTCACGATTTACTAAAGTTTAGTAAATATGGTTATACTTACAAGTTTAAATATAATTATGAAACATTGGAAAAGTTTCGATGTATGGCAGAACGAATGAGAAGAATCAAATTTGGCAGAATGATAAAAGTTTCTCAAATCTGAAAAGATGGGAGAGTACTTTAGTATCAGGTTTTGTGATCATCTTAATGATTTAGAAATCATATCACAATTAGTCCTCTAAAGAAAGCTTAGCGCATTCCTATGGATAAGAAGAGGAATCAAGAATCGCTGAAATGGTTAAATCATGAAAATGAGTCATGCTTCGTTCCAAAACAAGTCTTAGAGTCATACTCCAAGACTTTAAGCTGGGTGACATATCTTAAAGAAAGGTTTCTAAAACTTATCAAATGTAAGAGTAAAAGTGTCCTACTTTTGTACATTTTAAATTGGTAAGTTGTGATGTTTTGGATAAAACAAAGACCAACTAAGGCCAATTGTGTGAAGTGTTTGTCTTGATAAAGAATCCACACTATCTCTTGAATATTTGGCAAGATAGTCTTATATGTCAAGAGGACAGCGGGAGTCTTAAAGATCCTGAAAGAATATCAAGATCTAATCAAGAATAAAAACCTGTAGTTTGACCGTAGCAGACGACATGAGGTTTAAAACCTATCGGGTTGACATATTTCTATTGTTGTGCCTATTCCAGTTAAAGTTGGCTTTGCATATGAGTTCTGAGAGTTCTCAATTGGTTGCATAACAACTTGGAAGCAGCGACAGGCCTTTTTGCTGCCAGGGGGCAAGAAATTAAGATTGAGTTCAGCCCATTTGTCATTATCCTTGTCTTGTGATTATGGTTTTGACAAATTCACATGGATAAGAACACATGCACCATAAAATTTAAGTGCCATAAGGTTTCTCTCCAATTCATGAAAATGACGGTGAGGAAACGCTTTCACTAAGTAGATTTTAGGTAGATAGCAAGTGTGATATTTGCATTCTCAATGTCGTTAGTGGAACATGTGTGGTTAACCGACACACTCACATGGACTTGTGCGGAATGGAAAAGGTCTAAACAATTGAGACTATGATTACGACATCCCTTTTCACAATTCTCAAAATTGTTTAGACACACATGTGACTTGTCTAAGCAAAGGTGTGTAATTTTGATAAAGTTTTATCAAAGCATCTCGTATCAAAAATTTTAACTTTGGTAAGAAAGTCAATAAAGTATTAATTTCTAGAAGTTCAGTTGATTTCTGAGTACATGTCAATGCTAGTGGGAGCATAAGTGCTATGCTAATAATCATCGTTTTAGTGGGAACATGATAATTAAGATAAGTATTCGACGTTAGCAATGTTAATTATAGAAAACAAAGTTTCAATTCTTGAAGTTGCAGGGGTTGGAAAAGTTGTTTTGCTATAATTAAGGGAGAGGAAATTATACCTCAATTCAATTCTAAAAGATTAGATTGGGGTTTTAATCATCTTTAATCAAGGATATATATATATATATATATATATATATATATATATATATATATATATATATATATATATATATATATATATGAATTTTATGTTGGAATGACTCAACATAAGGAAATTCTATATATGGGTACAATATTTGCGTTCTAAAATTCGATTATGATTATGACATCACTTTTCATAATCTGAATTATGAGAACTTGGAAAATAGAAATAGAAATATTATAGCAAAAAGACTGGTCTAGAATCATGTCTTTATGTGAGACATCATGAATCGTGTCCCATATGCTTCGGATATAGGATCGATTACATGTGCTATAATATTCATCATTTCTAAATTTTTCCAAATGCCTAGAGCATTAAGAGGGAAAAGTACTAGAACTAGATATGTCTAATCTGATTAAGGAATTGTTGAGGACAATCTAAGGTTTAACAAAGATTGGTTGTTCAAGGATAATTGGAAGTATGGTGTAAATTTTGGAGAGGACCTTACTGACTTATTCTGAAAAGAGGTAACTCTTGTTCAGAAGTGATAGTCAAAATAAGAATATGGAAATATTCCCATAGGTGGTAGTTGTTCATTAAATCTGTCTAAGATTAGGAAACTGAATGCAAGAAGGATGTTCAAAGCGATGTACTTTGAATTTGAGACTTCGGTTCCATGGAATGGTCTAATGGGTTTTGAGCATTCTAACACCACTAAGTGTAGATGCAACCCTAGAAAACCTTAGATCTATGTTTGTCTAAAATACATGCAAAATATGATTTCCAAGGCTCATAATCCTATCTAGCATACATGGGGAACTTTTAATCTAAAAGATGGCTAGAATTACATACATTGTAATTGATTTGATTCCTTGAAAACCTTGAGAGCCTAGCACCCCAATTGTGATGCCTCAAATGCTTTACATAACACCAAATGCTTTGGAATAACTTTAGAGTATGTATGATACTTGTATAAATCGGCTTGCCCTCTCTTGTTCTTAGTATCACCGATTTTGGTGAGTATCATGTTCCTTATATAGTATGTCACATCTAGGGTTACACCATGTAAACCCTAATGTGACATGACTCTTCATCTCCATGACCCATGGGTTTATAACTCCCATGGAGCATCCATTGATCATCCTATGGGTTTAACCCAACTTGATAATCCATGGAGCCTTTTAGCCCACTATACATGTTATGGATAATTTACATAATCAACCCATATATTTAATTAGTCATCTTTTGATCACTTAATTAATTCCAAATTAATTCTTGATCAATACTAATTAAATAATACCATTAATATATTAGAACTTATAATATACTAATAAACCACAGGTGTTATTTTTCTCATTTAGTCTATCTAAATGCATGACGCCATGCAACCCAAATGGACCATGTCGGGTCGGGTCAAGTGCATACCAAATATAGTTATGGACTTAGACACATTATCCAACAGTCTCCTACTTGGATAAGTCTAATAAATATATCTGTAAGTATGACTTCAGGAACCGATCAGCAATCGTAGCTCTTTCAAGGTCTCTCGGAACTGAGAAGATGATGATGCGCCATTTAAGATAAGTTATCATATAATCCTCTGTTCTAGATATCAGCCGGACAAATACATGGAATAATGTCTTACTTATTGTCCAACAGTTTGTTTCCTGATTTCCGATTTGTTTGACATAGAACTAAATTGAACACATCAATTCAGTTCTGACCGGGCCCGGTATATAGGTTAAAACAAAATCATCGAGGGGCCCAGATATCGCTTCTAATCCAAGAAGGAACATATAAACTTAGACTCATATGCTTATTCTACTACTTGTTGAATCACACATACAAGTACGTTTTATAACATCGAGTTACCAATGTGGTTTCGTAAGATCAATGCATAACCAACTCATAGGCAACAAGTCATATCTCTAGGTTTGAAGACTTATATGATATTACCGTCTCACGATCACTCAAGATAAATTCCATGAAGTGATACCAGTGTGCGTGGTTTGAGTCCAATGCTCAGATCTTATGAGCACTCATGAGTGTTGTAGCCAAGTCCAACAACTTAGACCTCTACAACCATCTCATGACAGTCTTGATTCATACCTACTTCCAACATATGACTGACTGTTGAGATTTGAATAATATGATATACCAAACATAATTATTCTTGAAGTCAAAAGATGCAAAATAAATATAGTAAACGATTGACAAGAGATAACAACACTTTACTCATAAATAAACACAACTTTTATTCATCATCAAATGTCAATTACACTTTACAAATTTCAAAATTATCTAACTACTAAAACTTATATCATCATTCAGCCCTATGCTCCGAGCATGCTAGAGATGCTTAACCCGATTCAGTCCCTTCGTGAAGGGATCTCCTGGGTTCTCATCCGATGATACCCTCATTGCCACGAGGAGTCCTTCTTCTATTCGATGTCTGATGAAACGGTATTTTATGTCCATGTGTCTGGATCTCTCGTGATCGCTTGGTTCCTTGGCTAAGGCAACTGCACTTTCACTATCACAGAAAATTTCCATTGGCTCCATTATAGATGGTACAACTCCAAGGTCTCCAATGAAGTTATACAGCCATATCGCCTCCTTTGCTGCCTCGTTTGCTGCTATATACTCTAATTCGCAAGTTGAATCAGCCATTGTCTCTTGCTTGGAACTCTTCCAAGTAATTGCACCTCCGTTTAAGGTAAAGACCCAACCTGACTAAGAGCGGAAATTATCCTTATCTGTCTGAAAGTTATCATCACTATACCCTACAACTCTCAAGTCATCACTCCCACCGAGGGTAAGGACCCAATCCTTAGTTCTCCGCAGGTACTTGAGAATATTCTTTACCGTAGTCCAGTGAGCCTTTCCAAGTCCCCCATGATATCTGCTGACCATGCTCAAGGCAAAGGTCACATCAGGACGGCCGCAGGTCATAGCATACATGATCGAGTCTATTGCGGAAGCATAAGGTACTCGACTCATTTCTGCTATCTCAGCCTCAGTACTCGGGCTCTAAGTTTTACTCAGCCTATCATTACTCTTCATGGGTAGCTCACCTTTGTTGGAGTCCTGCGTGCTGAACCTCTTCAGCAGCTTATCCAAGTAGGTACTCTGACTAAGTCCAATTAGTCTTTTACTCCGATCTCTCAGAATCCTTATCCCCAGAATATAGGAAGCTTCTCCTAGGTCTTTCATAGAGAAACACTTCCCAAGCCAGGACTTCATTTCCTGCAAGGTTGGGATGTCATTTCCTATTCGAAGTATGTCATCCACATACAGTACCAAAAAGCTAACTATACTCCCACTAGCCTTGACATAGACACAAGATTCATCTTCAATCCTCGAAAAGCCAAACTCTTTGACTTTCTCATCTGAGCAAAGATTCCATCTGTGAGGTGCTTTTTTCAATCCATAAATGGATTTCTTGAGCTTACACACTCTATTAGGGTACTTTGTACTGACAAAACCCTCTGGCTGACACATGTAAACATCTTCAGCCAAACTTCCATCAAGGAAGGCGGTTTTGACATCCATTTGCCATATTTCATAATCATGAAATGCAGTGATGGCTAACAGAACCCTAATGGACTTAATATTTGCTACTGGTGAAAAGGTCTCATCATAATCAACTCCCGGAGTTGGAGAAAAGCCCTTTGCAACCAGTCGCGCCTTATATGTGTGTACATTACTATCCATGTCGGTCTTCTTCTTGAAGATCCATTTGCACCCAACTGTCTTACGACCTGGTACATTGTCAACCAAGTTCCAAACTTGATTATCATACATGGACTGTATCTCGCTGTCCATTGCCTCTTTCCATTTGGCAGACTTGGGGCCTGCCATGGCTTCCGCGTAACTATTAGGTTCATCCAGACTTACCAATGTCTCATCACTGATAAGTGTCTCACCTTCCGCAGTAATATGGAAACCATAATAATGCTCAGGTGTATTCCTAACCCTTGTGGAACGCCTCAGAGTTACAGACTTGTCAATTAGCTCAACAGGAGTTTCCTCCTTAGGTTGAGTGCTAGGGTTTGAAGTTCCTTCACCACTTGACGCTTCAATTTCTTCAAGGTTAATTTTCCTCCCACTGTTTCCTTGGCTTATGAACTCTCTCTCTCTCTCTCTCAAGACACCCCTCCTTGCTACAAAGACCACATTGTCACTAGGTCTGTAGAGGAGGTAACCAAAGGATTTATGTGGGTAGCCGATGAAAATACACATCTCACTTCGAGGTTCGAGCTTATCAGGAGTCTCGTGCCTCACCAAATCCTCGCAACCCCAAATCTTGATGTGGTTTAGTTTGGGAACTTTACCAGTCCTCATGTCATGAGGAATTTTGGCAACTTTCTTTGTAGGGACCAGATTAAGGATATGGGCGACAGTCTCTAAGGCATTCCCCCAAAATGAGATTTGCAGCGAAGCTCGACTCATCATGAAATGAACCATATCCAACAAGGTTCAATTGCACCTCTCAGCCACACCATTAAGTTGTGGTGTCCTGGGCGGTGTCAATTGTGAGACCACATTCCTTAAGATAGTCTAGGAACTCTGTACTAAGATACTCACCTCTATGATCGGATCGAAGTATCTTCATGTTCTTGCCCAATTGATTCTTGACTTCATGTTTAAACTCTTTAAACCTTTCAAAAGTCTCTGACTTATGCTTTATTAAATAGACAGATCCATATATGCTATAATCATCAGTAAAAGTCAGATAACAACAATTAGCATCCCTTGTGGCAGATTTGAAGGGTCCACACACATCCGTGTGTACCAGATACAACAAACCTTCACCCCTAGCACAAGAATCAATAAAGGATGACTTTGTCATTTTTCCATGTAAGCATGATTCACAACTATCATCTGACTTTAGTTAAAATGACCCCAATACTCCATCCTTTTGGAATTAGCCTATGCGTTTCTTGCTCACATGTCCAAGACGACAATGTCATATTGGTGCTTTATCCAAGTTATTATTACTCTAAGAATCAATACACAACACATTATTTCCTAGATTATCTACAACAAATACAGCTTCATACACACCATCACAAGGTAATGCTTTAAAATAAAGAACATTATTAAAGAAAGCATTTATTCCACCAATTTCATTATCAAAAGAAAAGGTAAACCCTTGTTTGTACAAGGCATGAAAGGAAATAATATTTCTTGCCAGTTCTGGCGAATAACAACATTTATTCAAATCTAAAGTAAACCCACTACTTAGAAACAAAGAATAAACTCCAATCTTGGTTACAGGTGAAGCTTTCCTATTCCCCATGATCAAGTTTATATCTCCATGCTCTATATTCTCACTTCTTCTTAGTCCCTTCAAATAAGAAAATATATGAATACCACAACCTGTATCAAGGACCCAAGAGTTAGAATAGGGTGAGTTATTAGATAGAATAATGTAAATACCTGCATGGTTGGGTTTAACTTTCCCATCCTTCACATCTTGCTGGTACTTTGGGCAGTTCCGCTTCCAATGCGACTTTTTATGGAAATAAAAGCATTCAGCCTCTGTTGGGTCAGAAGAAGGCGTAACAAAACCTTTCTTGGTTCCACTTGAAGTAGAGCCATCAAGGGTCCTAGCCTTGGTACCCTTTGAAGAGCTCTTCCTCTTCTTCCCTCTACCTTTCCCGATTGCCAAGACAGGGGCGGAGTTTGGAGTAGGAGTAGGAGTGTTAACAACCGACTTAACTTTAAGACTTGTTTCTACGGTCTTTAGGAGTCCTTGAAGTTTGTTTAGTGTGACTTCGTCCTTATTCATGTGGTATGTCATGCGGAATTGATCATAACACGAGGGTAAGGAGTGCAAAATGATATCTATTGCAAGCTCCTCAGGGAAGTTCACATTAAGCTTCAGCAAACGATCCACATACGTTTGCATTTTCTGCATGTGGCTCGTGACGGAGTCTCCATCCTTCATCTTGGTTGTTATCATGTAGGAGATTATTTCATACCGCTCTTGACGAGCACTCTGATGGTCTCTTTTCATCATATCTTGGTGCATCTCAAAAGGGTAGTAGTCCTCATAGGACTTCTGGAGTTCGGCTGTCATGGTGGCCATGATGATGCATGCCACTTTGGTGGCATCTCTTTCATGAGTCCGAAAGTCAGTGATCTCTTGGGGGGGTAGTAGTGGACTCATCGATCTCCTTTAGCTCCTTGTCGAGGACATATTGCTTGTCCTCGTAACGAGTCACCATCCTGATGTTCCATGTCAAATCCATAAAGTTGGAACCATCAAAGATGACCCTCCCACATAGGTTCATGAGGGAGAAGGAGCCAGTAGGGTTTGGGCCAGAAGCAGTGTTGTTGGAAGACATCTGAAAAGAAGAGAACAATTATAGTTTAGATATAAAGATTGTCCTTAACAAAAAACCCAAATGTAATATTAAGGCTAGGATCCAATCACAATATATCATAACTTAGAAGAGGTATGTCGTAATCTAAGCTATAACATACTTGAAAGGTAGGTGAATGACGATTCACCAATTTCCACCAGAAAAACGAAATTTAAATTATTAGGTTTTAATTGGTTCTTAGAAGTTCCTAGATTCTTTTGAGATTCAACGAACTTTTCAAAGGCATGTTTCAATATCGAGTGTGCCCTCCAAGTTTTGTGACTGGCATACCGAGGATCACAAAACGAGGTGTGAAGTAACCATGCAAATCACTTGGTACCCTTAATGTTTATCACTCAATCGATGTGCCGGTTAACCACACTCGCTCCACCGATACTATGATAAACCTTAAGTCACCCTTTACCTACCTTGTTATGTCCATCTTAGTGTGTCGGTTAACCACACACGCTCCACTAACGACTTAAACAAAGTGTAAAGTGTAATTTCATGGATTAGCACCTTATTGACATTTTCCTGAAGTAACTAAGATTAGGAACTTAATAAAACATTTAGTTACTCTATAATATTCATCATACTTTTAATGAGAATTTATAAGTCCTTGTCCTACCCGTTCGGCTAACGACCCTCCACCGATCAAGGAAGCGGTGGGTGAGAGTAGACACCCATTAAGCTGCCATTTTATAGGTAGCAACCTTATACCCCCTTATAGACCGGCTTCGTGAATGAGGCCTACTAATGGTAAGACGACTTGCTCTTAGACATACATATATATATATATATATATATATATATATATATATATATATATATATATATATTATTATTATTATTAACTTATAATATTATAATGTATAAGGGTTGATTTTTAACTTTTAAAAATCTAGGGGTTGAAACTAAAGTTTATTAAGTGACTTTACATGTTCCAAAACTTTAGGGAAAGTTTTGTAACTTTACAAAACCTTTCAAATTCATAACTTATGAGTTGTTAAAATGAAGACTCTTCATTTTATAACTTATGTGTTATTTTAATGTTTTTTTAACACAAAGAGACTTTTGGTTATCCATAACTTGAGGACAAGTTATGGACTCCATTAAAACACATAAAGATCATGAATTAAGCATTTAAACGAGTAATTCCTATGATCTATCAAAACCTCATAAGAACATGAATATTCATATCAAAGTTTCAAGAACATATGAACACATAAAATCATGAAAAGTTAATATTAGCCATTGTAAATGGATTAGAACAACCATTACACCATCTAAAACAAGTTTTACAACACCAAAACAGTTTAGGGTAATGTTTCTAGTCCATTTCCAGCAGCGAAAATCGAAATTCTGCACCCTGCCTGGCCAACTCGTCGAGTGCACAAACTGACTCGCCAAGTTGGTTACATTTTCACTTGGACTCGTCGAGTCCTCCCCATGGATTCGTCGAGTCCCCTGTACAGACAGCTCAAAATCGTTTTTTTTCACTATTTTTCATCACGTATTTAACAAACAAGCCTAGGCTCTGATACCACTGATGGGTTTTGAGCATTCTAACACCTCTAAGTGTACATGCAATCCTAGTGTAAGTCCCTAATCTGCTTGTGTGTCAATCATATCCGTTTGATGGTGCGGAATCCCAATCAAACGGATGATGCCAGATCAAATAGAAGAGAAGGAGAAGAAGAAGATGATGTATCTTGTATGTATTGATATGAATGAAGATCCGGATACAAGATTCACACACACTAACACACACTCACTTTTCTCTCTCTAGAACACCTTCAAATGCACACACTTAAGTTCCTTGGTGTTCATCCTCTTTTTGTCACACACCTCACCCCTATATATATATATATCTCTATATATATATATATATATATATATATATATATATATATACACACAAGGGTCTAGGGTATGATAGTGTTCCTCCACCTTTCAATCATAACTACACATCCATCCCTATGACACAGGACAAAATTGACAGGGAGGCACATCTTCGATTTGGCAAACGAGCTGGATTTATGTCAGGAGGAGTTATTAATGTTGAAGATACTAATGTTGCTACTTCATGTGCAGGTAAAGTAGCAGAAGATGAGAACAAGGAGAACACTACTGAACAATCCAATGACTCCTTGAACTCATAATCTGTTGCTTCGAATTCTGTTACTCCTAACAAACGTGTCGTTGAGAAATACAGGCCTCCAATTACAGCACAACAGAGTACATCTGGGAACAATAAGAAACAAGGCAAAGCTACGCCACCAGGGGCAGGAAGAAACAATTTCCCAGTGAAGAAAAAGACATGTTTTCACTGCGGAACACCTGGAAACATTTCTAGAAATTGTCCAAATCGTGCATACATTCCCTACTGCGCACAAGGATGGCAAAACGCACCAAGTGGGAGATACTTCAAAAGAAATCCTTCCAGTTCACGTTTAGACAATGGTGACTGGAACGCGCAGAAGGCCAAGAATCAAACCCACAAGGCCAAGCATCCAACTCCCAAGAACAAGAAGGGAATGTTGGCCCAGAATTCTAGTTCAAGAGATGCTCCTGTGAAACCAAGACCGGTTAGGTCAAAGTCATCTAGGTAGATGGCTTCAAGTTCCAAAGCAAGTGCCGAGGCGCCCATCGGATCGAAAAAGAAATGGGTTAAACCCATCTACCAATGGGTTCCAAAGGCCCACTCTCCCAAATCTCCTAATGCTTCTAATATTTCTATATCTTCTGTTTGTGATAAGAAGGATATGTCATTGGAGACGGTACTATGCAAGGATGAAAAAGGTCGACCTAGTTTCAAAATGGATTGGGTTCCAAAGACCAACTGATCCCGCTCTGTGTCGGAGCAGCCATGGAGGTATATCATCAGACTTCAGTTTGTTGGTAGTGGCTGTTCCTGACACTTGATAGGGGACATCTCTCAACTGTACAACATTCGGACATTTGTTTAGGAGTATGTGCCCTTTGCGGGAAAAGAAGAAAGGAAGAGATCACAAACGGGGTTAGTGCTTAATGTCATGAAGAATTTTCGGATCTGTTCTGAGTTTACGCGTGCTGTTCTCAGATCTTCTACATGCAAATTCAATCAGTGACTTACGGTTTGAGTTTTCTTCTCTATACTCCTGAATTTTTTCTTAAGCTGATTCGCTTTAAAGACAAATTTTTGTTTTAGGATAGTTTAAATTTGCGCATCTACTTTCGTTTCTCTCCTATGCACAAATTTAGGGAGAGAAATAAAAACAAAACAAAAATTAGAATATTTAAAAAAGCAATAATAATAATAAAAAATAAAATATGTTGGTTATGATATGTGCTTGAGGGGGATGTTTTGGGAAGTGATATGATAATGTGAATCTCATGTAAAGGAGCGTCATTCCAATCTATTCAATACATTGAATATTCATCAAGTTCATCTTGAAGTCGTGATGAATTTGAAGATTAAAGCTGAAGCCAAAGCTCCCCATGAAGATTATCAAGAAAGCCAACTACTTTTTAGGGGGAGCTTGTTGGGTCATTTAAGAAAAGAAAAGAAATCTATAAACCAAGGGGAAGATTGTTGGGTTATTATGGTTTATACTTTGCTTTTCTAGGAAATTGTATTTTTATGTAATATCTTATGTGTTTACGGTCAGTTTACGGCCAGGGAGGTGTTTACGGCCGTAAACAGGTTGACGCCCGTAAACCCTGTTTACGACCCATGTTTACCCGACCCATATTCTCATGTATAAATATATATATATATATATATATATATATATATATATATATATATATATATATATATATAGGGGAGAGGGTGTCAGGAAAAGGAGGATGAACACCAAGGAACTTAAGTGTGTGCATTTGAAGGTGTTCTAGAGAGAGAAAAGAGAGTGTGTGTTAGTGTGTGTGAATCTTTGTATCCGGATCTTCATTCTAATCATATCATACATATATTCATATTATTCTTCTGCTCCTTCTCTTCTATTTGATCCGACATCATCCGTTTGATTGGGATTCCGCACCATCAAACGGATCTGATCAGGTTGCCTGTTATCACTTGATAATATCACTTCCCAAAACATCTCCCTCAAGCACATTTCATAACCAACATATTTTTTTATTTTCTGATTTTCTACTGTTTTTGGGTTTTTTTTTAAATTTTTTTTTAATTTTTGTTTTGTTTTTATTTGTGTGCTAAGTTTTCTTTTAGTTTTTTTTTGTCTTGAAAAGTGATTTCAGGTATAGATAAGGCTCATGGAGTTTGTGTTGAAGATTTCTAAGCCAAAGCCTCGTCTGTGAGCATCGAAGAATTCACATTCGAAGGAGCAAGAAATGAAGATTATTCTTTCAACACTCAATCCTTCAACCCCAGAAGCAACGTGAAGCTGCAATTGAAGATTAGGTGACGGATTGCATTGAAGCCTCCTCAATCAGTCTGTTGCTATCTTTGTACCTGCTGAAGTGATCCAGAAGATTTGTTCTCTCTAAATATTCTCAAGCTGAAAGCACTATCTTTCAAGAGTCAGTGCGTCAAGCCTCCTCACCCAACATGCGTTCAATGCCAAATTCTGAAGAAAATCCCAACGGCTCAAGATGAAGTCATTCATTGAAGATTCATCAAGTTCATCTTCAAGTCGTGAAGAATTTGAAGATTAATGCTGAAGCCAAGTTCCCAATGAAGATTATCAAGAAAGTCAGCTACTTTTAAGGGGGAGCTTGTTGGGTCATTTAAGAAAAGAAAAGAAAGCTATAAACCAAGGGGGAGATTGTTGGGTCAATATTATGGTTTATACTTTGCTTTTCTTGGAAATTGTATTTTTATGTAATATTGTATATGTGTCTACGGTTAGGAAATGAGTTTACGACCGTAAACAGAGTTTACGACCGTAAACATGTTTACAGCCGTAAACCCTGTTTACGGCCGATGTTTACCCGGCCCATATTCTCATGTGTGTGTGTGTATATATATATATATATATATATATATATATATATATATATATATATATATAGGGGTGAGGGTGTGAGGAAAAGGAGAATGAACACAAAGGAGCTTAAGTGTGTGCATTTGAAAGTGTTCTAGAGAGAGAGAAAAGAGAGTGTGTGTTAGTGTGTGTGAATCTTGTATCCGGATCTTCATTCATATCAATACATATAAGATTCATTATCATCATCTTCTTCTTCTCTTCTATTTGATCTGACATCATCCGTTTGATTGGGATTGCGCACCATCAAACGGATTTGATTGATACACAGGCAATTTTCGGACCTTATACATAGAAAACCTTGGATCTATGTTTGTCTAAAGTACATGAAAAATAGGATTTCCAAGGCTCATAATCCTATCTAGCATACATTGGGAGCTTTTAATCTAAAAGATGGCTAGAATTACATACCTTGTAGTTGGTTTGATTCCTTGAAAACCTTGAGAGCCTAGCACCCCAAGTGTGATGCCTCAACTGCTTCACACAGTACCAAATGCTTTGGAATAACTTTAGAGTATGTATAACACTTGTATAAATCGGCTTGCCCTCTCTTGTTCTTAGTGTCGCCGATTTTGGTGAGTATCATGTTCCTTATATAGTGTGTCACATCTAGGGTTACACCATGTAAACCCTAATGTGACATGACTCTTCATCTCCATGACCCATGGGGTCATAACTCCCATGGAGCATCCTATGGATTTAACCCAACTTGATAATCCATGGAGCCTTTTAGCCCACTATACAAGTCATGGATGATTTACATAATCAACCCATATATTTAATTAGTCATATTTTGATCACTTAATTAATTCCAAATTAATTCTTGATCAATACTAATTAAATAATACTATTAATATATTAGAACTTATAATATATTAATAAACCACAAGTGTTATTTCTGTCATTTAGTCTATCCAAATGCATGATGCCATGCAACCCAAATGGAGCATGTCGGGTCGGGTCAAGTGCATACCAAATATAGTTATGGACTTAGACACCTTATCCAACATGATCTACATTGGAATACTCTATAATGTCTGTTGACATGTCTTTATGACTTTATGCATAATCATTATAGAGGATTGGTGCATATAAGTTTAGAATTTAACATATTTAGGTAAATGGCAGGAATTTGGAATTCTTGCATTTGCGGTAAGGATTTGGGATTGTGAAATGAGAATCATTGGAATTATGTTCAGTCGATCTATTTCATAAAGCAAAGATCATGGACAAACTTAGTATGCATACTTGGTGTATGGCATAACTAATCTTTAGACAAACATAGTGTGCATACTTGGTGATGGCATGACTAGTGTTTAGAAAACAAATGCACATGCTTGGAGCATGGGACAACTAGCGTTTTAATTCAAGTATTAAGTTGATAAATTTGAAACATTATAATATGTAATCAATATGGTGATAAATAAAAGGTGTTTTTATTTATATTCATAAGGTCTGAGACCATATTGGATTCAATTATTCTTATGTTTCACTTTGCATGTTTTGATTTCCAGAATAACTAGGTCGTTCTTCCTGAATGACTAAGTTATTCAAATTATCCACATTCGTTCATATGTTGGAAGTAGATATGAATCAAGACTATCATGGGTTGGCTTGTAGAGGTCTAAGACGTTGGACAAAGTAGTGATACAACACTAATGAGTGCTCATAAGTTATGAGTATTGGATTCAACCCACGCTCATTGGAATCATTTCATGGATTTTATCATGAGTGATCATGAGACGATAATATCTTATACACTTCAAACCTAGAGATATGAGTTGTTACTATGAGTTGGTTATACATTGATTGGATGAAAATGCATTTGGTAACTCGGTGTTATAAAAGATGCCTCTGTTTATGATTCAACAAGTAGTAGAACAAGCCATATGAGTCAAAGTTTATCCATTCCTTTTACCCTTAAAGGGATAAAAGCGATATTTGTGGGCCCCTCGATGATTTATTAATGACACCCCGAAGTGCTTGGCCAAGCCAGGACTAATGTGATTTGTTCAATTAGCCAGTCGTCATAAATCGGAAATCGGGAAACAACAAATGGACAGAGAAAATGATTACAATCCATGTCTTAGTCCATATGATATCTAGAATGGAGGGATATATGAATCTTTATCTAATGGACGCATCATTGATTTGTTTAGAGTTTGACGGCAGCAGCTTTTAAGAGCTACGATTGCTAGTCAGGTTTTGAAGTCATACGCATTAATAGTTTTAGACTTATCCAAGTGGGAGACTGTTGGATTAGTGTCTAAGTCCACAACTATAATTTGTATGGACTTTACCCGATTGGAATGGTCCATTTGGGTTGCATGACATCATGCATTTGGATAGACTAAAATGAGAGAAATAACACTTAAGGTTTGGTAATATATTATAAGTTCTAATATATTAATAATATTATTTAATTACTATTGATCAAGAATTAATTTGGAATTGATTGATTGATCAAAAGGAGACTATTTAAATATATGGGTTGATTGTGTAAATCATCCATACTTGTATAGTGGGCTAATGCTCCATGGATTATCAAGTTGGGCTAAAACCCATAGGATGCTCCATGTTATTTTTGTACCCATGGATCATGGAAATGAAAGGCCATGACAATTAGGGTTTACATTGTGTAATCCTAATTGTGACACATTATATAAGCATCTTATTCTTCCCAAAATTGGCGACCATGCGAACACTATGTGTGTAAGGTGAGCGCTAGCCGATTTCATGAAGTGTCTCATTTCTCTCTAAGTTATTCCAAGTGCATTTGATGTTGTGTGAACCATTTGGGGTGTCACACTTGAGGCACTAGGCTCTTAAGCTCCATGGAATCAAGCTACATCAAAATGTATGTCTTTTGACTTGCTTTGTTACATATGAATCAAGTTTTGTATGCTAGTTTGGATAATACCTTGGAATATGCATGTATGCATGTATAATAGAGAAAACATAGATCCAAGGTATTTAGGGTTGCATGTACACTTAGGAGTTTTAGAATGCTCAAAACCCTACAGTATTGTGATGTGTCACACCAAGGTCTGGGTTGCGTACTGATGTAGAAAGACAAGGTTATTGCATATTTGACAAGGCAATTGAAGGTTCATGAGAAAAACTACACAACCCATGACCTAGAATTAGGAGCGGTGGTATTCGACCATAAGATCTGGAGACATTACTTGTACGAAACGAAGTGCACTATTTATACTGATCACAAAATCCTATAACACATCTTCAATCAGATGATGCTTAACATGACACAGGGGCGGTGGATGGAATTACCCAACGACTATGATTGTGAAATTAAATACCATCCAGGAAAGGCCAATGTTGTAGCCGATGCACTGAGTATGAAGGAAAAGGTCAAACCGTCACGAGCACACACCTTCAGAGCCCTTATTCAGACTAGTTTAAGACCGAGATCCTTGCTGCTCAAGGAGAAGCATTAAAAATTGGAACTTGAAACGCGAAACATTGCACGGCCTAGAACAACGATTTCAAACACGTTCACACTGGAGTGAAGTACTTCAAAAATAGAGTATGGGTACCAAAGATCGACGAATTACGTAAGGTAATTTTAAAGGAAGCCCATAATTCCCGACACTCGATCCACCCTGGAGCCGACAAAATGTACTTGGACATAAAGGAATACTATTGGTGGCTTGGAATGAAGAAATATATTGCCTTGTATATTGGGAAATGTTTAACTTGTTCCAAAGTGAAGGCCGAATATCAAAAGCCCTCCGGTTTGCTTCGGCAACCAGAAATACCTCAATGGAAATGGGAGAAAATATCCATGGGTTTTGTTACCAAGTTGCCAAGGACCACGAAGGGACACGATTCTATTTTGGTGGTAGTGGAAAGACTGACGAAATCCGCACACTTTCTTCCCATTTGAGAAGATTACCGAATGGAAAGGCTTGCTCGAATTTACACAGACGAGATCGTAGTACGCCAAGGAGTACCTATTTCCATCATTTAAGATAGAGATATATGTTTTGCATCTCGATTTTGGCAGTCACTTCAAAAAGCCTTGGGGACACGTTTAGACTTAAGTACCGCCTATCATCCCAGACAGATGATCAGAGCGAATGAACCATTCAAACGTTAGAAGATATGCTCCAGGCGTGCGTGATTGACTTTCGAGGAAGTTGAGATAACCATTTTCCGTTAGTCGATTTCTCCTTTAATAATAGCTACCATACCAGCATTCAGTGTGCCCCCTATGAGGCCTTGTACGTGCGTAAATGTCGTTCCCCACTATGTTGGTTGGAAATTGGTAATACACGGTTAACGAGGCTGGATCTAATTCAAGAGACCACTGAAAAAAGATCTCGATAATAGGCGATAAACTAAAAGCTGCTCGCGATCGCCGTAAGAGTTATGCTGACAAGCATAGGAAACCCTTGGAATTTCAAAAGGGAGATAGAGTACTCTTAAAAGTATCCCAATGGAAGGGAGTCGTGCACTTTGGTAAACAAGGAAACCTGAGTCCCCATTATCTAGGACCTTTGGAGATTATCAAAAGGGTCCGTCCAGTGGCATATAAGCTCAAGCAACCAGATGAACTGAGTGATATACACGACACATTCCATGTGTCAAACCTCAAAAAGTGTTTGGCGGAGGCATCCATACACGTACCTCTTGGGGATCTCCAAATTGACGATTGACTAAAGTTTGTGGAGGAACCCATACATATCCTCGATCGAGAGGTTAAGCAACTTAAACGAAGCAAAATACCGATCATGAAATTTAGTTGGCATTTTAAGCATGGGCTCGAGTTTACGTGGGAACAGGAGGATTTCATGAAGAGAAAATATCCTCAACTATTCGCTATGTATTAACCGGTGCTAGCGCCAGTTGAATTTCGGGACGAAATTCCGACAACTGGGGGAGACTGTGACATCCGCCAAAACTCAGGTCAGTACTCATCTAGAATCTCGTCATTTCCTTGTGTGCACTTAACTTCGCTCTATAGTACAAGTTGAACTACGTGCGCGACTTAATAGATCCCTCGGAACATTTAGTGTACCTTAGCTTGTATTGAATGATCACATTGATATGTGAATGAACCAACTGAGTGGTAAAGTGCCAAAGTTGAACCTTAAGTCTAAACACAAAACTATGTTCGTAGACCACAACCCTAAGATTTCCATATTGGAACAATCTAATGCTTAACAAGGTTAAGTATTCTAATATAATATGAACAAAATTAAATCATAATATGAACCAACTATTAAGTTGATGCCAAATTCAAATAATTCATAATTCCAAATGTCAACCAAAAGTAAAATCCAAGGATTTCAAAATCCTACAACCACATATTATGAACCCTTGTTATAATTGTTGAAATATGAGAGATTGATTTTTATAAAAATTAAACCATAGGTTATCATTTTTCTAAATTAATTCAAGAAATATAAGTGTACAACTTATTTCCAAATGTAAATATTTCAATAAAACCCAATAAATAAAACCCTAGGAAATTATGATAATATATGAGTTTTTATAAAATTTAAAGCCTACATTTATAAAAGTTCAAGGGGGGCTTTTATTATTTTATCAAATATCAAGAAAAATACCCACTCTCTCTTAAAAATTCGGCCATTAGGCCTTTCCCTCTTCCCTATGCCTTAAAACCCATTATTACTACTCATATTGATTATTTCTGCACTCTAACTCTCTCCCACTCTTTAAGAAACCTTTCCTATCCCTAAACCCTCTCCTACACCTCAGAAAATCCTCCATTCTCTACACAAATTTCGGATTTTTGAAGGTCTTGAAATTTTCTTGCTTCACTCAAGATCGGAACCAAGGTAAACAACACAACCCTTTCTCATAGTTTTACGATTTTACTTCCTCTTCTTCATAGTTCTTGTTTACTTTTCAGATTCTATGCCTTTATATGGCTAGAAATCCTTGATTTTCCTCTTGGTGTTTGTAGATTCTTACCATAACACCTAACATGTGTTTGAGATGGTGAAAATTTGGGATCAAAACCATGCTAAGAGTGAAAAGATGCACATAGGTTCATATCATTTCAAAACTCGAGTTTTACACCTTCTTCTTCATTTCTTTTGTGTTCTTACATAAAAAAATCATTTAAACCATTTATAGTACATATTGGATGCTTATTCAGTCCATGAATGTGCTAGCAATCAGATTTATGGTGCAATCCTAGTGTAAGATTCGGTGGTTCCAATAAGTTCTCTATCACATGAATGAAACACCCACTTTAGGGCCTTGGAATAACCCTAAAATTAAGACTTGGATGCATGAACCTAAAAGTTTCTTGATCTTCTGTAAACTCTAGTTTATTTTTATTTATCTTCGACCATAAAACAAGTATGCATGTTGTCTTTGTGAAATTGCTCCTAAGAGGGCACTCAAAGCAACCAAGGATGACATGCATTCTGTCATAATATTTTGTTCAAATTTGAACAGGCACAACTCACTCAATATTAAACCAAATCAATATTTTCTTTTTTTGAGGGCTATTTCCTTGAGTTAGATTTCAAATCCAATTCGTCTTACTATAAAACATTGAAAATCTGATTTTTGAGAATTTTTAAAAATAGTTGTGCAAACAGAACTTTTTCTGTGATCATTAGGTTTGCTTTACATGATCAAGGGTCTTAAACCCCACCTTAAAGCTGGGGAAAAATATTTTTGAAACTTAACATATTCAACGAATAGTATCTAAATTTCTTGTATTAAAACCCTACATAATTTTTTACATAAATTCATGAACTTTCAGCTGCATCTAGAACTCATGCACTATTGTAACACCTAAAAATTTAAGCCAATTTAAAACTTTTTTAAACAACCCAAAAAACATTAATTATTACAAAACTTGCTTTCAAAATGTTTAATATCAGAGTATTCCAAAAACATAAACATAAATATGTGGAGTTGTACGATCACGCCTTAGCTTTGCCGTGATCCCCTGATGTACCTAAAACAATAAACTGAAACTGTAAGACCGAGGCTTAATGAGTTCCCCGAAAATACCGCTATACTGCACATAATACATAAACTGTAAGATCGAGGCTTAATGAGTTCCCCTGGGCCCACAGTGTGAGTCTGGAATGCCTACCGGGCCCTCATGTCACACCCCCGAACCAGACGGCGGAAACGTCTGAGGGCTCGTGTGACTCAAATTGAATATTATCACAATGAATATACATGAAATATAACATAAACTTCACCATGCATTACTACATAACAACTGACATTGTTCACATCAAGTACATTGCTTAAACATTACATATCCATAGCATAAATTGTTTGAAAGTTTTCAAAAGCATAACACCCTAACATACTTGGTATTACTCCTCGGCTTACCTGTTACCTGAGAATACAAGTTATTTTGAAAAACGTCAACATATCGAATGTTGGTGAATTCATAAACAGGGTTGTTTTGAAAATGTTTTGTATAGTTTATAAAACACAAAAAATCCGATATTTTCTAAAGATAAATTTATTTATACCAAAGTGTGAAGATTCATAGTTTTGTACGTGAGTGATTTCAAAGCGTGTATAAATGGGAAGTTTTGCATGATAGTTATTGAAAAGTACAACTGAATGGTGTTGATCTCCTCGAAAAACCCGATGTTTTCCGATAACATAATATAATATAATTGTTTTGAGTTGTTATACCATCACAACAAATGATTATGCTTTTCCTTGATTACTCTGATAGTATTGGATTTATTTAAGTGAGTCGTTATCACCATGCATGAAAATGACTCATTCGTTTGCCTTGGCATTATAACGAACGCCGGAATTGATCTTAAGATTTTGTCACCCTAGACTGGCCGAGTCTAACTATAGCGAACAGTTGAGGTGTGGGGGATCACCTCCGTATAGATCTATACACAAACTCTCACTCTCCCTCCAGGAAACTTTGATTATAACTACAGACTACAAATGACCCATAAAGGTGTCGCCCGTTATTACTCACTGAATCCAAATTGAATTTGATTACCATTGATTAACGACTTGTATTTGTTTACTGAATTGAAGGTAAGCCTAACAAATGAGGAGAAGAGGATTACAAGGTCGTGCTAATTCTGTGTATTATATAAGGTTGTTGGGTATATGAAGGACACGTTGGCCCATTTCGCATTTGATTTATTTGGACCTTTCTACAAATGCTAATGCGCCACTGAGGCCCAATAGCACGTGAAAGCCATTAAGGGTCCCTTTAGCATCTAATTGGGTCATAGGAGGCCCAATAAGCATTTATTATTATTGTTGGGCCCAAATGTAACACCGTAAATTTCAAAAAAAAAATTGCATTTTATAAAAACATAATTCATTTATTATTCATAAAAACATCATTGTTTGAAACTCAAATTCATAGCGTATAACAATCCCAAGATCTCATAGCATAAAAATCATGTGTGTACTGATCAGGCCTGCGCCTTCCCGCGATCCTCACTAGTACCTGAAACAAATAACACTAAACACTGTAAGTACAAAGCTTAGTGAGTTCCCCAAAATACCATATATATATATATATATATATATATATATATATATATATATATATATATATATATATATATATATAACACATATTAGCCACTCGAGGCTATAACTCTGTGGGTCCGTGCACCCAACTCTATGAACCCTCAGGCTCTATCTCTGTGAACCTTCCGGTTCTAACTCTGTAGCATGCACAACATAAATCACATAGAATAATGCAGTGCAACACATAACACATATATAACATACAACACCATATCACATAACTCTAATTACCTACTCAAGGTAAAGTATAGTGAGAAGACTCACCTCGCGTATCTCGGTAACTCGTATATCCCAGAAATCACTAGTGCTCGATCTCCCGAGCTATCGTCCTCCTATAACACAAGTATATCTCTAATTAACACTATCCCAACTATGGTTGACTAATTCTACCAAGTCAACACCGGTCAACTCTGGTCAATGGTCAACGGTCAACCCAACTCGCCGAGTCTGGCGTGGACTCGTCGAGTCCCTATGGGGACCCGATTCCTCTGAATCCCTTCCGACTCACCGAGTCACTCACCCAACTTGGTTACTCAACCCCTGGTTCGAAAACACGGAACAACTCGCTCCAACTCGTCAAGTCTGCCTATGGACTCGACGAGTGCATTCCATGCACAACCCCAAACGACCTTCTGAGGTCAGATCTGTTCCTCTAACTCATAGATCCAGTCTTTCCATGCTTATTTATCACGTAAAGTTTATGTCTTGGCGTTCATATCACACTTATTGACTCATAAATGGTGTTTTAACCTCAAATACAATGATCCCAAACCAAAACCTCCATAGACTCATATAAAGCTTGGACAAAGAGGCACTCTGGACCTCCATGGGTCTAGATCCAGAACCTAACTCGCTAAGGGACCATGAGAGCACTAGATCTAGTCACAAAAAGGGCTCAATAAGCCCTAAATCAACATGAACATCACCACAACAGAAAAATGGTTCGAAAATAGTACCTCAAACGTGATGTTCTGGACCTCAGATCTTCAGGAAGTTAACCCTCTTGCTTCCTCTTGGCTATAGCTTCCTTTTCCTTGCTAGACAACACCTCCAAGGTCGATAATGGCTCAT
The DNA here is from genome assembly GCF_051521515.1 of Lactuca serriola. Lineage (NCBI taxonomy): Eukaryota > Viridiplantae > Streptophyta > Magnoliopsida > Asterales > Asteraceae > Lactuca > Lactuca serriola. The sequence continues at coordinate 66,140,973 of NC_136412.1, read as the reverse complement.
TCTCTCACTCCAAACGCTCAAGCTCACTAGGGTTTCGCTCTGGGGGCTGGTGAGCACAAATGACGTCCATAAGGCCCTATAAATAGGTCCCAAACCCGAGAAATTAGGGTTTCATTAAATAGCACGGACTCGCCGAGTCCACCAATGCGACTCGTCAAGTCCGGTCATTAATCCGGGTGAGAAATCGCGTCTCTACTCGGCGAGTCTACGCACCAACTCGCCGAGTTCTTCCACAAAACTTGAAATAAAATGAATAAATATAATACCTGAAATTATAGATGTTACACCAAACGTCATGTTAATGGGTCACAAAGGCCCAATATGCATGATTATACACTTTCAAGCCCAAAGATTTGAATATTTACTTGTTTTAGGTATTGTATAATTGTCAGAAAGTTTGATTGCACGATTGTTAAATTTGTAACGGCACAAGGTTGGTTGGTTGTTTATAACGATATTTGGAAATATATGTATATTCATCATTCTATTTTCATTAGTCGTAATTTGGTATTTTTGTCCCAAATATCTTATTAATAAAATAATTGACTCAAAATATTGGTTTGACCTTTTCATCACTTCTTTAATAAAAATGACAATTTTCGTCCTTTATTTAAAAAAAGACACTTTAGGCCCTTAAACCATTTTCATGACATTTTCGACCCATAGACTTGTTTAAGTAATATTTTTAGCTCAAAATTTACTCTTTGCTAGTTTCAGCCCCTTTAGTAAAGAGTTTTCCAGTTAAAGTCCAAACTTTTCGCAACTTTTACAATTTTGGCCCAAATTTCGAAATTCTTACATTTTTTATCCTTTTTGGAAGAAAAAAAATCATTTTTAACCCCTGTAACAGTTTTGTTTACCCTTTTTACCCCCTGTTTTGGGAAATTTACCATTTCAATCCTTTGAAAACCATATTTTCGCAATTTTTGGGCCTATGGGCCGAAAAGCCCAAAAATTGGTCCGTTAAGCCACAAATTAAATTTCTAGTCCTTTAACAAGTATAATATTCATAAAAACACTTATTTTTACTGTTTTGATTCTTTTGGTCCTTAAGAAAAACATGAATGACAACTTTTAACCCAACTTTTCTTTATTCGACAAATATAATCCAAAAATGAGTTTTATGTTGCAATATGTTTATTATTGCCTTAGAGGGTAATTTTTCTTGACTTGTTTAGTGTAATATATCTTAGATCATGTTTATATTCCTCCTTGAGCCATAGATCTCGAGATTTCTTTCATTTTTGTTACATATTTACCACATAAACACATGAAATCACTCATAACATACACATACACTTAGATCTACACATTTTACTTGTATTCTCCCCCATAAAACTTGTGATAACCGAAAAAAGAGGGGTATGAACTCACCTTTTCTTGTTGTTTTCGATTTGAAGAAGAAAGGGAAGAGTTTGATGCTATTTTTCGGCCCGAGCAAGCTTTCTTGGGTTGATTTCGAACTTAAGAAGCTTCTAAGGAGTAGATCTTGAAAATTGTGTCAGTTAGGAAGAAGTTTTGATGAAATAAAGAGACTAGGTTATGGATCTAAACAATAACTAACCAATGATGTTGATTATTGTGGAATAACCTTCTTGAAAAGCCCTAACTCTCGAAAATTTTACAAGAGAAGTGAAGAAGTTGTTGTAAGTTCTTGAGAGAAGCTTAAGTGAATTGTGTGTGTGTGTGTGTTTTCCCATTGGCCGAGAGATAAGAAGAAGAGAGAGAGGTGAAAGGATGGATGCATAGAACTATGTGAGATTTTGTGACAACCCGTAATTTATTCTGTCACTATAAACCGTCATGTTAATAAAACCGTTCGTATTTAAAATTTTCCGTTAGCTTTTGGTTTAAATTAATTAAAGTGTGACTTTTATTATGACCTCATGAGTGTCCAAACCCATTGAAAACGCGTAAAAATACCCTCGTTATTTATTTGGACAAATTTTATTTACGACTAAGTCGTAATTACGGCAAATTAATCGGGTAAAATTTTAAACCCTGTTTAACGTCGGTATCAGGTAGCTTTCCACCGGGCCACAAACTCAAACCATATATAAAGTTGAGAAGACTTCATTTGAACTTTTCCACCACCTCACAACTTTCTCTCTCTCTACTCTCTCTCTCTAAAAACTCGAGTTTGATCCGAAATCACCTCCTCAAGCTTCCAAAATCGTATGTAATCTACCCTACCTTGTTGCTTAACTTGTCTAGCTTAAAAATCTATGTTTAAATCACCCAAAACACTCAAGAACAAGTTTTTACGGTTTGGGAACATCTCCCAAAACCGTAAACTCCCTTAAAGGGGTTTTGAAGCCCCAAAACCCTTCCAAGTCCCTTCTAGTGCTTAGATATGGCTTAAGGACTTGCATGTACAAGATTTGAACACCAAAATCACATGATTTGGGTAGTAAACACATCTTCAAGGACCATAAACACCTTTTAAAGTGTTAAATTTCCCCTTAAACACCTCCAAAAGCTTCCATGAGTGCCTAGAACCCTATATCCCTTCATGAGATGCACCAAAACATATAAAAATGTGTCACACTTGAGTTTACGGTTTGGGAAGGTCTCCCAAAACCTTAAACACCTTTAATGGGGTTTTTAAGTGCCCTTAACACCTTATATGACTTAGATTTGGATCTAGGACCTTGTATGCTTAACCTACAACCACCAAAGCATAAGATTCATGGACAAACATGAGTTTACTGCCGTAAAATCATGTGTTTATGGTAGTAAACTCCCCAAGTGCCATTCAAGAACGGTAAACTCCTTTTCCAAGGTCAATTAAAGTCCTGATCACTTCCTAAGCCATGGAATCAACCCTAGAACCTTCTTTGTGCATTGTAAGACCTTTAAACATCCAAAAGCACACCACCCATGAGTTTACGACTGTAAACTCATGGGGATATGGTCTTTGGACCATAAACTCCCCTAAGGGCTTAGTCTTGAAGAGTAAACTCCTTATCTAAGCCCTACACATCCTTAGATGCTACTCGGATCCCTCCTAACACTTGAAATGAAGTGTTTTCGTGCCTCAGAGTGTATATTCTTATCTAATTAGTAGTTAAAGGTCTAATTAGATACATTTATGTATCTCTTCATATTAATAGGAACCTCACGTGCTCTCAAGCCCCGAACTGACACTTAGCATCCAATCGACACATTTCTCGTCTGGTGAGTTCATACCCCTAAACCTTCTTCCTTGTTTTCAATGATTTCAAGGGGGGGGGGGGAATACAAGAAAAAGTACAAGAATATCTTGTACTTAAACTTATTATTTCATTTTAATTGTTTCATATTTCATATGCTTTTAACACTGGAATCTGTATTAACCAACTGTTTAACTTGCAGAGTTAGTTTTCGAAATGTTTGTGAAACCCATTATAAAATGTTGTATTTTATCGTCACAAATGAGTTTTTCACATCATCACTGTTAAAAGCATTAGCCTAGTACTTTTGAATTTGTCCTCGGTAACACTCCACATAAATGCGTGAGTGGAGGACCGCCTTTTTTTAATAGGGTTTTCCACATTATTACTTGTAATTTTGTTATTCTTAAAAATTACAGACACGTCCTCTGAAACACTCCACAGAGATACGTGAGTGGAGGACCGCCCCTGTAACCAGAATCTCCTGGAGGGAGAACGTGACTTGAGTGTATAGATCTATACGGGGCTGACTACCCTACACCTAACTGCTAGCTACAGTCAGACCGAAAGGTCCAAGGGTGACAAAAGTCATAAAATGATATTGGACTTCTTATCGCCATATCTAGTCTATCACATGGTTATGGAACTCGCAATTTAGATAACAAAGATTTACTTGTTAGTAATAATGAGCCTAGTAACTAGTTTACTTCCTACTAATTAGTTTTATATATGTGTTAAAACTAATGCACTTTACAAGGATAACCAGGTTTTCAGAATAATTCTCTTAACATTGCAAGTATGGTAGATACTTGTACACTTCATTCCGGATCGATAACCAACTACCAACTTTTAGGAAAATAAGGGTTTTTCCTGGGATAACTTATATGTTCTTAACCAAACTGGGTAACATTGGATAACTAGACTTTTCTTATAAGAAAATATGGGATTTTCTTGGATAACAACTTTTTCAGAAAACCAAAGAAAACTTGTTCATTTTCAGAAAACGAACTACTTATGAGCTCACCAGCTTTATGCTGATTTTCAAACTGCTTGTATTCTCAGGTCCGCATTAGACAGGTACCACATGATCTTTTGGTGAAGACATACCGTTTAGAAGTCACGTCTTAACTTTTGGTCATTTTGGGATGTATATATAAACATGTATAAGAAAATTTTCAAACAAATGTAAATACTTCTATGTAATGTAATCGTTGTGTTTAATACGCTTACTATGTACATTGGTTGTGATACTACATGACGTCCTCCGCCCCGGAACGTTTCCGCCATCGGTTTCGGTGTGTGACAGATTTACATGGAAATCCCATAGGTAATAAGGAGGCGGCTAATCCTCCTTAATACCCTAATTTCTCTTTTTTTCTTTCACTAGTTTGGGCCTTTGTGTTCTTGAGTCCATATTATGGGCCGATTTTGATGATTTTCAGCCCATTTGGTCTTTGGAGATGGTTCACGGCCCAATATTCATCAATGTATGAGTTTTATGGCCCATTAGGGCTAATTAGATTTTTTATGTCCCAATAAAGCCCATTAGAGATAAAATAGTCCATTCTAGGCGTATGAGGCCCAAAACATTAAGTGTCATGCAGATGGGTCCAATTAGGGCCCATTTAAGAGTTCTAAGCCCAAAATAGTCAAATTGGAAGCTTATCGGTCCACTAGGCCCAATAAGAAAATCCTAGTCCAAAATGGACTTAAACCGGGATATTTAGGGTTTCCAACTTTTGTTGACTATTTGAATGTTTGTATAGGGTATTTGATGGAATTTTATTGTCATTGAACAAACACAATACATGTTTTCAAGTTTTAGCTACAGTGACATTCTTTGTTAAGTGTTTACAACGCATCAGAATTCCTAGTTGTGACACCTCAGCTCACATGTGGATTGCCACTGAGCCCTCAGTACGAGTCTGGAATGCCTACCGCGACCTCAACTCGTATCTGGAATACTCCCGAGTCCTCAGTATGAGTCTAGAATGCCTACCGGGCCCTCAGCTCATCACTGGAATACTCTAGGGTTTGTTGGCTACCACACGGAGCAGTACAACCTCAACCCATCCCACATAACATGTCGACATGTAACAGATAAATGCACATAAAGGAAATCAATCAGTATCATAGGTAGTCCTACCAACCTACCAAACTAGAATAACAAATAGCATACATTACTAACTCAAACTCAACATATCAGTAACTACTAAGATATCAAATTCAGTGGGCCGGCCTTGGTGCCTTTTACCCCTTAGTATAGTGAGGATAACTCACCTCGCAAGTAGTGCTGAGATATTGCAAATCTCTGATTGCTATCTCACCGAGAATCCCGAACTGTCACATAATAATAATAAATGTGAGGTTAATACCTAACATTACTCCCCTAACTAAGCGTCCTCATAACCCATTAAGTCCATCCCCTTTTTGTTAGGCCAAGGTCCCACACCAAGTCCTTCACTTGAAAGTCCATACACATAAGTCCACTATTGGCCCAATTTACTAAATTGGGCCCAACTTCCCTATTGGGCCTAACCCCCATGATCCACTACCACTAACCGGCCCAAAACATCTTATTTACTAAGTCCAGCAATCGCCTAAAGCTTACTAGCCCAAAAAGTAGCCCAAACCCAAAGCCTAAATAACCAAAAGTCCATAGAAGGCATATGTTGGGCGTACCCCAAGGCTACGCAGGGCATACACGAGCCTCGCGTTGACTGGAAAATGGGGTCATTGACTCAGTACGCTGGGCGTACAAAACCTTGTGCTGGGCGTACGAGGGGTTTCACCAAAACCCTAATAGGTGCTTAATGGATTAAGCACTTAAGCCCAACCTCTAGATCCAACGACAAAATATGCCTAAGACTCATAAAGTCTCGAACTTTACCACTTTGGACGTCCATAAAGTTGTAAATGCTTGGTTTTAATCCATTAAGACCTTATTTCTCTTTGCATGGGACACCTACAGCTAATGGGACCTTGTTTTTATCACTCAAGATCCCTTTAAGAGCCTGGAAGGACAACTCTTTTAGTCCAATTTATGGCTTTTGGGACAAGAAAAGCTTCAAATAAAGCAAAATGATGAAATCTAAGCATATATGCATAAAGTTTGGAACTTTATACCTTTTGGAGCTTCTTGAATAGAAGCTAACTTCAGATCTACAAGCTTGATCCCCCCTTCTCCAACACCTTGATGCAATGCCTTGCTCTTGAAGCACTCAAAATACACCAAAGTAAGCTTGAACACACAAAGGAAGAACTAGAGTTTGGGGACAAAGAATGAAGGCAGTAGAGGCTGAGGACAATCAGAGGAAATGATCTATAAGGGTGTCTATATAGCCCCCATACCCTAAATATTAGGGTTTCCTCCTGGCATGAGTACACCCAGCGTACATGAGTGTGTGCCCAACGTATTAGGGCGCGCATAGTACGCGCATCATACCCTTATGTACGCTCAACGTACTCCTTCTTACAGTTTGCAACTTTAATACTTATACTTCTCATGGCCCAACTCAACCAACTCCAGGGACTACAAATGGCACCTAATAAAAGAGGAGGGATTTGAAATGTACCTGTGAATTTCGGGATGTTACAACTATATTGTGCAACATTGCTTAACTCGTTGCGGTTCAATACCCCTATTTTACTTCTAAATATATTTTGAACAAATTGCTTTATGAAATTTGATATATACAAGTGATGATCTGTAAAACCCCAAGGGCTAGAACTAGTTTCTTATTTTCTATAAAAATAGTGAATTAATGGCTATAAATTCAAAATAATCATTTTCATATGAGATAAAAATCGGAAAAATTGTAGTATTAAAGTATTCACAGAATACGAAAGCCATGTTAATTTTCAAACGATTTGGACACTATTTGATATTTTATCCATATTTTTCATTAAATTGCAGCATGAATTTACAAATTTGGGTTATTGGACTTAAAAACCCTAACTAATATTTTTCTCAATCTTGGGAACATTATGAGAACCTGTAAAAATTAAATTAAGAATTTTAGAAACTGTTTACCATTTATTTTGAATTTTATCTATTAATTGGGATTTAATATACAAATAAATATCAAATTACCTTCAAAAATGTCTACAAAATTTCCGGACACCAATGCCCTTTGTTAGAACCAGAAAACCAATTTTTGGAATTTATTTGCATGCCTTTGTGAAATTTTGAACACAATGCATTATGAATTAATGTTATCGATAATGAATCATACACACTTTGGGCACTTTTACGACACCACTAGTTGGATAGGTAGTTTCTAAAAAATATCTTAGTGAATTATATCTCACTAGAAACTATTTTTTATGTAGGAAGGTATTAGGAATCACACTCGTCAACATCGACCCGCGAAGCCCGAGCCACAAACTTTCCATTGTAAGTATTCACATCTCCCCATATTTTTGGTTTTTAAATGTTTTGGTGTGGAAAGCATGCTACAATTTCTATGAACATTACTTGATGAACTTGTGTTAAGAACTATTTGATATGAACTTTGTTGTATGAACCTTGTATTATGAACTTGTACTATGAATTTGGTGTTATGAACTTGTATGATAAGTCCACGGAGAACTGATACAACCTATTAACTCGTATTCGAGTCGATGGTCTTATGGATAGCGCTATTTGGGATCGACAGCCCATACTCGCCCAGAACCGTGAGTGCATATTTCCATTAACGAACATCATGGGGACCATGGACATGATGGAATGGGGCAAGAATGGTTGTTAGGCTTGTTTTTGAACGGAATGCAATGGCATTCATCATTTTCGAAACTAGAACTTTTATTGAACAAACTACATTTTCTTGTTGAAATAATGTACTATTATAAACATGTGAACTCACCAACTATTTTATAGTTAACCTTCATTTTTGCATGCTTTTCAGGGAACAGTAAGTGAATCAATAAGACACCAGCATGATTTTAGTTCTTGCTTTTGTTATGTATTAAACTATGTATTGTGAAAATTTAATGTATTTGTTTTGTATGCGATGTAAGCTTAAAACGCTTAATGTTTAAGTTTGGTACGCCTATTTGCCTTTTGTGATGAGACCATAGACTGTCACTCTTCGTGTTTCCGCTTTATGTGGAATTATGAGATTTTTTTATGAATCTTAGAACAGGGGACACGTCATAACAAGGACAATCTGGATGCATTATTTTTTTCACAGAGGTAAAGATGGAAAAATGGGTCGGGTCTTTAGCTGGTACCTAATGGTTCATGTTTGGGTTAAATATGTGGGTTGGTGGTTGATGCCGTTTATCTAGCCACGTGCATTCATCACCTAAGATGTCGACCAGTGACTTGTCGACCACTGCCTCTCTGGACCAATAACCACATACATGGTGTATTCCACTACCACCTTGTCATTCAAGGTTTGTCTTCCCTCCATTATCTCTCCAATGTTACCCTCTTCTCTCTTTCCCTGCTCGTTCCATTTCATTCTCACAACTCACACCTCATCTCCTCATGAGTCTTAGTCTTTTCCTCCTTTATCTCTCTAGAAAGCGATTCAACTGAGTTCGATATACTCTTCCAACTTTTTTTTTCATAAAGTAGGGTTCTTAATAAATTTGAGTTCATTTTTGCAGAACTGGTTAATACGCCCCTGATGATGCTCTGTGTTTATCTCAATCCAACTCATCGGACCTCTAATGGTATGTAATATTATTCCCTACACAATTTATTTTTGGGATTGATTAAGGTGTATATGATTTCTTAAGATTCCAACTACTGTCAGTGGTTTGATTTAGTACGGAGTGAAATGAAAGTAACTTTCAATATAAAACCTGTAATAGCTTATCCCTTCTCCTGTTACCCCCATTTATCGCTACCTTCTTTCTTATATTAATTTCTACAAACTTCAGTCTGTCAGTCTTCAGTCGTTACATGATTAATCTTCCTTTCGTCTCGCTTTTTGGATATTTTTATAAAACCATGTTTCTGTTTCTAATAGACACGGGCGCTACAAAAGGCTTTGGATTGTAAGTTATTTTAATTTACTTTCTATTCTCTCATAATATGAAATGATGATGATCAGTTTCTCTATTAAATAATCAATTGTTGTTGCAGATTAATTAATTCTGAAATATATGAGGTATGTTGGCTTCTTGAACTCTACTTTGGTAAGTTTTATTTTAGAAGGTAAATAGAAAAAGAATGATTTTTCCATAATTTTTATAGGATGTTTTGCTTCATGAATTATGGAACTGATTTCTTAGTGTTCATGTTGTGCTATTTTCTATTAGTAATGAGATTGTGCTTTGTCCACTCATGTGATTTCATTATTTTTAGTGAAAAAATTAGGAATTTTACTTGGTATAATACAAAGTGAATAAGTTTTTTCACTTGTGTTCTATTACCAGCAGGGCGTTATATCAATTGTTTATGACTCGGATCTATAGTTCAACATCATATAGCTTATGAGAGTTCACTGGTTTATAGGTAAGTATAGAAGGCACAACATAAAATTATTTTCAGGTTGTTTGTTAAACAATGAAAAATAATCTTACTAGATTTATCAAATTGTAATGCACAATTAAAAAGTAGGATTCTAAAATAAATAAAAGCCAAGATAAATAATTTCTTCAAAGGGTAAATATATCTAAAATATCTTTCGCTAGAAAGTTTTGTGTAAAAAACCAATACAAGAATAATGAGACTATGTGACAACCCAGAATTTCAATCTTGTACAATTAATCAATTCAATCAATATTCAACTTGTTTCATCGATTTCTAGTGCTATTCAAGGGGTCATGTAAGTGTTCTAAGCTTGTATATATAACCAAGGTTGAGTTTAGGAATGAGTCGGAGTGTTGAATAGTGAAAAATTGGGCCATACACACCTCTTGGAGGAGTGTACGACCGTACACACGGGTGTGCGGCCGCACACCCACTCCCTTGGCAGCACACTCACTTTTAGGCAGCACCTTTACCCCTATATAAAAGGTAGCCCCCTTCCTTTCATTCCTTTAACACCTTGGCAGCACACAACATCATTTCCTCTCAAGTTTCTCCAAGTTTGAACCTTCCAAAGCTTCAAAAAAACGTGAGTAATCCATACCTTAGCTTGTTATACTTGAAGAACCTCTTGATCTAGGCCTTGAATCATGAAAGTCCCGTCATGTTCTTCATCTCGTTCAAGGAGTGCAACAACACACTCGTGTGTGCGGTAGCACACCCCTGTGTGCGACAGCACACCTTTGTGTGCGGCAACACACTCATGTGTGTGGCAGCACAGTCATTTGTGCGACCATACACACACACCATAGGACCACAAACCCATTTCTAAGACCCTAAACTTGTACTACAACCAAGTATGGGCCTAGGGCACTTCATGGATGCAAGTATGGACCTAGAAAACACCTTTAAAGTGGCCATACACCTCACTCATGCAATCCTTTGAGGTCCTAACACTTAGTGCAAGGAGTCCCAAATTCTTAGAATGGTTCTTCGTCACATCTAGTGGTGAAATACCATCATTTGACTCCTTTATGTTTCATTACTTGTTGATTAGGATCAAATCGTGTTCAAGGCTTCACTTGAACATCCCGCATCCCGTATCGATCCTTCATTCAAATCACCCGAGGTGAGTTCATACCCCTACATTTTTCTGTATTTTTAATGTTTTCAGAGGGGGGGGGGGGGGGAATACAAGCTATAAAATAAATGTTTTCAAAACTTATGCAAACTTCATACTTTAACCCTTTTGAACTGTGTTGAGCATAAGGGTCGTTTTTCACTAATATTTCATAGTTTTCCGGATTCGCTACTCACTACGTTATACATGCAAACTATAATCGGTATAGTTTGGGATTTTTTCTAAACATAAAAAGTATAGAAACTTTCACTACTAAATGTATGCACTAAGACAGAAGTAGTTTACAGTTTGCATCACTACTTTATCAGGTTTTCATGACTGTAATTATCACTATGAACGATATACATTCGGATTTTCACTACGGTAGAACGCTACTACACTACATGTAAACTAGATTGTACGATACTATGAGGCGCTACTTCATTATTGTACCCTTAGGTGTACAGGGATAAATCATATCATGGTATAACCAGGGTCTCCTGGAGGGAGAGCGTGAGATTTGTGAATAGATCTATCCGGGACTGACAATCCCACACCCGAACTGCTAGCTACAGTTGGGCAAGCATGCCCAGAGTGACAAATGTCATTTAACTCGACGCCTGAAGAATGTTGGAAAGGTCTCTAGTCATATCAAGTATGGTTATACGATTCACATTATGTATAAATCACCTTTAGGTTACGATCTGACACTCTTCAACAGTTTTACTTATACTAAATAGAACTAAACCACGCTACGTTTACTGGCCAAAGCCATCGTTTTCAAACAGAACCAATTTTGCAATGACTTCACATACAAAATACTTATACTTCATGATTAGCTTTATCTAGTCACATGAGGTAGTATTTTTGCATATCACTACAGTTTTCAGTAACGAACATTCATGGTTTTATACGGAATCGATAACGCTAGATTTTCACTAAAGAAAATATCGGATTTTCTTGCAAACATACATATATTCATGGTTTACTACAGAACTAATAACACTACATTTTCATTAAAGAAAATATCAGGTTTTCTTAAAACTATACAAACATTTCTGCTAGCTCATCAACAAGTTTCATTACAACCTACTACTTATGAACTCACCAACTTTATGCTGATATTTTTAAACTACGTGTATTCTCAGGAAATCAGTAGACAGGTACCTGTTGGGTTTTTGAGGAGTTGGAGCATTAAGAGTTTAATTTTTGTATTCTATATATATATATATATATATATATATATATATATATATATATATATATATATTCTATTTGATGAAATCCAAACAAGTTTCAGACAATTTACAAATTGATGTAAACATTTTTATTTAAGTATTCAATGTAATGGTTGCGTTGCTATGATTGCTATTATACATTGGTTGTGATGCTATACATGACGTCCTCCACCCCAAAACGTTTCCGCCATTCTGTTTTTGGGGTGTGAAAGATTGGTATCAGAGCCTTTGTTTATAGCGAACTGTCATATCGAACCTTACATGGTATACAACTATAAGCACTAAAGGGGCCTAAGTGCTCTACACTAAAAATATACTTTCAAAAATAAAAGTATTTTTATAACAGTATACGAGCATGAATACCTAACAGAATTCGTGTCATTAGTGGAACAACACAAAAAGTATTTGGATGTTGGGACACTACAGTCAAACCTGGGCAGTTATGTAATCATGTTTCGGGTGAATATAGCCTGATTAACTATATTTAGTCAAAACATGACCAACATGTGCTTAGGAGTGACGGTGGTGTTACAGCAGGCCTAAAACTTACCAAAAATGTTCACTAGAAAATACTATAGGAGTATTTCGCTAGAGCCAAATTCAGTGAGGAGATTCATTCTTAGTGTTGCTGCCTATCTATTTTGTAGCGATAACTTAGTTACATTAGTAAACTTTCTGTGCTTATCGCGGGGTAGAACACTATTATTATCAGGATGAGATATATATATTATTTTTATATATCTTGAGGACTTACCATCCTCTTCTTCCTGATTGTTTCTAGAGAAAGATGCCTCCTCGACCAAGACCCATTAGAAGAAACGACAACACTCCGCCACCACCACCACCCCCACAGTTCGACGCCATCATGTTTCAGGCAGCAGTTACAGCCACCGTGACTGCAGCACTGGCACAAGTGAACTCTGGTGGGGCTGGAGGTGGAACCGACCCACAAAGACAAGACGGAAGTCAGCGACAACAAAAGGAATGTTCCTACAAGGACTTCATGACCACGAAACCCAAGTCATTCGACGGAAACGGAGGAGTCATCGCTTTGACTCGATGGTTCGAGAAGATTGAATCCATCTTCGAAATTTGCGCCTGTTCCGAAACCAACAAGGTGAAGTTCGCCGCCTGTACCTTTACTAACAGAGCATTGACCTGGTGGAATGGTCAAGTCAAAACCCTAACCCTGCCAGTAGCTAATGCCATGGGTTGGGAAAGACTGAAGGAACTCATGCTGGCTGAATACTGCCCGAGGGGCGAGGTGCAAAAGTTGGAGCACGAACTTTGGAACTTGAAGATGAAGGGTTCTGACATTGCTGCTTACACTGCTAGATTTTGTGATCTGACACTTCTTTGTCTGGGAATGGTCACCCCGGAAAGCAAGAAAATAGAGAGGTACATCTGGGGGCTGACACAACCCACCAAGGGAAATGTCTTGGCTGCTAGACCGACTACATTTGAGAGCGCCAAGGATCTGGCAAAAATTCTGATCCATAATGGGGTTGATATAGACGAAGTGGCAACTGTTTATGAGCCACAGAAGGAAAGTGGTGGGAAGAAGAAGAAATCATGGAACAAACGCAAGGGTCAATCTTCGTAGGAGCCCTCCAAGAAACAACAAACAGTGGCAGTTCATGTTGTTACTGCTCCTACTGCTGCCCCAACTACTGTTCCAACCACCCAAACTCCTACTGGTGTTTATGCTGGGAAATTACCTTTATGCAGCAAGTGTAACTTCCATCATCACGGACCCTGCCGTGAGTTTAGTTGCAACAACTGTGGGAAGAAGGGCACACAGCTCGATACTGCAAGGTGCCAGCCCAACCTACCAACCAGACTGCGGGAGCAGGTGCTGGTCAAGCTTGTTATGGATGTGGAGAGGTTGGGCATTTCAGGAGAAATTTCCCCAAGGCAACAACTGGTGGCAATACAGGGAGAGTTTTGGAAATGGGCCAGAATGAAGCGGTCGCTGATGCTACCGTTGTTACGAGTACGTTCCTCCTTGACAACTCTCATGCATGCATTCTTTTCGATTCTGGTGCGGAAATGAGTTTTGTTAGTCATGCATTCAAAAATCTAATCAAATGTAAATCCCAACCTTTAACCGAAGCGTTCACCATCGAGATGGCTAACAGAGAGAAAGAGAGCACGAACAACATATTTCTAGGATGTACTCCTACCTTAGGCGATCATTCCTTCCCTATCGATCTTATGCCTTTATCTATCAAGTGTTTCGATGTCATTATCAGTATGGATTGGTTGATCCCCAATCATGTTGATATCCTTTATTTCGAAAAAGCCCTCATGATTTATGGTGACAAACTCAGTTCGAACCTTCGTATCATCTAGTGCATCAAAGCTCAGAAGTACCTACGAAAGGAATGTTATGCGTTTCTAGCTCATGTTGTTGATGGGACGTAAAAAGTTAAAGACCTCGAGAGCATCCCCAAAGTCTGCAACTTTCCTAATGTCTTCCCTGAAGATCTCCCAGGAATTCCTCCCGAACGTCAAGTCGAGTTTCATATCGACATAATCCCCGGAGCCACTCCTGTAGCTAAGTCCCCATACCATTTAGCGCCAGCGGAGATGTAAGAATTATCCAGCCAGCTCAATGACTTGATCAACAAAGGATTCATAAGGCCGAGTTCCTCACCCTGGGGAGCTCCGATCTTATTCATGAAAAAGAAAGATGGATCCTTTTGGATGTGCATTGACTACCGAGAGCTGAATAAGCTGACCATCAAGAACCGATATCCCTTGCCCAGAATCAACGATCTCTTTGACCAACTTCAGGGAGCTAGTTATTTCTCAAAGATAGATCTAAGATCAGGGTACCATCAGTTGCGAGTCCACGAGAATGATGTGCCTAAGACAGCATTCCGAACTCGCTATGGACACTACGAATTTTTAGTAATGCCCTTTGGTCTGACCAATGCACCGGCAGTATTCATGGACCTCATGAATCGAGTGTGCCGCCCTTTCGTAGACAATTTCGTGATCGTGTTCATCGATGACATACTTGTCTATTCGCGGACTGAGAGTGATCATAAACACCACTTGAGACAGGTGTTGGGAACATTAAGGGCGGAAAAGCTATACGTGAAGTTTTCGAAGTGCGAGTTTTCGATCAGGAAGGTAAATTTCCTTAGGCACATGGTTAGCAAGAAAGGTATTCACGTAGACCCTTCCAAGATCAAAGCGATAGAGAATTGTTCTGCACCTAAAACACCCATAGAAATCCGGTAATTCTTGGGCCTCGCGGGCTATTATCGCAGGTTTATCCAGAATTTCTCCAGAATCGCTAAGCCCCTAACTACCCTGACACAGAAAGGTTTAATCTTTAGTTGGGGAGTCAAGCAAGACAATGCATTTCAAACATTGAAGCAGGCCCTGTGTATCGCACCTATCTTGTCCCTGCCAGAAGGGACGGAAGACTTCATGGTCTATTGTGATGCATCCAATCATGGCCTAGGTTGTGTGCTCATGCAACGAGGAAAGGTCATCGCCTATGCCTCGAGGCAATGGAAGACACACGAGGTCAATTACACAACTCACGATCTAGAGTTGGGAGCAGTTGTCTTTGCATTGAAAATCTTGAGACATTATCTCTATGGAACCAAGTGCACTATCTTCATCGACCATAAGAGCTTGCAACACATCCTTGATCAGAAAGAGTTAAACATGAGACAGTGACAATGGGTAGAGCTACTCAGTGACTATGAGTGCGAAATTCGCTACCATCCCGACAAGGCCAATGTGGTAGCAGATGCCCTCAGCAAAAAAGGAATACTCTGAGCAAAAGGTGAAGGCATTGACAATGACCGTTCATTCCCATCTATCCGCACAAATCAGGGAGGCTCAGCAGGAAGCCTTGAAACCAAAGAAAGTGATGGATGAAGCATTGAGGGAATAGACAAGAACTTAGAGATTAAGGGAGACGGAGTGTACTATTTCATGAACCGGATCTGGACCCCAAAGTTCGGTGGGTATAGAGAGGTTGTCATGAATGAGGCTCACAAGACAAAATACTTCATTCACTCTGGTTCAGATAACATGTATCTAGATCTCAAACACCTCTATTGGTGGCCAAACATGAAAGCGGAGATTGCAACCTTTGTGGGCAAGTGCTTGACTTGCGCCAAGGTGAAGGTGGAATATCAGAAGCCCTCAGGTTTACTTCAGCAGCCAGAAAGACCTGAGTTGAAGTGGGAAATGATAGCAATGGATTTTATCACCAAGTTACCTAGATCCCCGAGTGGGCACGACGCCATCTGGGTGATTGTCGATCGGTTGACTAAATCCGCCCACTTCCTGCCAATCAAAGAAAACTTCAAGATGGAGAGACATACATGGATCTACATGCAAGATATAGTTCGCCTTCATGGGGTACCTCGATCCATTATCTCTAACCGAGATAGCAGGTTCACCGTATGGTTCTGGCAATCGCTTCAGAAGGCACTTGGGACTAAGTTGGATATGAGCACTGCTTATCATCCTCAGACCGATGGACAAAGTGAGAGAACAATTCAGACATTGCAAGATATGTTGAGAGCCTGCATCATTGACTTCGGCGCGTCGTGGGACATCCATCTTCCTTTGGTCGAATTTTCCTACAACAACATGTACCATACCAGCATCAAGGTTGCGCCATTTGAAGCCCTCTACGGCCGCAAGTGCAGATCCCCTCTGTGCTAGGCTGATGTAGGTGAGATGCAGTTAGTCAAGGGTCAAGTCCCTGACAGTACTCACACGGGTCCTGAAATCATCCGAGAGACAACAGAAAAGATCGTACAAATTAGAGAGCGACTGAAAGCATCTAGGGATAGAAAAAAGAGCTACGCCGATAAGAGAAGAAAACCCTTGGAATTTCCAGGTCGGTACCCGCTTCCTTCTGAAGGTCTCGCCCTGGAAAGTGTGACAGCCCAAAATTTCCATTCTGAACAAACCATTTGAAGCCAATAGGAGTAGAACAGTTACAGTGAAAACTCAGATTTCGAGTATAAGTTTGGCAGTTTTCAGGATATTACACTTAAGGAGATATTAGGAGAGTGGATGCACTAGGGTTTTGTGCAACACTGTTATTCCAATACTCTAGGATATTAGAGTTCATTTCGAGAATAGAAATATTTTCTGCCAAAAATCCCAGGACTATATATAGAAAACTGAACCAAATTGGTTCATTAGTTGAATTCCAATTAGAGAAAAGCCAAAATTCTCTCTCACGGATCATCGGGTTTTTATCCCAAATTGTGAGTACTTCGATCTAGTTATTTTATATAGCTTAGATTGTGTTTAGAAACGCCAATTACATAGCAAATCTGCAAGATTCGGGAGTTTACCGCCCAAGAACGTTCTTGGGGAGTAAACTCCAAAAAGTGGCTTAAATGCTACCTAGTCCTTTCCCTGTGAATTGTAACTACCTTAGACTTGTATGCTAGTGTGTATACAACTAGAAAACATCGAAATTGGATTAATAACCCAAGATTTGGGAGTTTACCGCCCAAGAACACTTGGGGAGTAAACTCCATTTTAAGGTCCTAAAGGGTTCCAATGACCCTCAAAGCTTTAGAACTCGAACTAGAAGCCTTCATTTCATGTTTAGGACACCAAAATCATTTCAAAACAATGAGGAAAGTGAGTTCACGGCCAAGGAACTTCTTGGGCCGTGAACTCCATGTTAAGTGCCCAAAATGCCCTAAATGCCTTCATTTAGCCAAGAGACTAGCCTAGCACATTACCTCGATGTGTCTAATACCCAAAACACTCAAAATACCAACACCTAGGGGTGTTCACGGCCGCAAACACATGGCCATTTGGTACATGGGCCGAAGACTCTAGTTAGGGGTGCTTTGATGCCACAAACACTACCTAAGGCTTAGACTTGATTTTAGACATGTACCCTAAAGTGTTTAAATCCTAGAAAACATAAGAAATCACAAGTATTGAGGAGTTTACGGCCAGGAGTAGTTCTTGGGCCGTAAACACCTATAAAGGGGTCAAATGACACCCTAACTCCTTCCTTATGCCTAGAACCCAACATAGATCATTACCTAGAGATGTTTGAGACTTGAAAACACCATAAAAACCCTCCCAAGGGAGTTTACAGCTGTAAACTCCAAGGGAATATGGTCTCTGGGCCGTAAACTCCCCAAAGGAGTTAATATGGCACCCAAACACTTGTTAGCCTTGAAACAATTCACCACATGAGTTGTATAATTGGTAGACACCATTTAGGGACTTGGTTGAGAATTTACGGCCAGGAGCTTACTCCCCTGGGCTGTAAACTCCAAAGAACATGGTCATTAGACCTTAAACTCCCATTTGAGGTATTGCACTCTTTTGTTGCAACCCATTAGCCACCTAGCACTTGACCAAAAGTGTTTTCCTCGCATTTAAATGTTTATACTTGTATAATTACTGTTTTTAATCACTAATTATTTATATACATATGTCTTCATATGTAATTAGGATCATTGTGTGTGTCTAAAGTCTTCACTTCACACCAAGCACTTGCCCGATCCTTCCTTACGATAACAGTCCGTTCAATTCCAGTCACTTACTGCAGGTGAGTTCATACCCCTTAACTAATGTTTTAAACTATTTTTAAATGTTTTATTGGGGGGGATACAAGTAGAATCATGCTACTTATTATATCAATCACATGTGATTAATAAGTAGAATTATGCTAGTTATTACATCAATCACATGCGATTAATATACAACATTCAAATGATTTGGCTACTCATTAACCGTTTTACTAAACAGTTTCCTTCAAATGATCTTTATAAACATTTTATATGTTTTAAACTCCTTATTACACTGTATATTTTACTCTGTATATCACATTTCAAACTTATTTACAATTGTGTTTCAAACAAATGTTTCTTTATACTAAACTATTTTATCAAACCCATGCCTTCAAATTGTTTTATAGGTTGACATCAAGTCGATCTTTTCTTAACATAATAATTATGTTTCAAATGTTTTACAAAACTTATTTATGCTTTTATATTATAAATTGCATGCCTCTATATGTATAGTTATATAAGAAATGTTTAAAAGACTTAGGAAGGCTATCCACCCTATTTCCTTTTTGCTCTTGAGATGTGGTCTGGTGGGATATCGGGTACTCGCCCGAAGGTCGTTTAAATATTAGTTATATATCATGTGTACATATATAGTCATAAAAGGGTACTTCCAGTTCATCCCATGCCCTTGGGTAGCAAGGGTATACATCCATGTCCATACGTACCAGTTAGATTACTAGTAAACTACCATATGGGTAGTTTAGGAAGATACTAGAACAATTACTAGAACGCGATATCACACAATGAGTCAGTTCATTCATGAGTCAATACTTTCTAGAACATTACAGTACATTACTATACTTGCTAGATAGAGAGAACACACATTACAGCTAGCACACGTAGAACATTTTCGTACATTACACTTACATTAATACATTAATAAAATTGTGATCCGCTGTATGGGATCATGCCTTAATTGTCATGACCCGGGTTGTAGCCAGAGTCTCTTGAAGGGAGAGCGTGAGTTTGCGTATAGATCTATACTGGATTGACTATCCTACACCTTGTTGCTAGCTACAGTAGGACCGGCAGGTCTGCGGGTGCCAAACGTCATACCTAATTTTCGACTATACGTTGTCGTTGTTACCAGTCTATAGTATGGTGCAATTTATCACATGATGCCTTAATATAAATCCGGTTTAAGGTAATTAGTACAGCAGTAGTTCTTATAGCGCTACGATTTAGTACTACATTAATTTTCCCTGTACACGTATTTATTGATCTTTTCACTTAAACTATAAATGTAAAAACTATATTTTGATAATGATAGTTACACTTGGGAAAATTACACACTTTTACAAGACACGAACATATAGAACAGTTAAGTCTTGGTAGAAGACTACATTGAGAACAGTTAGGTCTTGGTATAAGACACCCTTATATAATAGTAGGAATCATAGGGATTTCTAGAGTTTTTCAAACGTTTATAGTTGTTTTACAAACATTTTCATACTTACAGTTCATATACATTTTCAATACTTACAATTCATCTACTTACAAATTCTTACATACAAATTAAGACACTAAATACTTATGATCTCACCAGCTTCAAAGCTGATACTCGCTTTCAAAATTACTTGTATCCTCAGGTCATCATAGACAGGTACCGATGCAAGGAGAAAGGAAGATGGAGCTTGTTCAAGACTCATCTTTCATTTTGATTTATGCTTTAGTGTTTATCAAAATTTGATAGAACATACTTGTATAATAATTCTATTATTAATGAAATGGATGATGTTGTTGCTTGTTTACTACTTTTCATTGTTGTGATACTGTACATGACGTCCTCCGCCCCAGAACGTTTCCGCCATTCTTGGTTTTGGGGTGTGACAAATTGGTATCAGAGCATTGTTTATAGTGAAATAAGTATATCAACCCATAAAAGATATACTAACTATAAATACATAAGGGATTAAAAATACTCTGACCAAGAGTTTATACTTTAAATAATAAAATATTTAAGTAAGTATACGTTTTGCATTCATACTAAAATCAGTGTCACTAGGACAGTACAAAAGAATTACGATTGTTGGGCAACACAAGTGGGCTTAGAGACATATGGTCAAAACTGGGAAGATATAGCCTGATCACCTATATTATCCGAGGGTTGACTAGCATGTGCCTAAGTTTAATTGTGTGGTTGCGACAATGCTAAAATCTTACCAACCCTACCACAATGTGAACAATAGAAAATAACATTAAGATTTAAAATACTATAGGAGTATTTGGTGTTACTATAAGTACGTTATACTTGAGAACTAAAACGGGATCTTCATTACTAAGTTGACAGTTGGTAAGTAGATACACTGAGGCTATATGTAATTAGGATGTTATAGACTTAGAATCTGTGGAAATTTCGCCTTACCCCTATTCTGTGTGAATTTGGAATTAAGGTCACTTATTCGAAGGTCTATCCTGTTTAGATTACACATAGCTGGTATGCACTTCACAAACAGCGATGTAACTAATGAAGGTTTTCTAAATAATTATCTAGATAGTTTGTCTAATAATTATTCTCTTACCCTAAATTCTCGCATAGAAAACATAGCTGAACTCCATCCCCTCGGCAACCAGTATCTTCCGAACGAAGTCATAGTTGGTTGGTTTGGAGAAGAACCAGAGAATGATCATCCTATCCCCTTGAATGATCACCATGATGAAGACCTTTCGTATGATGCTAACTCCGAACCAGAGGTTGAGAACCTACCCCGAGCAACTCCCTTTCCAATTCCTAACCCTCGTCCGACTTTTCATGGCCCGACCCAGAGTGAGTGGAATGCTTGGAAACATGGAGCCAAGGACAAGATCAGTCTATGCCATTTGATGGCGACCAAAGTTTTTACGACTTGAGCAACGGGGGCTCAGCAGATAGAGTCTTGCCAATCTTGGCCCGCAGAGTGACCCGAAATGAGATTCAAGGCAGGACAACCCTACATCAGATCACCGAAGTTGTCGCCGATGTGAGAATGCATTCCCTCCGCACCATTCGTCTAGAAGATGCTCACGAGAGATCAGAGAGAAACCATGAGACCCTGCTTCAAGTACTAGCTGAATCACGAGCCGAAGTCATGGAGCTCCGAGTACGCCTTAGGGTGTACGGAAGACACCTACTTGACATGGAACGTCAATTGGCTGAACTAAGAGTTCAGCAGAGGGATGACCGTCGCCAGTAGTAGACGCTTTACTTTATTTCTTCTCTAAAAGGAATCGTTTTTCTGTCTATGCCCGATGTGGCATTTTCTATGAAATTATCTTGTACCGTAAGTACTTTAGTTAGGTCTTTAAGCTGTCAAAGACTATCTTCTCTGGATATGATGTAAGACCTACACGAGGTCATTTTCCCGAATCTATACATTGTGAATATCGAAGATATTGACAGCCGGCTAACTTTTGTGTCATTCTTCATTCGAGTACTCTTATCATACTTTCATTGGGGTCTATTTGAAACATGCTTTAGTCAAGTCATTGGACTATAGTAATTTAGCTCCGGAGACATTTCCAAGTCTTTTTCAGTGGTTGGATCTCGTTATTTACCAACCCACGATACCTCGGCTTGAATGACAAATGTCTTGAGACCATTCTACGAACTTACTTCTACTCATTACTAGGATTGCATCATAGGGATGTAGGTCAAACCTTTGCAATCATACTTCCATTCCGTACTAGTACTGCATCATAGGGGTGTAGGTCAAACTTTCGAGAACATACGCTTACTCTTTTCTTGAGCAATCGAAGTACATCTAGGGTCAACCAGAATCGCTCACAAAATCCTTATCATTCGTGCTAACAGAATCATGTCGTCATCAGGAAACAATCAGCTGAGCAACGAAACCCCCATCCTCCATATCGACACCGCTACATTACAAGCTGCAGTAGTAGCTGCTGTGACAACTTTCCTTACACACATCAACTCAGGCAACACAAACAGGACTGAAAAAGGAGTCGAGAGTTTAGATGGTAGTACCAAACCGGGAAACCAATGAATAGTAACATTCACTGGCTCGCAAAGTCGAAAGACAGAGAACAAGAAATGAAAGCGTCAAGCCCAGAAAGAACGCAAGAAATCCCAAAGGCTGGCTATGCAACAGCAACAAGTGGAAACCCCTGCCATCCAGTACCGAGCAGGCCATACGAGGGAAAACTCCCGAAGTGTGATAAGTGTAGTTTCCATCATTATGGGGCTTGCCATGAGATGCAATGTTGCAATTGCCTAAACATAGGGCACCATGCTCGTGGCTGTGGAGCACCGGCACGACCCATCACTCAATTCCCTTTCATCGGGACTAACCCTACACACGAGAGTAGTTATAACGCCGAACGCTTTAGGAAGCAATTTTCAAAGTGGAGTAAAGAGGAAGGCACTCGTGTCCACATAACATTGGCTAAACACCGCAATCCCGTCACCAAAGCTAGTACTAGCCAGTCATGCCACCAATGCGGTGAGATAGGGCACATCAAGAAGGATTGCCCTATAGCAAAGAACTCTGGCGCAGATGGGAAAACTCTCAAGATCACAGCTGCAGGAGAGCCTACTCCGGAACCACGTTAATGTAATTTAGGCTTTTCGTTGTATCAGACTTATAAACTATCCGAAACTAGTGCAACTAGAGTTTTACCCTTTTCCGAGATCTTGTATGTATAGGGATTCTCGTGCTGCGTATACTTGTCTTTTGTAGTATATCTTATTCGCAGCAATAGTCTTGTGGTAAATCTAAAGTATTGTAACTCTGTTGATGGTTACACGGTTGTGTTTTGTTTGTAAAACGTATTATGTTCAAATCTAATGTCTTTAAGTTTCAGTATGATTCCGACATTATCATACGACTCGATTCAATTTGTTCTTCACGAAAACAGCTTCATACGTACATCTCTTTCTTCTAGATCACTTTTCCAGCGAAGCCGTCATCTCAGAACACCGAAGTACTCATGCTAGGAGTACCTCTTAGTTTTTCCAAAGAAACCCCCGAAGTACCACTCGTGTAGTACGTCAAGTTTAATCCAAAGATTCATGCGATTGATCTATCACTGAGGAAGGTATACATAAGAGTGATATATAATCAAGCTTCTATAGGTTTAGAATTGATGATTCCACTTTAACTTCTTTTTCCCCGATGGGATGTGAGTTTAAAGAAGAATCAGTTATTCGACTACCTTTTCAATCTTAATTATATACGACTCGTATACCCGAAGTTGTGATTGTGAAACCATGTATGAATTCTAATATGAACTTCAGGACGGAGAACTGCTTAAGGCTACGAGTAATCACATCATCATGTGAACAAACTTAGAACCCAGTACGACTCCCGTAAACAGATCGCTCTGTAGTTTAAACACCTACGGAGATACAAGAACAATCCGGACAACTTAACGAACTACACAGCAATGGAATAAGAAGACTAGGCTTCTCACCCTAGAGAACCCCGGTCATATTCTCCCGGAGATCGACGGATTGCATCGTATGTGCCTCAGATATCGAGGACTCCGTCAAGATTTTCATAGAAATCGTTATCTCTGTCTCGCATAGATGAAATGGTTGAGCAAAGGCAAGGAAAGAATTACTTTCAGGAATGGACCTGAGATCCGAATATGACTAGTTCGAGTGTTAGGGAAAGATGTCTGGAAGACTATCTCCTGAACTCGATGCGGACACTTCGAGTCCATAGTGATACCTTTCAGATAGGACCAATACGCCCATAGCTTTCATGAGCTAAACGAGTAGGGTACGTCTTTCTTACTTGGATCAGTTCGTCATTTCTCCACGTAATGACTTACTTATCTACCCTCGTAGTAAGAAGAAAACCCATGGAAACATTTCCTACAGAGGAACTTTAGCGAAGTTCTCTAGGCACGAGTTTGAAATTGAAGAGTCAAATTTCTATGACACACTGTTGTAATGTGGGAAATTTTGAGTACTCTTACAATTTGTCAAAGCCGTTGAACATTTGTCGACACCAGAGACGCCGACAGTCTTTCGCCAAATTCTAGGTCTTACCGACCTACCGTCATAATTCATTCAGAACTCCTCACGAATTACAAAAACCCGTACGACTCTGGCCCAGCAAGGGGTGGCCTTTGACTGGGAAGTTAAGCAAGAAAAGGAACCTTTGGAATTCCAAGCGAGTGACCAACTTCTTTAGGAGAACTCACTCTAGGAATGGCTTAGTACGCTTCGTGTCGTGTGGAAAGCTAAATCCAATATAGTTAGGATCTCCGAGATTCTTATCAGAATTGGTCATGTGCCTCGCACAAACTAGACCTACTCCACGAACTCAGTAGCGTACATCCTACCCTTCGCCTCTTGATCGTGAAACCATACCTTACCATTAGGACTCTTGTAAGTCCACTCGTCGAAATCCTCTCCTTCGTATTAGAACCGTAGTGACCCTCGACCGAGAGGTCAAGCGGACGAAGGAGCGCCATCGCCCGATAGTGAAGGTTCGTTGGGATTCCAACCGAGAAGCCGGTTTCACTTAGGAGCACTAGAACCAATCGATAAGGAATTTTCCTCCTCACGACTCGATCATTCGTACCTACTTCCTTGCCTAAATTCTAATTTCGGGACGAAATTCCCTTCAACAGGGGGATGATGTGACAACCCGAAATTTCCATTCTGAACAAACCATTTGAAGCCAATAGGAGTAGAACAGTTACAGTGAAAACTCAAATTTCGAGTATAAGTTTGGCAGTTTTCAGGATATTACACTTAAGGAGATATTAGGAGAGTGGATGCACTAGGGTTTTGTGCAACACTATTATTCCAATACTCTAGGATATTAGAGTTCATTTCGAGAATAGAAATATTTTCTGCCAAAAATCCCAGGACTATATATAGAAAACTGAACCAAATTGGTTCATTAGTTGAATTCCAATTAGAGAAAAGCCAAAATTCTCTCTCACGGATCTTCGGGTTTTTATCCCAAATTGTGAGTACTTCGATGAGTTATTTTATATATCTTAGATTGTGTTTAGAAACGCCAATTACATAGCAAATCTGCAAGATTCGGGAGTTTACCGCCCAAGAACGTTCTTGGGGAGTAAACTCAAAAAAGTGGCTTAAATGCTACCTAGTCCTTTCCCCGTGAATTGTAACTACCTTAGACTTGTATGCTAGTGTGTACACGACAAGAAAACATCGAAATCGGATTAATAACCCAAGATTTGGGAGTTTACCGCCCAAGAACACTTGGGGAGTAAACTCCATCTTAAGGTCCTAAAGGGTTCCAATGACCCTCAAAGCTTTAGAACTCGAACTAGAAGCCTTTATTTCATGTTTAGGACACCAAAATCATTTCAAAACAATGAGGAAAGTGAGTTCACGGCCAAGGAACTTCTTGGGCCGTAAACTCCATGTTAAGTGCCCAAAATGCACTAAATGCCTTCATTTAGCCAAGAGACTAGCCTAGCACATTACCTTGACGTATCTAATACCCAAAACACTCAAAATACCAACACCTAGGGGTGTTCACGGCCGCAAAAACATGGCCATTTGGTACATGGGCCAAAGACTCTAGTTAGGGGTGTTTTGATGCCACAAACACTACCTAAGGCTTAGACTTGATTTTAGACATGTACCCTAAAGTGTTTAAAGCCTAGAAAACATAAGAAATCACAAGTATTGAGGAGTTTACGGCCAAGAGTAGTTCTTGGGCCGCAAACACCTATAAAGGGGTCAAATGACACCCTAACTCCTTCCTTATGCCTAGAACCCAACATAGATCATTACCTAGAGATGTTTGAGACTTGAAAACACCATAAAAACCCTCCCAAGGGAGTTTACAGCCGTAAACTCCAATGGAATATGGCCTCTGGGCCGTAAACTCCCCAAAGGAGTTAATATGGCACCCAAACACTTGTTAGCCTTGAAACAATTCATCACATGAGTTGTATAATTGGTAGACACCATTTAGGGACTTGGTTGAGAGTTTACGGCCAGGAGCTTACTCCCCTGGGCCGTAAACTCCAAAGAACATGGTCATTAGACCTTAAACTCCCATTTGAGGTATTGCACTCCTTTGTTGCAACCCATTAGCCACCTAGCACTTGACCAAAAGTGTTTTCCTCGTGTTTAAATGTTTATACTTGTATAATTACTGTTTTTAATCACTAATTATTTATATACATATGTCTTCATATTTAATTAGGATCATTGTGTGTGTCTAAAGTCTTCACTTGACACCGAGCACTTGCCCGATCCTTCCTTACGATAACAGTCCGTTCAATTCCAGTCACTTACTGTAGGTGAGTTCATACCCCTTAACTAATGTTTTAAACTATTTTTAAATGTTTTATGGGGGGATACAAGTAGAATCATGCTACTTATTATATCAATCACATGTGATTAATAAGTAGAATTATGCTAGTTATTACATCAATCACATGTAATTAATATACAGCATTCAAATGATTTGGCTACTCATTAGCCGTTTTACCAAACAGTTTCCTTCAAATGATTTTTATAAACATTTTATATGTTTTAAACTCCTTATTACACTGTATATTTTACTCTGTATATCACATTTCAAACTTATTTACAATTGTGTTTCAAACAAATGTTTCTTTATACTAAACTGTTTTATCAAACCCATGCCTTCAAATTGTTTTATAGGTTGACATCAAGTCGATCTTTTCTTAACATAATAATTATGTTTCAAATGTTTTACAAAACTTTTATGCTTTTATATTATAAATTGCATGCCTCTATATGTATAGTTATATAAGAAATGTTTAAAACACTTAGGAAGGCTATCCACCCTATTTCCTTTTTGCGCTTGAGATGTGGTCTGGTGGGATATCGGGTACTCGCCCGAAGGTCGTTTAAATATTAGTTATATATCATGTGTACATATATAGTCATAAAAGGGTCCTTCCAGTTCATCCCATGCCCTTGGGTAGCAAGGGTATACATCCATGTCCATACGTACCAGTTAGATTACTAGTAAACTACCATATGGGTAGTTTAGGAAGGTACTAGAACAATTACAAGAACGCGATATCATACAATGAGTCAGTTCATTGATGAGTCAATACTTTCTAGAACATTACAGTACATTACTATACTTGCTAGATAGAGAGAACACACATTACAGCTAGCACACGTAGAACATTTCCGTACATTACACTTACATTAATACGTTAATAAAATTGTGATCCGCTGTGTGGGATCATGCCTTAATTGTCATGACCCGAGTTGTAGCCAGATTCTCTTGAAGGGAGAGCGTGAGTTTGCGTATAGATCTATACTGGATTGAATATCCTACACCTTGCTGCTAGCTACAGCAGGACCGGCAGGTCTGCGGGTGCCAAACGTAATACCTAATTTTCGACTATGCGTTGTCGTTGTTACCAGTCTATACTATGGTGCAATTTATCACATGATGCCCTAATATAAATTCGGTTTAAGGTAATTAGTACAGCAGTAGTTCTTATAGCGCTACGATTTAGTACTACTTTAATTTTCCCTGTACACATATTTAGTGATCTTTTCACTAAAACTATAAATGTAAAAACTATATTTTGATAATGATAGTTACACTTGGGAAAATTACACACTTTTACAAGAAACGAACATATAGAACAGTTAAGTCTTGGTAGAAGACTACATTGAGAACAGTTAGGTCTTGGTATAAGACACCCTTATATAATAGTAGGAATCATAGGGATTTCTAGAGTTTTTCAAACGTTTATAGTTGTTTTACAAACATTTTCATACTTATAGTTCATATACATTTTCAATACTTACAATTCATCTACTTACAAATTCTTACATACAAATTAAGACACTAAATACTTATGATCTCACCAGCTTCAAAGCTGATACTCGCTTTCAAAATTACTTGTATCCTCAGGTCAGCATAGACAGGTACCGATGCAAGGAGAAAGGAAGATGGAGTTTGTTCAAGACTCATCTTTCATTTTGATTTATGCTTTAGTGTTTATCAAAATTTAATAGAACATACTTGTATAATAATTCTATTATTAATGAAATGGATGATGTTGTTGCTTGTTTACTACTCTTCATTGTTGTGATACTGTACATGACGTCCTCCGCCCCAGAACGTTTCCGCTGTTCTTGGTTTTGGGGTGTGACAGAAAGGCTTGATAACTTTCGAAAAACGTGGAAAGCTAAACCCAAGGTACGTTGGACCATTCGAGATACTTGCTAGGATCGGTCCCGTAGCATACAAACTCTAGTTACCTCGAGAGCTCAACAACATCCATCCTGTCTTCCACGTGTCGAACCTAAAGAATAGTCTGTCCGATGAGACACTTGTGATTCCTCTCGACGAGATCAAATTAGATGAGGGGCTACACTTCGTGGAAGAACCTGTCGAAATCATTGATCGAGAAGTCAAGCATACAAAACAGAGTCTCATCCCGATAGTGAAGGTCCGTTGGCATGCCAAGCGGGGTCCTGAATTCACTTGGGAGCTTAAGGATTCAATGAAGCAGAAGTACCCCCCCCCCCCTCCCCCCCATCTCTTTCCAAGTTCATGATTGTACTTTATCCTTGAATTTCAGCACGAAATTCCCTCTAACGAGGGGATGATGTGACAACCCGGAATTTCAATCTTGTACAATTAATCAATTTAATCAATATTCAACTTGTTTCATTGATTTCTAGTGCTATTAAAGGGGACATTTAAGTGTTCTAAGCTTGTATATATAACCAAGGTTGAGTTTAGGAATGAGTTGGAGTTGTTGAATAGTGAAAATTGGGCCATACACACCTCTTGGAGGAGTGTACGACCGTACACACGGGTGTGCGGCCGCACACCCACTCCCTTGGCAGCACACTCACTCCGTCATTGTAACCCGTTCCGTCAATAAAATTCATCGTTTTCGAATTGTTTCCATTTCATTATTAAATTAAGTCATTAAATTTAAGTCAATTATTCTGACTTAATGGATGCTCAAACACGTTAATAACTCAAGAAAATATTCCAAATTAACAATTAGAAAAATTTTAGTTTCGACCATATCAGGTTACGGCAATTTTATCGGGTGCGACCAAAAGCATCGTATAACGTCAGTATCGGGTAGAATTCCACCGTGTCCCAAACTTTAAGCATATATAAAGTTGAGAGAGCCTCATTTGAAGCCTTTTCCACTCTCTCTCTACTCTCTCTCTCTCTAACCTCTCTCTCCTCAAGTCCAAGTTCTAGGTCCAAAACTCATCCAAAACAAGCTTCAAATCATCAAGGTAACTATCCTAGCTCCTAGTATAACATCTTTGGCCTTCAAATTCGTGAATTATATGAGAAATAGGACCATAAACATGTGTTTACGGCCCTGGAACATCCTTAGGCTGTGAACACATGTAAATGGGGTTTTTGAGCCATAAAACCCTTCCAAACCTCATTTGGAGCTTAGATATGACTTAGGGGATTACCAAATTGGACTTAGAACACCTTAAACTCTTCACTTAGGGTGTAAACATGAGTTTACGGCCCAAGCACATGCTTGCACCGTAAACACCTATTCATGGGGATTAAACTCAATATAAGGTGTTAAAATGCCACTTAAACACCCCATAAGCCTTAGAATAAAGTCTAGAAGCAACCACAATAAAGTTAAGGACCTTAAATGTGACATCCCCAAATTTCACGCCAGAAAATACCGATTTGTTTATGCTTTATTTTTAAAATCAGAGTAATCATTTAAAGAAAACTGTTGCGGAATTTGTTCCCAAAAACAAAAATATGATAACCATTTATCAAAACATTTCTCAAAGAGAATGTATTTTCATTAAATAGTAAAATCTCGGGATGTCATGTTTGATACAGACGAAAAGCATAAACAATATAAAAAAAATCTTACAACAGTTATTTATAACTACTGATCTATAATCCAAAATCTCTCGTCCGGTCCACCAACTTATACCCTTGTGACATTACCTGTAATGCAAAGAAAACTGAGTGGGTCAGTCTTGGGAGCCTAGTGAGCATATAGGGTTTTCAACCCACAATAATATATTTATTATATTCAATCATCAAACAATCAAACCAAAAATCCATCCCCATTATCTTCTTTATTTCTTAAGGTTTTTCCCTAAGAATCGATTATACTTTCTTCATTCATTCCTAAGGATTTACCTAAGGAACTGGCACAAAGTCCATTTGCTACCACGGTTTATACAACAGGCACTACGTCGCATAGTCACCAGGGTTCTTACATTTGGCACTATGTCTCATAGTCACCAAGGTTTACACAATAGGCACTACGTCTCATAGTCACCTGGGTTTACACAAAAGGCATGAAGTCACATCGTCACCAAGGTTTATCAAATAGGCACGAAGTCGCATCGTCACCAAGGTTTACTCAATAGGCACGAAGTCGCATCGTCACCAAGGTTTATCAAATAGGCACGAAGTTGCATCGTCGCCAAGGCTTACTCAATAGGCACGAAGTCGAATCGTCACCAACTATTCCATCTACCCAACATTTTTGTAGATATAAATACAAGCACAATTTAAATCATTTAACACCCGTATAAAAACATCAATTCCAAGCCCATCTCAAATAGACAAATAATATATAACACATAGCAAGTATTTCATAGCTAATACTTTATATTTATGTGTTAGAAGAGAGTAACCACACACTCAAACATATAAACAACAATATATGCACACACTCACACATATAAACAACAATATATGTACACATAACACGTATTTTATAAAATACTTCATATCAATGTATAAGATGAAAGTGACTATACACTCACTTGATTAGAAGATGATCGGACAGCACTACGACTTGTAGAAGTAGTATTTTTCGGTAGATCTGGAAGATCTTCACAAAAACCGGGCTCCACGCGGGCAGAGCTTCGGCTCGGGAATTTCACTTCTCGGGATCTTCGGGGCCTCGGGACCTGCTTCGGGGCTCGAGAATGATACCGGGGCTTTAGGATAATTTTTGCACGAAAAACGATGCAAAAACGCGAGAGAAATGGAAAAAATGAGCAAAGAACTCGACTGCCCTCGACATCCTTATATAGGGGCTGGAACTTCGAATTACGTTGGGCATAATTTAAGGTTACACTGGGCGTAACTTGGATCAGCTCGCTGACTCCCCCCTTGGATAATATCGGTTATTTAATATTTAAATTAAATATCAAAAATATTTAATAAACTTCAAGAACTCATATATTCCTCATACGAACTCCGTTTTCAACGTTCTTTATATCCACGCGTAGGTGAGACTACGCTCTACAACTTTCGTTCATACTCCATCGGCTAATTTTGAATTTATTTTTATTATATTATTTTAGTAGGCCGGGACAGGAAAACTTCGTTATAAATTCATAACTTCTTCATCCGACGTCCGTTTTCACCTATCTTTTTATCGTTTCACTAGTATTAACGAGACCTTCGATTCTTGTTTAGATTGTTTCGGCTAAAAACCGCTCGATCTCAAATCGAGTATTCGGGCTGCATACCGCTAAGTCGAAACTTAGAAAAATCATAACTTCCACATACGAAGTCAGATTTGGACGTTCTTTTTATGCACGCTCACGGTTTAATGTATTCTACGACTTTCGTTTAGATTGCTAAGGCTAAATATCGCTCTAACGTAAATTCACTTTTTAGGTCGCGCTGTGTCGTGCCCGTTTTGTCGTGAAACTTCGACAGGTCATAACTTCTTCGTTATAACTCGGATTTCGGCGTTCTTTATATGTACGGAATCCTTGTAACATATACTATAACTTAGTAAAGATTACTCATTCTAAATATTCTTTCATCAAAAAGTCATTTTTGACGCTTATCGTCTCTAAATTGACTAGCCCTGATCTACTGGCGTTAAAATTATCTCCCCCTTAGGATGATTACGTCCCGGAATCATCAACGAAACAGTCCTTACGTTAAATTTCCATCCTTATTAATAACCGTGATGCTCAATCTTTCATCTGATTTTCATACTATGTTGGACTTTCAATCGCAACCTTCAAGTTACAAAATAAATCCTTATTGTGGACTCCTTCTTCTTCTTAGGAGAAATACATTTATTTATCTATTGTAACTAACCGATGGGTCATGTCCCGATGACCTCTCATCGTAGTCGGACTCAATTTAATATGACCACTAGGGTCAGAATATCAATCATCTTCTTAGTCACTACCGAAACAATGGTAACGACATACTTTAAAAAAAACGAACTCAATTACAAGCTTCTTGGTAACCTTGTGACTTTCCCTGATCCAAGTGCGAGTCGTGTGCTTCCGGTAATATAGATTTCTACTACCATTCACACCTACTCATACTCGTCCCAAGTATTGTCTCGCAGTTCCCAAGTCCTAAAATCACAAAGCAACTTAACACATACGAATGTGTCCAAATAATCATACAAATTTTCCTAGACTATACTAGGACTTCTTCCATGCGTATCTTCTATCATCAATCATGCTTCAACTCAATTGGTGATGGAAATTACAGATTATAGGACAACTTCAAGATTTACACCAATCGTTCCATCATCCTGCCAATCGAAGGTGTACTTCAGACGTACCGTACTCATCTAAACGTTCCGTTATTTAATCAGACATAAACTAAAGGCAAGACACCACTATTACGATATCCTCCGATAAGTGTCATTCACTATCATAAGCCTTTCAATTCCTCCATTGATTTAATTCTCTATGGTTCTTCTCCATAATGTTTTGTACATCCAAGCAGACGTTCGGTGAACCAGGCAAGAATTTAAGATAAGAAAGCTTTATTTACGATAGACTTATAACTCTCCTTATCACCCCGAAACATTTACATGCTAGTTCTAATATCGTAGACGTACGCTTAGAATCCTAAACACATAAGGTTTCTAGACCCGGTCGACAACAGACCATAGATCCGAACAAATAACATCATATATGGCAAACATATAACATTTAGCACTTAAAGGCATTTCAGGCATCTTTCCTAAAATAAACTAGTGCCTGTGTCAATTTAGGTGTACTACCTAAAATATAATGGACACACTCAGCTCACAATCATCGCTTAGCATTCTAAGTTTAAGTCTAGAAATCCCCAAATTTCAGATACCAACTGTGACATCCCCAAATTTCACGACCAGAAAAGACCGATGTGTTTATGCATTATTTTTAAAATCAGAGTAATTGTTTAAAGAAAACTGTTGCGGAATTTGTTCCCAAAATCAAAAATATGATAACCATTTATCAAAACATTTCTCAAAGAAAATGTATTTTCATTAAATAATAAAACCTCGGGATGTCATGTTCGATACAGACCAAAAGCATAAACAATATAAAATAAACCTTACAACAGTTATTTATAACTACTGATCTATAATCCAAAATCTCTCGTCCAGTCCACAAACTTCTACCCTTGTGTCATTACCTGTAATGCAATGAAAACTTAGTCGGTCAGGCTTGAGAGTCTAGTGAGCATATAGGGTTTTCAACCCTCAATAATATATTTAATATATTCAATCATAAAACAATCAACCCAATAACCCATCCCCATTATCTTCTTTATTTCTTATGGTTTTTCCCTAAGAATTGATTATACTTTCTTCATTCATTCCTAAGGATTTACCTAAGGAACTGGCACAAAGTCCATTTGCAACCACGGTTTATACAACAGGCACTACGTCGCATAGTCAGCAGGGTTCTTACAATTGGCACTACGTCTCATAGTCACCAAGGTTTACACAATA
This sequence comes from Lactuca serriola, assembly GCF_051521515.1. NCBI lineage: Eukaryota > Viridiplantae > Streptophyta > Magnoliopsida > Asterales > Asteraceae > Lactuca > Lactuca serriola. The sequence goes on along the minus strand of NC_136412.1, from coordinate 66,106,720 downwards.
GGCACTACGTCTCATAGTCACCTGGGTTTACACAAAAGGCACGAAGTCACATCGTCGCCAAGGTTTCTCAAATAGGCACGAAGTCGCATCGTCACCAAGGCTTACTCAATAGGCACGAAGTCGCATCGTCACCAGGGTTTATCAAATAGGCACGAAGTCGCATCGTCACCAAGGCTTACTCAATAGGCACGAAGTCGAATCGTCACCAAGGCTTACTCAATAGGCACGAAGTCGAATCGTCACCGACTATTCCATCTACCCATGTTCTACCCAACATTTTTGTAGATATAAATACAAGCACAATTTAAATCATTTAACACCCGTATAAAAACATCAATTCCAAGCCCATCTCAAATAGACAAATAATATATAACACATAGCAAGTATTTCCTAGCTAATACTTTATATTTATGTCTTAGAAGAGAGTAACCACACACTCACACATATAAACAACAATATATGTACACATAGCACGTATTTTATAAAATACTTCATATCTATGTGTAAGATGAAAGTGACTATACACTCACTTGATTAAAAGATGATCGGACAGCACTACGACTTGTAGAAGTAGTATTCTTTGGTAGATCTGGAAGATCTTCACAAAAACCGGGCTCCTCGCGGGCAAAGCTTCGGCTCGTGAATTACACTTCTCGGGATCTTCGGGGCCTCGCGACCAGCTTCGGGGCTCGGGAATGATACCGGGGCTTGGGGATAATTCTTAAATGAAAAACGATACAAAAACACGAGAGAAAGGGAAGAAATGAGCAAAGAACTCGGCTTCCCTCGACGTCCTTTTATAGGGGCTGGAACTTCGAATTACGCTGGGCGTAATTTAAGGTTACGCTGGGCGTAACTTGGATCAGCTCGCTGACTCCCACCCTTGGATAATATCGGTTATTTTATATTTAAATTAAATATCGAAAATATTTAATAAACTTCAAAAATTCATATCTTCCTCATACGAACTCTGTTTTCAACGTTCTTTATATCCACGCGTAGATGAGACTACGCTCTACAACTTTCGTTCATACTCCATCGGCTAATTTTGAATTTATTTTTATTATATTATTTTAGTAGGCCGGGACAAGAAAACTTCGTTATAAATTCATAACTTCTTCATCCGACGTCCGTTTTCGCCTATCTTTTTATCGTTTCACTAGTATTAACGAGACCTTCAATTCTTGTTTAGATTGTTTCGGCTAAAAACCGCTCGATCTCAAATCGAGTATTCGGGCTGCATACCGCTAAGTCGAAACTTAGAAAAATCATAACTTCCACATACAAAGTCAGATTTGGACGTTCTTTTTATGCACGCTCACGGTTTAATGTATTCTACGACTTTCGTTTAGATTGCTAAGGCTAAATATCGCTCTAACGTAAATTCACTTTTTACGTCGCGTTGTGTCGTGCCCGTTTTGTCGCGAAACTTCGACAGCTCATAACTTCTTCATTATAACTCGGATTTCGGCGTTCTTTATATGTACGGAATCCTTGTAACATATACTATAACTTAGTAAAGATTACTCATTCTAAATATTCTTTCATCAAAAAGTCATTTTTGACGCTTATCGTCTCTAAATTGACTAGCCCTAATCTACGGGCGTTAAAATTATCTCCCCCTTAGGATGATTACGTCCCGGAATCATCAACGAAACAGTCCTTACGTTACATTTCCATCCTTATTAATAACCGTGATGCTCAATCTTTCATCTGCTTTTCATACTATGTTGGACTTTCAATCGCAACCTTCAAGTTACAAAATAAATCCTTATTGTGGACTCCTTATTCTTCTTAGGAGAAATACATTTATTTATCTATTGTAACTAACCGATGGGTCATGTCCCGATGACCTCTCATCGTAGTCGGACTCAATTTAATATGACCACTAGGGTCAGAATGTCAATCATCTTCTTAGTCGCTACCGAAACAATGGTAACGACATACTTTAAAAAAAACGAACTCAATTACAAGCTTCTTGGTAACCTTGTGACTTTCCCTGATCCAAGTGCGAGTCCTGTGCTTCCGGTAATATAGATATCTGCTACCATTCACACCTAGTCATACTCGTCCCAAGTATTGTCTCGCAGTTCCCAAGTCCTAAAATCACAAAGCAACTTAACACATACGAATGTGTCCAAATAATCATACAAATTTTCCTAGACTCTACTAGGACTTCTTCCATGCGTATCTTCTATCATCAATCATGCTTCAACTCAGTTGGTGATGGAAATTACAGATTATAGGACAACTTCAAGAATTACACCAATCGTTCCATCATCCTGCCAATCGAAGGTGTACTTCAGACGTAACGTACTCATCTAAACGTTCCGTTATTTAATCAGACATAAACTAAAGGCAAGACACCAATCTTACGATATCTTCCGATAAGTGTCATTCACTATCATATGCCTTTCAATTCCTCCATTGATTTAATTCTCTATGGTTCTTCTCCATAATGTTTTGTACATCCAAGCAGACGTTCGGTGTACCAGGCAAGAATTTAAGATAAGAAAGCTTTATTTATGATAGACTTATAACTCTCCTTGTCACCCTGAAACGTTTACATGTTAGTTCTAACATCGTAGACGTACGCTTAGAATCCTAAACACATAAGGTTTCTAGACCCGGTCGGCAACAGACCATAGATCCGAACAAATAACATCATATATGGCAAACATATAACATTTAGCACTTAAAGGCATTTCAGGCATCTTTCCTAAAATAAACTAGTGCATGTGTCAATTTAGGTGTACTACCTAAAATATAATGGACACACTCAACTCACAATCATCGCTTAGCATTCTAAGTTTAAGTCTAGAAATCCTACAAATTCCTAGTTCGCTTAAACTAACGCTCTTATACCAACTGTGACATCCCAAAATTTCACGGCCAGAAAAGACCGATGTGTTTATGCTTTATTTTTTAAAATCAGAGTAATTGTTTAAAGAAAACTGTTGCTGAATTTGTTCCCAAAAACAAAAATATGATAACCATTTATCAAAACATTTCTCAAAGAAAATGTATTTTCATTAAATAATAAAACCTCGGGATGTCATGCTCGATACAGACCAAAAGCATAAACAATATAAAATAAACCTTACAACAGTTATTTATAACTACTGATCTATAATCCAAAATCTCTCGTCCAGTCCACCAATTTATACCCTTGCGCCATTACCTGTAATGCAAAGAAAATTTAGTGGGTCAAGCTTGGGAGCCTAGTGAGCATATAGGGTTTTCAACCCACAATAATATATTTATTATATTCAATCCTCAAACAATCAACCCAATAACCCATCCCCATTATCTTCTTTATTTCTTATGGTTTTTCCCTAAGAATCGATTATACTTTCTTCATTCATTCCTAAGGATTTACCTAAGGAACTGGCACAAAGTCCATTTGCTACCATGGTTTATACAACAGGCACTACGTCGCATAGTCACCAGGGTTCTTACAATTGGCACTACGTCTCATAGTCACCAAGGTTTACACAATAGGCACTACGTCTCATAGTCACCTGGGTTTACACAAAAGGCACGAAGTCACATCGTCGCCAAGGTTTATCAAATAGGCACGAAGTCGCATCGTCACCAAGGCTTACTCAATAGGCACGAAGTCGCATCGTCACCAGGGTTTATCAAATAGGCACGAAGTCGCATCGTCACCAAGGCTTACTCAATAGGCACGAAGTCGAATCGTCACCGACTATTCCATCTACCCATGTTCTACCCAACATTTTTGTAGATATAAATACAAGCACAATTTAAATCATTTAACACCCGTATAAAAACATCAATTCCAAGCCCATCTCAAATAGACAAATAATATATAACACATAGCAAGTATTTCCTAGCTAATACTTTATATTTATGTGTTAGAAGAGAGTAACCACACACTCACACATATAAACAACAATATATGTACACATAGCACGTATTTTATAAAATACTTCATATCTATGTGTAAGATGAAAGTGACTATACACTCACTTGATTAAAAGATGATCGGACAACACTACGACTTGTAGAAGTAGTATTCTTTGGTAGATCTGGAAGATCTTCACAAAAACCGGGCTCCTCGCGGGCAAAGCTTCGGCTCGTGAATTACACTTCTCGGGATCTTCGGGGCCTCGGGACCAGCTTCGGGGCTCGGGAATGATACCGGGGCTTGGGGATAATTCTTGCATGAAAAACGATACAAAAACACGAGAGAAAGGGAAGAAATGAGCAAAGAACTCGGCTTCCCTCGACGTCCTTTTATAGGGGCTGGAACTTCGAATTACGCTGGGCGTAATTTAAGGTTACGCTGGGCGTAACTTGGATCAGCTCGCTGACTCCCACCCTTGGATAATATCGGTTATTTTATATTTAAATTAAATATCGAAAATATTTAATAAACTTCAAAAATTCATATCTTCCTCATACGAACTCTGTTTTCAACGTTCTTTATATCCACGCGTAGATGAGACTACGCTCTACAACTTTCGTTCATACTCCATCGGCTAATTTTGAATTTATTTTTATTATATTATTTTAGTAGGCCGGGACAAGAAAACTTCGTTATAAATTCATAACTTCTTCATCCGACGTCCGTTTTCGCCTATCTTTTTATCGTTTCACTAGTATTAACGAGACCTTCAATTCTTGTTTAGATTGTTTCGGCTAAAAACCGCTCGATCTCAAATCGAGTATTCGGGCTGCATACCGCTAAGTCGAAACTTAGAAAAATCATAACTTCCACATACAAAGTCAGATTTGGACGTTCTTTTTATGCACGCTCACGGTTTAATGTATTCTACGACTTTCGTTTAGATTGCTAAGGCTAAATATCGCTCTAACGTAAATTCACTTTTTACGTCGCGTTGTGTCGTGCCCGTTTTGTCGCGAAACTTCGACAGGTCATAACTTCTTCATTATAACTCGGATTTCGGCGTTCTTTATATGTACGGAATCCTTGTAACATATACTATAACTTAGTAAAGATTACTCATTCTAAATATTCTTTCATCAAAAAGTCATTTTTGACGCTTATCGTCTCTAAATTGACTAGCCCTAATCTACGGGCGTTAAAATTATCTCCCCCTTAGGATGATTACGTCCCGGAATCATCAACGAAACAGTCCTTACGTTACATTTCCATCCTTATTAATAACCGTGATGCTCAATCTTTCATCTGCTTTTCATACTATGTTGGACTTTCAATCGCAACCTTCAAGTTACAAAATAAATCCTTATTGTGGACTCCTTATTCTTCTTAGGAGAAATACATTTATTTATCTATTGTAACTAACCGATGGGTCATGTCCCGATGACCTCTCATCGTAGTCGGACTCAATTTAATATGACCACTAGGGTCAGAATATCAATCATCTTCTTAGTCACTACCGAAACAATGGTAACGACATACTTTAAAAAAAACGAACTCAATTACAAGCTTCTTGGTAACCTTGTGACTTTCCCTGATCCAAGTGCGAGTCCTGTGCTTCCGGTAATATAGATATCTGCTACCATTCACACCTACTCATACTCGTCCCAAGTATTGTCTCACAGTTCCCAAGTCCTAAAATCACAAAGCAACTTAACACATACGAATGTGTCCAAATAATCATACGAATTTTCCTAGACTCTACTAGGACTTCTTCCATGCGTATCTTCTATCATCAATCATGCTTTAACTCAGTTGGTGATGGAAATTACAGATTATAGGACAACTTCAAGAATTACACCAATCGTTCCATCATCATGCCAATCGAAGGTGTACTTCAGACGTAACGTACTCATCTAAACGTTCCGTTATTTAATCAGACATAAACTAAAGGCAAGACACCAATCTTACGATATCTTCCGATAAGTGTCATTCACTATCATATGCCTTTCAATTCCTCCATTGATTTAATTCTCTATGGTTCTTCTCCATAATGTTTTGTACATCCAAGCAGACGTTCGGTGTACCAGGCAAGAATTTAAGATAAGAAAGCTTTATTTATGATAGACTTATAACTCTCCTTGTCACCCTGAAACGTTTACATGTTAGTTCTAACATCGTAGACGTACGCTTAGAATCCTAAACACATAAGGTTTCTAGACCCGGTCGGCAACAGACCATAGATCCGAACAAATAACATCATATATGGCAAACATATAACATTTAGCACTTAAAGGCATTTCAGGCATCTTTCCTGAAATAAACTAGTGCCCGTGTCAATTTAGGTGTACTACCTAAAATATAATGGACACACTCAACTCACAATCATCGCTTAGCATTCTAAGTTTAAGTCTAGAAATCCTACAAATTCCTAGTTCGCTTAAACTAATGCTCTGATACCAACTGTGACATCCCCAAATTTCACGGCCAGAAAAGACCGATGTGTTTATGCTTTATTTTTTAAAATCAGAGTAATTGTTTAAAGAAAACTGTTGCTGAATTTGTTCCCAAAAACAAAAATATGATAACCATTTATCAAAACATTTCTCAAAGAAAATGTATTTTCATTAAATAATAAAACCTCGGGATGTCATGTTCGATACAGACCAAAAGCATAAACAATATAAAATAAACCTTACAACAGTTATTTATAACTACTGATCTATAATCCAAAATCTCTCGTCCAGTCCACCAATTTATACCCTTGTGCCATTACCTGTAATGCAAAGAAAACTTAGTGGGTCAAGCTTGGGAGCCTAGTGAGCATATAGGGTTTTCAACCCACAATAATATATTTATTATATTCAATCCTCAAACAATCAACCCAATAACCCATCCCCATTATCTTCTTTATTTCTTATGGTTTTTCCCTAAGAATCGATTATACTTTCTTCATTCGTTCCTAAGGATTTACCTAAGGAACTGGCACAAAGTCCATTTGCTACCACGGTTTATACAACAGGCACTACGTCGCATAGTCACCAGGGTTCTTACAATTGGCACTACGTATCATAGTCACCAAGGTTTACACAATAGGCACTACGTCTCATAGTCACCTGGGTTTACACAAAAGGCACGAAGTCACATCGTCGCCAAGGTTTATCAAATAGGCACGAAGTCGCATCGTCACCAAGGCTTACTCAATAGGCACGAAGACGCATCGTCAACAGGGTTTATCAAATAGGCACGAAGTCGCATCGTCACCAAGGCTTACTCAATAGGCACGAAGTCGAATCGTCACCGACGATTCCATCTACCCATGTTCTACCCAACATTTTTGTAGATATAAATACAAGCACAATTTAAATCATTTAACACCCGTATAAAAACATCAATTCCAAGCCCATCTCAAATAGACAAATAATATATAACACATAGCAAGTATTTCCTAGCTAATACTTTATATTTATGTGTTAGAAGAGAGTAACCACACACTCACACATATAAACAACAATATATGTACACATAGCACGTATTTTATAAAATACTTCATATCTATGTGTAAGATGAAAGTGACTATACACTCACTTGATTAGAAGATGATCGGACAGCACTACGACTTGTAGAAGTAGTATTCTTTGGTAGATCTGGAAGATCTTCACAAAAACCGGGCTCCTCGCGGGCAAAGCTTCGGCTCGTGAATTACACTTCTCGGGATCTTCGGGGCCTCGGGACCAGCTTCGGGGCTCGGGAATGATATCGGGGCTTGGGGATAATTCTTGCATGAAAAACGATACAAAAACACGAGAGAAAGGGAAGAAATGAGCAAAGAACTCGGCTTCCCTCGACGTTCTTTTATAGGGGCTGGAACTTCGAATTACGCTGGGCGTAACTTGGATCAGCTCGCTGACTCCCACCCTTGGATAATATCGGTTATTTTATATTTAAATTAAATATCGAAAATATTTAATAAACTTCAAAAATTCATATCTTCCTCATACGAACTCTGTTTTCAACGTTCTTTATATCCACGCGTAGATGAGACTACGCTCTACAACTTTCGTTCATACTCCATCGGCTAATTTTGAATTTATTTTTATTATATTATTTTAGTAGGCCGGGACAAGAAAACTTCGTTATAAATTCATAACTTCTTCATCCGACGTCCGTTTTCGCCTATCTTTTTATCGTTTCACTAGTATTAACGAGACCTTCAATTCTTGTTTAGATTGTTTCGGCTAAAAACCGCTCGATCTCAAATCGAGTATTCGGGCTGCATACCGCTAAGTCGAAACTTAGAAAAATCATAACTTCCACATACAAAGTCAGATTTGGACGTTCTTTTTATGCACGCTCACGGTTTAATGTATTCTACGACTTTCGTTTAGATTGATAAGGCTAAATATCGCTCTAACGTAAATTCACTTTTTACGTCGCGTTGTGTCGTGCCCGTTTTGTCGCGAAACTTCGACAGGTCATAACTTCTTCATTATAACTCGGATTTCGGTGTTCTTTATATGTACGGAATCCTTGTAACATATACTATAACTTAGTAAAGATTACTCATTCTAAATATTCTTTCATCAAAAAGTCATTTTTGACGCTTATCGTCTCTAAATTGACTAGCCCTAATCTACGGGCGTTAAAATTATCTCCCCCTTAGGATGATTACGTCCCGGAATCATCAACGAAACAGTCCTTACGTTACATTTCCATCCTTATTAATAACCGTGATGCTCAATCTTTCATCTGCTTTTCATACTATGTTGGACTTTCAATCGCAACCTTCAAGTTACAAAATAAATCCTTATTGTGGACTCCTTATTCTTCTTAGGAGAAATACATTTATTTATCTATTGTAACTAACCGATGGGTCATGTCCCGATGACCTCTCATCGTAGTCGGACTCAATTTAATATGACCACTAGGGTCAGAATATCAATCATCTTCTTAGTCACTACCGAAACAATGGTAACGACATACTTTAAAAAAAACGAACTCAATTACAAGCTTCTTGGTAACCTTGTGACTTTCCCTGATCCAAGTGCGAGTCCTGTGCTTCCGGTAATATAGATATCTGCTACCATTCACACCTACTCATACTCGTCCCAAGTATTGTCTCGCAGTTCCCAAGTCCTAAAATCACAAAGCAACTTAACACATACGAATGTGTCCAAATAATCATACAAATTTTCCTAGACTCTACTAGGACTTCTTCCATGCGTATCTTCTATCATCAATCATGCTTCAACTCAGTTGGTGATGGAAATTACAGATTATAGGACAACTTCAAGAATTACACCAATCGTTCCATCATCCTGCCAATCGAAGGTGTACTTCAGACGTAACGTACTCATCTAAACGTTCCGTTATTTAATCAGACATAAACTAAAGGCAAGACACCAATCTTACGATATCTTCCGATAAGTGTCATTCACTATCATATGCCTTTCAATTCCTCCATTGATTTAATTCTCTATGGTTCTTCTCCATAATGTTTTGTACGTCCAAGAAGACGTTCGGTGTACCAAGCAAGAATTTAAGATAAGAAAGCTTTATTTATGATAGACTTATAACTCTCCTTGTCACCCTGAAACGTTTACATGTTAGTTCTAACATCGTAGACGTACGCTTAGAATCCTAAACACATAAGGTTTCTAGACCCGGTCGGCAACAGACCATAGATCCGAACAAATAACATCATATATGGCAAACATATAACATTTAGCACTTAAAGGCATTTCAGGCATCTTTCCTAAAATAAACTAGTGCCTGTGTCAATTTAGGTGTACTACCTAAAATATAATGGACACACTCAACTCACAATCATCGCTTAGCATTCTAAGTTTAAGTCTAGAAATCCTACAAATTCCTAGTTCGCTTAAACTAATGCTCTGATACCAACTGTTACATCCCCAAATTTCACGGCCAGAAAAGACCGATGTGTTTATGCTTTATTTTTTAAAATCAGAGTAATTGTTTAAAGAAAACTGTTGCTGAATTTGTTCCCAAAAACAAAAATATGATAACCATTTATCAACACATTTCTCAAAGAAAATGTATTTTCATTAAATAATAAAACCTCGGGATGTCATGTTCGATACAGACCAAAAGCATAAACAATATAAAATAAACCTTACAACAGTTATTTATAACTACTGATCTATAATCCAAAATCTCTCGTCCAGTCCACCAATTTATACCCTTGTGCCATTACCTGTAATGCAAAGAAAACTTAGTGGGTCAAGCTTGGGAGCCTAGTGAGCATATAGGGTTTTCAACCCACAATAATATATTTATTATATTCAATCCTCAAACAATCAACCCAATAACCCATCCCCATTATCTTCTTTATTTCTTATGGTTTTTCCCTAAGAATCGATTATACTTTCTTCATTCATTCCTAAGGATTTACCTAATGAACTGGCACAAAGTCCATTTGCTACCACGGTTTATACAACAGGCACTACGTCGCATAGTCACCAGGGTTCTTACAATTGGCACTACGTCTCATAGTCACCAAGGTTTACACAATAGGCACTACGTCTCATAGTCACCTGGGTTTACACAAAAGGCACGAAGTCACATCGTCGCCAAGGTTTATCAAATAGGCTCGAAGTCGCATCGTCACCAAGGCTTACTCAATAGGCACGAAGTCGCATCGTCACCAGGGTTTATCAAATAGGCACGAAGTCGCATCGTCACCAAGGCTTACTCAATAGGCACGAAGTCGAATCGTCACCGACTATTCCATCTACCCATGTTCTACCCAACATTTTTGTAGATATAAATACAAGCACAATTTAAATCATTTAACACCCGTATAAAAACATCAATTCCAAGCCCATCTCAAATAGACAAATAATATATAACACATAGCAAGTATTTCCTAGCTAATACTTTATATTTATGTGTTAGAAGAGAGTAACCACACACTCACACATATAAACAACAATATATGTACACATAGCACGTATTTTATAAAATACTTCATATCTATGTGTAAGATGAAAGTGACTATACACTCACTTGATTAGAAGATGATCGGACAGCACTACGACTTGTAGAAGTAGTATTCTTTGGTAGATCTGGAAGATCTTCACAAAAACCGGGCTCCTCGCGGGCAAAGCTTCGGCTCGTGAATTACACTTCTCGGGATCTTCGGGGCCTCGGGACCAGCTTCGGGGCTCGGGAATGATACCGGGGCTTGGGGATAATTCTTGCATGAAAAACGATACAAAAACACGAGAGAAAGGGAAGAAATGAGCAAAGAACTCGGCTTCCCTCGACGTTCTTTTATAGGGGCTGGAACTTCGAATTACGCTGGGCGTAATTTAAGGTTACGCTGGGCGTAACTTGGATCAGCTCGCTGACTCCCACCCTTGGATAATATCGGTTATTTTATATTTAAATTAAATATCGAAAATATTTAATAAACTTCAAAAATTCATATCTTCCTCATACGAACTCTGTTTTCAACGTTCTTTATATCCACGCGTAGATGAGACTACGCTCTACAACTTTCGTTCATACACCATCGGCTAATTTTGAATTTATTTTTATTATATTATTTTAGTAGGCCGGGACAAGAAAACTTCGTTATAAATTCATAACTTCTTCATCCGACGTCCGTTTTCGCCTATCTTTTTATCGTTTCACTAGTATTAACGAGACCTTCAATTCTTGTTTAGATTGTTTCGGCTAAAAACCGCTCGATCTCAAATCGAGTATTCGGGCTGCATACCGCTAAGTCGAAACTTAGAAAAATCATAACTTCCACATACAAAGTCAGATTTGGACGTTCTTTTTATGCACGCTCACGGTTTAATGTATTCTACGACTTTCGTTTAGATTGCTAAGGCTAAATATCGGTCTAACGTAAATTCACTTTTTACGTCGCGCTGTGTCGTGCCCGTTTTGTCGCGAAACTTCGACAGGTCATAACTTCGTCATTATAACTCGGATTTCGGCGTTCTTTATATGTACGGAATCCTTGTAACATATACTATAACTTAGTAAAGATTACTCATTCTAAATATTCTTTCATCAAAAAGTCATTTTTGACGCTTATCGTCTCTAAATTGACTAGCCCTAATCTACGGGCGTTAAAATTATCTCCCCCTTAGGATGATTACGTCCCGGAATCATCAACGAAACAGTCCTTACGTTACATTTCCATCCTTATTAATAACCGTGATGCTCAATCTTTCATCTGCTTTTCATACTATGTTGGACTTTCAATCGCAACCTTCAAGTTACAAAATAAATCCTTATTGTGGACTCCTTATTCTTCTTAGGAGAAATACATTTATTTATCTATTGTAACTAACCGATGGGTCATGTCCCGATGACCTCTCATCGTAGTCGGACTCAATTTAATATGACCACTAGGGTCAGAATATCAATCATCTTCTTAGTCACTACCGAAACAATGGTAACGACATACTTTAAAAAAAACGAACTCAATTACAAGCTTCTTGGTAACCTTGTGACTTTCCCTGATCCAAGTGCGAGTCCTGTGCTTCCGGTAATATAGATATCTGCTACCATTCACACCTACTCATACTCGTCCCAAGTATTGTCTCGCAGTTCCCAAGTCCTAAAATCACAAAGTAACTTAACACATACGAATGTGTCCAAATAATCATACAAATTTTCCTAGACTCTACTAGGACTTCTTCCATGCGTATCTTCTATCATCAATCATGCTTCAACTCAGTTGGTGATGGAAATTACAGATTATAGGACAACTTCAAGAATTACACCAATCGTTCCATCATCCTGCCAATCGAAGGTGTACTTCAGACGTAACGTACTCATCTAAACGTTCCGTTATTTAATCAGACATAAACTAAAGGCAAGACACCACTCTTACGATATCTTCCGATAAGTGTCATTCACTATCATAAGCCTTTCAATTCCTCCATTGATTTAATTCTCTATGGTTCTACTCCATAATGTTTTGTACATCCAAGCAGACGTTCGGTGTACCATGCAAGAATTTAAGATAAGAAAGCTTTATTTATGATAGACTTATAACTCTCCTTGTCACCCCGAAACGTTTACATGTTAGTTCTAACATCGTAGACGTACGCTTAGAATCCTAAACACATAAGGTTTCTAGACCCGGTCGACAACAGACCATAGATCCGAACAAATAACATCATATATGGCAAACATATAACATTTAGCACATAAAGGCATTTCAGGCATCTTTCCTAAAATAAACTAGTGCCTGTGTCAATTTAGGTGTACTACCTAAAATATAATGGACACACTCAACTCACAATCATCGCTTAGCATTCTAAGTTTAAGTCTAGAAATCCTACAAATTCCTAGTTCACTTAAACTAATGCTCTGATACCAACTGTGACATCCCCAAATTTCACGGCCAGAAAAGACCGATGTGTTTATGCTTTATTTTTAAAATCAAAGTAATTTTTTAAAGAAAACTGTTGCGGAATTTGTTCACAAAAACAAAAATATGATAACCATTTATCAAAACATTTCTCAAGGAGAATGTATTTTCATTAAATAATAAAACCTCGAGATGTCATGTTTGATACAGACCACAAGCATAAACAATATAAAATTAACCTTACAACAGTTATTTATAACTACTGATCTATAATCCAAAATCTCTAGTCCAGTCCACCAACTTATACCTTTGTGCCATTACCTGTAATGCAAAGAAAACTTAGTGGGTCAGGCTTGGGAGCCTAGTGAGCATATAGGGTTTTCAACCCACAATAATATATTTATTATATTCAATCATCAAACAATCAACCCAATAACCCATCCCCATTATCTTCTTTATTTCTTAAGGTTTTTCCCTAAGAATCGATTATACTTTCTTCATTCATTCCTAAGGATTTACCTAAGGAACTTGCACAAAGTCCATTTGCTGCCACGGTTTATACAACAGGCACTACGTCGCATAGTCACTAGGGTTCTTACAATTGGCACTACGTCTCATAGTCACCAAGGTTTACACAATAGGCACTACGTCTCATAGTCACCTGGGTTTACACAAAAGGCACGAAGTCACATCGTCACCAAGTTTTATCAAATAGGCACAAAGTCGCATCGTCACCAAGGCTTACTCAATAGGCACGAAGTCGCATCGTCACCAAGGTTTATCAAATAGGCACGAAGTCGCATCGTCACCAAGGCTTACTCAATAGGCACGAAGTCGAATCGTCACCAACTATTCCATCTACCCATGTTCTACCCAACATTTTTGTAGATATAAATACAAGCACAATTTAAATCATTTAACACCCGTATAAAAACATCAATTCCAAGCCCATCTCAAATAGACAAATAATATATAACACATAGCAAGTATTTCCTAGCTAATACTTTATACTTATGTGTTAGAAGAGAGTAACCACACACTCACACATATAAACAACAATATATGTACTCATAGCACGTATTTTATAAAATACTTCATATTTATGTGTAAGATGAAAGTGACTATACACTCACTTGATTAGAAGATGATCGGACAGCACTACGACTTGTAGAAGTAGTATTCTTCGGTAGATCTGGAAGATCTTCACAAAAACCGGGCTCCTCGCGGGCAAAGCTTCGGCTCGTGAATTACACATCTCGGGATCTTCGGGGCCTCGGGACCAGCTTCGGGGCTCGGGAATGATACCGGGGCTTGGGGATAATTCTTGCATGAAAAACGATACAAAAACATGAGAGAAAGGGAAGAAATGAGCAAAGAACTCGGCTTACCTCGACGTCCTTTTATAGGGGCTGGAACTTCGAATTACGCTGGGCGTAATTTAAGGTTACACTGGGGGTAACTTGGATTAGCTCGCTGACTCCCCCCCCCCCTTGGATAATATCGGTTATTTAATATTTAAATTAAATATCGAAAATATTTAATAAACTTCAAAAATTCATATCTTCCTCATACGAACTCTGTTTTCAACGTTCTTTATATCCACGCGTAGGTGAGGCTACGCTCTACAACTTTCGTTCAGACTTCGTCAGCTAATTTTGAATTTCTTTTTATTATATTATTTTAGTAGGCCGGGACAGGAAAACTTCGTTATAAATTCATAACTTCTTCATCTGACGTCCATTTTCGCCTATCTTTTTATCGTTGCACTACTATTAACGAGACCTTCAATTCTTGTTTAGATTGTTTCGGCTAAAAACCGCTCGATCTCAAATCGAGTATTCGGGCTGCATACCGCTAAGTCGAAACTTAGAAAAATCATAACTTCCACATACGAAGTCAGATTTGGACGTTCTTTTTATGCACGCTCACGGTTTAATGTATTCTACGACTTTCGTTTAGATTGCTAAGGCTAAATATCGCTCTAACGTAAATTCACTTTTTACGTCGCGTTGTGTCGTGCCCGTTTTGTCGCGAAACTTCGACAAGTCATAACTTCTTCATTATAACTCAGATTTCGGCGTTCTTTATATGTACGGAATCCTTGTAACATATACTATAACTTAGTGAAGATTACTCATTCTAAATGATCTTTCATCAAAAAGTCATTTTTGACTCTTATCGTCTCTAAATTGACTAGCCCTGATCTACGGGCGTTAAAATTATCTCCCCCTTAGGATGATTAAGTCCCGGAATCATCAACAAAACAGTCCTTACGTTAAATTTCCATCCTTATTAATAACCGTGATGCTCAATCTTTCATCTGCTTTTCATACTATGTTGGACGTTCAATCGCAACCTTCAAGTTACAAAATAAATCCTTATTGTGGACTCCTTCTTCTTCTTAGGATAAATACATTCATTTATCTATTGTAACTAACCGATGGGTCATGTCCCGATGACCTATCATCGTAGTCGGAATCAATTTAATATGACCACTAGGGTCGGAATATCAATCATCTTCTTAGTCACTACCGAAACAATGGTAACGACATACTTGAAAAAAAACGAACTCAATTACAAGCTTCTTGGTAACCTGGTGACTTTCCCCGATCCAAGTGCGAGTCCTGTGCTTCCGGTAATATAGATCTCTACTACCATTCACACCTACTCATACTCGTCCCAAGTATTGTCTCGCAGTTCCCAAGTCTTAAAATCACAAAGCAACTTAACACATACGAATGTGTCCAAATAATCATACAAATTTTCCTAGACTCTACTAGGACTTCTTCCATGCGTATCTTCTATCATCAATCATGCTTCAACTCAATTGGTGATGGAAATTACAGATTATAGGACAACATTAAGAATTACACCAATCGTTCCGTCATCCTGCCAATCGAAGGTGTACTTCAGACGTACCGTACTCATCTAAACGTTCCGTTATTTAATCAGACATAAACTAAAGGCAAGACACCACTCTTACGATATCTTCCGATAAGTGTCATTCACTATCATAAGCCTTTCAATTCCTCCATTGATTTAATTCTCTATGGTTCTTCTCCATAATGTTTTGTACATCCAAGCAGACGTTCGGTGTACCAAGCAAGAATTTAGATAAGAAAGCTTTATTTACAATAGACTTATAACTCTCCTTATCACCCCGAAACGTTTACATGCTAGTTCTAATATCGTAGACGTACGCTTAGAATCCTAAACACATAAGGTTTCTAGACCCGGTCGGCAACAGACCATAGATCCGAACAAATAACATCATATATGGCAAACATATAACATTTAGCACATAAAGGCATTTCAGGCATCTTTCCTAAAATAAACTAGTGCCTGTGTCAATTTAGGTGTACTACCTAAAATATAATGGACACACTCAACTCACAATCATCGCTTAGTATTCTAAGTTTAAGTCTAGAAATCCTACAAATTCCTAGTTCGCTTAAACTAATGCTCTGATACCAACTGTGACATCCCCAAATTTCACGGCCAGAAAAGACCGATGTGTTTATGCTTTATTTTTAAAATCAAAGTAATTGTTTAAAGAAAACTATTGCGGAATTTGTTCCCAAAAACAAAAATATGATAACCATTTATCAAAACATTTCTCAAAGAGAATGTATTTTCATTAAATAATAAAACCTCGGGATGTCATGTTTGATACAGACCAAAAGCATAAACAATATAAAATTAACCTTACAACAGTTATTTATAACTACTGATCTATAATCCAAAATCTCTCGTCCAGTCCACCAACTTATACCCTTGTGCCATTACCTGTAATGCAAAGAAAACTTAGTGGGTCAGGCTTGGGAGCCTAGTGAGCATATAGGGTTTTCAACCCACAATAATATATTTATTATATTCAATCA
This sequence comes from Lactuca serriola, assembly GCF_051521515.1. NCBI lineage: Eukaryota > Viridiplantae > Streptophyta > Magnoliopsida > Asterales > Asteraceae > Lactuca > Lactuca serriola. Next base: position 66,089,613 of record NC_136412.1, on the reverse strand, counting down.
TCAAACAATCAACCCAATAACCCATCCCCATTATCTTCTTTATTTCTTAAGGTTTTTCCCTAAGAATCGATTATACTTTCTTCATTCATTCCTAAGGATTTACCTAAGGAACTGGCACAAAGTCCATTTCCTACCACGGTTTATACAATTAGGGATAGCCTTGAACTTATGTGCTCTAAGTAGCACTTGTCTGTAAAATATTCCTAACTTTCGGTACTCTAATTAGGAATATAGGACTGTCAGTATTGTCCTTATGGTATGATGTAAGACCTACTGTTAGGTCGATTTTTCCTTGAACTTATTACATCAGTAATACCCGTACTATTGAAATCTATATAATCTGTGGGAACAATTTGTACACTTGTGTATTCCTACTAATATTTCTTAGGTGATTTCAAACACTCATTCAAACGGTTGGGCTATGGTTATTTAGTCCATGGGTCACTCTCACTTTGCTTACAAATTGATTCTTATCATCCTTCTTGTTTTTATGAACTTATAGCTGAAGGATGCCTCCTCGCAAATCTCCCAGGAATAGGAATAATCCTGTACCTCCACCGCCTCCACCACCTGCAGTCATCGATACTGCAGCCCTGAATGCTGCCGTAGCTGCAGCAGTGGCTACTGCCATGGCTCAGTATCACTCATCGGATGCTAGCAGAGGTGGAACCCCTGTTGAATCTATCCCAGTTGAAATCCCTGTGCGCTCGAGGGAGTGCTCTTACAAGGATTTTACAAACTGCAAGCCGAAGCCTTTCTATGGCACCGGCGGAGTCATTGCTCTCTCGCAATGGTTCGAGAAGACTGAATCAGTCTTCGAAATCTGTTCGTGCCCTGCAGCATTCAAAGTAAAATATACCGCGTGCACCTTCGAGGATAAAGCCCTAACGTGGTGGAACGGCCACGTCAAAGCCCTAACTCTCGTCGTGGCTAACGACATGGGCTGGGCAACAATGAAGGACCTCATGACTGAGGAGTACTGCCCTAGGGGCGAAGTCCAGAAGTTAGAACATGAACTCTGGAATCTGACAATGAAGGGCACCAACATGATCGCTTACACTGCCCGCTTTAGCGAACTGGTGGCCCTATGCCCCAATATGGTTCCCACTGAGGGGAAAAAGATTGAGCGGTATATATGGGGGCTAGTGCCTCCGTACCAGGGGAACATCTTAGCATCCAACCCTGCTACTTTCGACAGTGCCAAGCGATTGGCACAAAGACTTATTGACCATGGAGTCAAGACCCCTGCAACTACAACCACATTAGCCGTCCCAGAACCCTCCAAACCCGCTGGCAACAAGCGGAAATTCTGGGATGAGAAGAAGAAACAACGAGCTTCAAAGAAACAACAAATCATAGCAGTACATACTGCGATAACCCCTACTGCTGTTACTGCTCCGGGGAAGCAGTATTCTGGAAGTTTGCCGAAGTGCAATAAATGCAACTTCCACCACCACGGCGCCTGCCGTGAGATGCAGTGTAACAACTGCCACAGAAAAGGACACACTGTCCGATTCTGTAAGTTCCCGGCGCAACCGATCTCCCAAGTTCCTGGCTCTGGCGTGAGCCCAACTTGCTATGGATGTGGCGAAACAGGCCACTTTAAAAGGGACTGCCCTAAGGCGAGGAATACTGGAGGAGCAGGGAGGGTACTAGCAATAGGCCACGGGGAAGCAGTTGCTGGCCCGACAGTGGTGACTGGTACGTTCCTCCTTGATAACTCCTATGCATGCATTCTGTTCGATAGTGGAGCGGAGCGAAGCTTCGTAAACCACAAATTTGCTCGCATGCTTAAGCAACAACCACACGCACTTAATGAACAATTCACAGTAGAAATGGCCAATGGAAAAACTGAAAGTACTAATAGCATATACTTAGGTTGTCTTCTAACCTTAGATAACCATTCATTCCCAATTGACCTTATGCCGGTCTCGATAAAAAGTTTCGACGTTATTATCGGCATGGATTGGTTAAGTCTTCATCGCACCGACATCATGTGCTACGAGAAAGCAGTCCGTTTAAACCTCCCATCTAACGAAACCCTTATAGTCTACGGCGACAAACCTGGTGCGAGTCTTCGCATTATTTCTAGTATTCAGGCACAGAAATAGCTGCGCAAAGAATACCACGCATTTCTTGCTCACATCGTCGACACGAACCTAGAAACGAAAGAACTAAAGGACCTCCCAGTAGTGAGCGACTTCCCCGACATTTTTCCAGAAGAGTTACCCGGGTTACCTCCGCAACGACAAGTCGAGTTCAGAATCGACTTGGTCCCAGGAGCTACCCCAGTAGCCAAGTCGCCCTACCGTTTAGCACCAGCCGAGATGCAAGAACTCTCTGGTCAACTTAACGAACTACTCAGCAAGGGTTTTATAAGACCAAGTTTCTCACCTTGGGGAGCACCGGTCTTGTTCGTTAAGAAGAAAGACGGATCATTCCGTATGTGTATTGACTACAGGGAACTCAACAAGTTGACGATCAAGAATCGTTACCCTCTGCCGCGCATAGATGATCTATTCGATCAACTGCAAGGGGCGAGCTATTTTTCCAAGATTGATCTGAGATCCGGATATCACCAGTTACGAGTGCTCGAGGAGGATGTGCCAAAGACAGCCTTCCGAACTCGTTACGGACACTACGAGTTCGTGGTGATGCCATTCGGATTGACCAATGCGCCCGCAGTCTTCATGGATCTGATGAATAGAGTATGCCGACCTTACTTAGATCAATTCGTCATCGTTTTCATTGACGACATCCTGATCTACTCCCGAAGTAAGAAAGAGCATGGAGATCATCTGCGACAAATTCTAGAGACTTTATGAAAGGAGAAACTTTATGCGAAGTTCTCGAAATGTGAATTTTGGATCCGAAGAGTCGAATTCTTAGGACACGTGGTTAGCGAAGAAGGAATCCACGTAGACCCATCCAAAATAAAAGCCATTGAGAACTGGTCAGCACCAAAGACACCTACAGAAATTCGCCAATTTCTAGGTCTCGCTGGCTACTACCGCAGATTCATTCAGAACTTCTCCCGAATAGCGAAGCCTCTTACGACCCTAACCCAGAAAGGCGTGGCCTTCGACTGGGAAGAGAAGCAAGAAAGAGCGTTCCAAACGCTCAAACGAGCCTTGTGCACCGCGCCAATACTATCCCTTCCGGAAGGAATAGAAGACTTTGTAGTCTATTGCGATGCATCCAATCAAGGACTCGGATGTGTTCTGATGCAGCGAGGTAAGGTCATCACCTACGCCTCGAGGCAGTTGAAGACACATGAGGTTAACTACACGACCCACGATCTTGAACTAGGAGCAGTAGTGTTTGCTCTGAAGATCTGGAGACATTACCTGTATGGAACGAAGAGCACTATCTTTACCGACCACAAGAGTTTGCAACACATTTTCGATCAGAAGGAGCTCAACATGAGACAACGACGGTGGGTCGAGCTACTCAGTGATTACGAATGCGATATTCGTTATCATCCGGGTAAAGCCAACGTAGTAGCAGATGCCCTAAGTCGGAAAGAATATTCTGGTCGCAAGGTCAAGTCATTATCCATAACCATCCATTCACACTTGACTAAGCAAATTCAGGCGGCTCAACTAGAAGCCATGAAACTTGAAAATGTGTCGAGTGAATCCCTTAGGGGAATGGACAAGAACTTCGAAGCCAAGGGTGACGGAGCTTTATACTTCATGAACCGGATCTGGACACCGAAACACGGTGGTTTCCGAGACTTGGTCATGACCGAGGCGCACAACACTCGGTATTCCGTCCACCCAGGTTCAGATAAGATGTATCTGGATCTGAAAAAGCTATACTGGTGGCCTAACATGAAAGCAGAGATCGCTACCTTCGTGAGTAAATGCCTTACTTGCGCGAAGGTTAAGGTCGAGTACCAGAAGCCCTCTGGTTTACTGCAACAACCAGAGATTCCAGAATGGAAGTGGGAGCGGATCACTATGGATTTCATAACCAAGTTACCCAAGACAACGGGTGGACTTGACACCATATGGTTCATCGTTGATAGATTGACCAAGTCTGCACACTTCCTGCCTATCAAAGAAACAGACAAGATGGAGAAACTTACGAGAACATACATTAGGGAAATTGTACGGTTGCATGGTGTACCTATTTCCATTATCTCCGATAGAGATAGTAGGTTCACCTCAAGATTTTGGCTATCCCTACAACATTCCCTAGGAACAAGGCTGGACATGAGCACAGCCTACCATCCACAGACCGACGGACAGAGTGAGAGGACCATTCAAACATTGGAAGATATGTTGCGAGCCTGTGTGATTGATTTTGGGAAGGCATGGGATACTCATTTACCCCTTGTCGAATTTTCCTATAATAACAGTTATCACACGAGCATCAAGGCTGCTCCATTCGAAGCTCTCTACGGCCGCAAGTGCAGATCCCCTCTGTGTTGGGCTGAGGTTGGTGATACCCAATTAGCGAGAGGGCAAACTTCCGACAGTACTCTCACTGGTCCAGAAATCATTCGGGAAACGACAGAGAAGATCGTTCAAATCCGTGAACGATTAAAAGCCTCTAGAGACCGACAGAAGAGCTACGCCGATAAACGAAGAAAACCTTTGGAATTTCAGGTGGGAGACCGAGTCCTTCTCAAAGTCTCACCCTGGAAAGGCTTGATATGCTTCGGCAAGCGTGGGAAGCTTAATCCGAGATACATAGGGCCTTTCGAGATTCTTGCCAGAGTCGGCCCCGTAGCTTACAAACTAGATCTACCCGACACACTGCGTAACGTACATTCTACATTCCACGTATCTAACTTGAGAAAGTGGCTGTCTGACGAGACTCTCGTAATCCCACTCGACGAGATCGAGATCAACGAGAGCCTCAACTTCGTGGAAGAACCTGTAGAGGTCATGGACCGTGAGGTCAAGCAGACAAAACAAAGCTGTATCCCTATCGTGAAGGTTCGCTGGAACGCCAAGCGAGGACCGGAATTCACTTGGGAACGCGAGGATCAGATGAAGTTGAAATACCCTCATCTTTTCGCTTGATTGTTTGTAACTTTTATTTGCTTAAATTCTAATTTCGGGACGAAATTCCCTCTAACGGGGGGATGATGTGACAACCCGAAATTTCCATTGTACGAACATCATCTATTCATCAGAAGCTAGTTCAGGTTCTGTAATTTTCAAGTTTTTTCCAAACAAGTTTGTGTACATTAGGGTTTATGTTTTAGATGATATCAGGAGAGTGGATACTCCTGGTTTTGTGAAACTTGGGCATTTCAAGTTTCATACTGTTACAGTCCAACATCAGGAATGAAAATATTTTCTGCCAAAATATTCCAGGACTATAAATAGTTTTCTAAATTAAATTAATTCATTATTCACAATTCCAAATAGAGAAAAGCCATATTCTCTCTGACGGATCTTCGGGTTTTCATCCCAGATTGTGAGTCTACTTTTCTATATGTGTTTCAATACTTGTTTAATGCACATTAGCAACAATAACATGTTTAGATTTCAAGATCCGGGAGTTTACCGCCCAAGATCGTTCTTGGGGAGTAAACTCCAAAATGGAACATTATGGCTTCCTAGTCCCAATTCCTTGTTATAAGACTTGTTTAGGAGATAGGCTATTACATTTATGGATCAAAAAGCAACCAAGAACCATAAGTTCTAGGAGTTTACGGCCAAGGAACTCCCTTGGGCCGTAAACCCCTTTTCAAGGGCTTAAATGCCCTAAAACTTTCCACAAATGCTTAAGGACCTTACCTACTAGTACATGTGCTTGATTAGAACACCAAAAGCCCATAAAAGCCATAAGTTTTTAGGAGTTTACGGCCAAGAACTCCCTTGGGCCGTAAACCCCTTTTTGTGGGACAAAAATCATTCCAAGCAACCCTTAAGCCTTTAGACAATTTACCTTGCACATTTGGGACTAGAAAGGAGAGTAGATCACATAGAAATCACTCCTTGAAAGGAGTTTACGGCCAAGGAACATGACTTGGGCCGTAAACTCCAAGTGAAGGCACCAAAGTGTGCCTCTTGCCCCCATTAGCCTTAGATAAAATCATGGATGCCATTCTTGATGTTTAAGTGCCTCAAATCAATTTATTTCTTAGAGTTTACGGCCGTAAACTCTAAGGTGAAGGACCTTAGGCCGTAAACTCCCTTATGGAGTGTTCTAAAGCCTTAAAACTACTTCATGCATTATTCCAATAAAGATAGGAGTGTTCTAGATGCAAGATAACACCACAAAACACCCAAAAACACCATTTGAGGAGTTCACGGCCATAAACCTATGAGTTTACGGCCGTAAACTCCAAGGTGTGGGGTTTGTTGGATGGTGAACTCCTATACAAGGCCCTTTGATATTTCAAACCCTTTTGCCTTGTCCCGTAGCAACTTAGATGCAACCATTTGAACCTTAAACACTCATAAAAGTGTTTAAATGTTTGCTAAGTATCTTAACTTATTTATTTAAGTTATTATATGTCTAATTAGTTATATATATGTTTATTATATGATAACTAGGCTCGTGCGTGTAAACCAGTCTCCATTTGTCACCTAGCACGGTAGCCGACACTACAATTCAGACGACTCACCACAAGTGAGTTCATACCCCTTGAATCAACCTTTGAAATGATTTTAAGTGTTTTAAATACTTTATGGGGGGAATACAAGTCAAATACTTATAGTTATTGCTTCAATCACATGTGATTGCATTTAATCACATGTGATTAATAACTAGGAAAACAACGATTTTTACCACTGTTCAAACTGTTTATCAAAATGCCTTACTTTGAAATGTTTTACAAACTGTTTTACTATCCAAACTTACTTATAGACTGTGATTTAAACAAATGCTTCTTATACTTAAACTGTTTTATTAACTTATGCCTTCAAATTGTTTTATAGATCGACATCAAGTCGATCTCCTCCTGAAATCATATTTATGCTTCAAATGTTTTATGAAAACTTATTTATGCTTTTATATATTCAATTGCATGCCCGTATATGTATAGATGTATAAATAATGTTTAAAGGACTTAGGAAGGCCATCCGCCCTATTTCCTTTTCGCGCCTTGAGATGTGGTCTGGTGGGATTTCGGGTGACCATCCGAAGGTCGTTTCAATATTACTTATATATCATATATACATATATAGACATAAAAGTACTTCCATATTCATACTCATCAGTACATCATTAGCTGGTTACCATCGGGGTAACGCAGGACAATACATATACAGTTATACTAGAAACAATACATATACAGTTATACTAGAAACAATACATATACAGATATACTAGAAACAATACATATACAGATATACTAGAAACAATACATATACAGATATACTAGAAACAATACATATACAGATATACTAGAAACAATACATATACAGAGATACAAGAAACAATACATATACAGATATACGAGAAACAATACATATACACAAATACGTAATAATTGTGATCCACTGTATCGGGCATGCCTTAAATGTCATGGCCCGAGTTGTAGCCAGAATTCTCTTGGAGGGAGAGCGTGAGTTTGCGTATAGATCTATACTGGATTGACTATCCTACACCTTGCTGCTAGCTACAGCCGGACCTGCAGGTCTGCGGGTGCCAAACGTCATTTCTTTTATTACGACCATTCATTATGTCGTTGTTACCAGTCGATAGCATGGTGCAATTTATCACATTATGCCTTAATATAAATCCGGTTTAAGGTAGTAGTATTTAGTACAGCAATAGTCTTATTATACAAAGCTACAGTACTACAATGATTTACCCATTACATATTTTAGTGATAATCTCACTTAAGCATTAGTGTACAAACTATATTTTTAACAAATGATAGTTATACTTGGGTAATTACACACTTTTACAACAGACAAGTTTACAAAACAGTTTAGCCTTGGTAGAAGGTTACTTTTATAGAAAATATAGGATTTTCTGAGAGATTCAAACTTTTACAAACACTTTCAAACATTTGCTTACATTTTTACAAACTTATACATTGAGACAGGTTCAAACGTTTTTACAAGAAACATTGACACTAAAATACTTATGAACTCACCAGCTTAATGCTGATAAACTCTTTCAAAATAACTTGTATTCTCAGGTCATCAGTAGACAGGTACCGAGGCCAGCTTTTGAGAAGATGGAGTGCATTCAAGACTCATCTCATATTATTTTGTGTTTCATTATTTTTGGTGTCTATAACTGTACAGAACACACTTGTATTAAAATTATATATTTAATGCAATGGATGATGTTGTTTGCTTATTTACACTTACTGTGTTGTGATACTATACATGACGTCCTCCACCCCAGAACGTTTCCGCCGTTCTTGGTTTTGGGGTGTGACAAAAGGTTTTCAATACATTATTAAACAGAGTAATTTCCCAGGTTCATATCATAAAACACCAACGCGAGGAACGGTACGATCACGCCTTTGCCTTGCCACAGACTCTTGGGAACCTGAAACATAAAACCACAACTGTAAGCCCGAAAGCTTAGTGAGATACCCCCAGAATACCAACCACATATACGCCTTTCCAGGCCCTGACCTTCCGGTCCATGTGTCTCAGGGGACTTCCGTCCCTGCTGGGTAAACCTTCCGTTCCTACCCACGCCGACCTTCCGGTCCATCACACAATCATATCGCCTTCCGGCCCATAACATATTGCCTTCCGGCCCATAACATATCGCCTTCCGGCCCATAAGCATAAAATGCATATATAAAATAACAAACAATCACATAGCAGTTCATAGACAACAATCGATCAACAGATCACATATCATAGCATTACTCTAACAAGATACCGGTCTAGCCGGTCACTATCATAACATTACTCTATGAATCAGTCAACATACTAAATGCATACATACGCCTTTCCAGGCCATGACCTTTCGATCCACATAGTAATGCCTTCCGGCCTGTAACATATAATGCCTTCCGGCCTGTAACATATAATGACAACTACCCGGATTTCCATCCGGTAAAAAGGGTCGGCCTTGGTGCCATAAACCCTAGCGATATAGTGAGGATAACTCACCTCGAAACTGCCGACTGAACCGATAGCTCAAGCTGCTCCGATCACTGATACGATCTCCACCTCTGGATAGCCACCAATGCACTGAACTCAAACGATAAACAACAATTACCAAAATACCCCTGGAACCACTGGTCAATCCTTGGTCAAAGACAAGGTCAAAGTCAACCCCTGACTGACCCTACTCGCCGAGTCAACCCTATGACTCGCCGAGTCCCCATACTCAGAACTTCACTCAACCCGCGACCTAACTCGCCGCGTCGCCCCAAGACTCGCCGAGTTCAACGACTCTGAGTCCACTCGCCCTTGACTCACCGATTCCTTAAGATTCCCTTTCTACACGTCGAGTATCCCCTTTTTACTCGACGAGTTCCTCCTGGAAGAATCGCGGGGCCACCCCGACTCAACTCGCCGAGTTTGAAGAACAACTCGACGAGTCCCAGTTATTCTTCAAGCTACTCGCCGAGTCTGTTCATCAGACTCGGCGAGTCCATGCCATGCAGTCGATCAAACTGCTTCCTGAGATAAGTATTGTCCCGAAATACACAAGCATGGGACCTTCTGGACCTCTAAGGTCCTAATACAGGGTTATAGTCGTTTAGGGGACTAGGGTAACATTCAATCTATTCACAAAAGGGTTCCATAAACCCTAATTCCATAATCACATCAACATAGCAGAGTATACTCGAATTCTTACTTGGATGATGTATCCTCTGTGTCCCCAATCCTCAGAATGTGACTCCCTTGCTGCTCCTTTAGCCAATCCCTTCTCTTCCTTGCACAACAACTCTTCCAAGATCAACAATTGTCCTTAGACTTTGCTCCAGATGCACCCACTCGATTTAGGGTTCTTCCCAGAAGGCTAAACTGAACAATGACGGCCAATGAGTGCCTCTTATACGTCCCAAACCTGAACGGTTAGGGTTTTCGCCAAACAGCGCAGACTCGCCGAGTCCATATCTGGACTCGTCGAGTCCAGTCGCGAACCCGCGACCCGGTCTGCGATCCTACTCGGCGAGTCTAGGCTCCAACTCGCCGAGTCCCCTCTTAAAACACCCCCAAATCATAATTATATCGATATTTGAAATTCCGGGCTGTTACAACTCTCCCCCACTAGAACTAGACTTCTCCCTCGAAGTCTCACTCTGAAAATAGCTCCGGATGCTGCTCCCGCATCTCACGTTCCAGCTCACCGGTCATTTCCGATCCCCTCCGGTGCTGCCACCGAACTAACACTAGAGGTATCTCCTTATACCTCATAGCCTCGATCTTCCGATTTCTGATGACCACTGGTTTCTCCGTATAATTCAGGCTCGCATCCACCTGAATATCCTCTAATGGAACCACTGCCGACTCATCGGCTATACACTTCCTCAGTTGCGACACATGAAAAGTGTCGTGGATCTGCCCCCACTCCACTGGCAACTCAAATCGACAGGCTACCCGGCCTATCCTTGCAATCACCCGAAATGGCCCACTGTACCGGGACCCAACTTGCCCCTATTCTTGAATCGAATCACTCCTCTCCACAGAGAGGCCTTCAGGAGTACGAAGTCGCCGACCTGAAACTCAAGCTCGGATCGGTGGCTGTCTGCATAACTTTTCCTATCGGCTTTGGGCGGTCAATAACCTCTGTTTCATCTGCTGAATCTGCTCTGTCGACTGAAGCCCGATCTCTGTACTGTCCATCGCTCTCTGTAACCGAGAATTACCCAAGATGCAACTCTGCTCTAAATCTCCACGATCACTCGACCCATAAGGGTTAGGAAACCATGAACCACCGGATCCCCGATCCAAAGCCCACTTTGTCCATCCCGGACCGACTGAGAGATCCATTCTCACTCTCAGAGCAACTCTCACAAGTTCTCCTCTTGCCATCACATACACCTACTGAACTAGTCCCAACACTCGCAGGTTGGAAGACCCGATACACTGATGATATCCTCGAACATCTCCCAAGATGAACCGTTACATCCATCCTACACTCTGATCAGAATCACACGGAGAATTTAAGATTCTCTCTCCCCCTGCATCCCTTCTGAGCCTCAACAGACATCTCCAACCCAGATGGGTTCCTACTTCGCTGCCGCGAACACGATGCTCAAAGCCATACTCGAAATACTCTAACCATAATTCTGTTCTGCAGCTTTCATTCCTGTGAACTTGCACTCCCCTTCGGAGTTACACACCTTTCTCTTTTCCTTCCAAGGGACTCTCTTGGCCATAATGCCACTCCCACCCGTGCCACGGTGCTTGCCCCAAGCGACACCACCCCTTTTGCGTCACCGCTATTCACATACTCTGGTTCTCATTGCAAGGGCTCTCAATCCCATGCACTCTCTCCACTCATCACAATCACTGCCTCAGCTAAACAAGATCACTAACCCGGGGCCAGACCTTCCAATGCAATCACACTGTAACATACACGATCCACAATCTCAAACTGATCCAGCAATACCAACAGAGTCTCCAGCATGACTGGACCGACTCTCATAACACATACTAGCCACTCGAGGCTATATCTCTGTGGGTCCGTACACCCAAACTCTGCGAACCCTCAGGTTCTAACTCTGGGAACCTTCCGGTTCCAACTCTAGAAACATGCACAACATAAATCCCGTGGGATTAATGCAGTACAACCCATCACGTACATCAAGAATACAAATACTCTGATCGTATAACCCCGATTACTTACTCAAACTTGATCCCGGCCTTCTCTCAGGCCTCCACAATCAAATGCCCTAGGTCTGTATCCCGCCCCGCGTACCCGACACTCGCTCTCGTCGGCCTATACGCTAAGCTGACAAACACTGCTGAATCCCAACAGCTAAGCATCCTCACATGCTCATCGATCTCCCGGAGAATTCTCCATTTCTCCCCCACTAAAGCACTGACTAACTGCCACCGATCGTCATTAACGACCTTTCAGAACAATCCTGCACAAAGAGAACATTTACCCACTGACTGCTCCCTACAAGCATAAGCAACCCTCAGCAAAACACATCTCCTCCCTGATCAATCCACTCAAAAGAATCCGGTCTTTTAATTGTCCACTCTACGACTGCAGATGCTACCCGACATTCAACCCGGTGCCGCATCTCCACTAACAACCCTCACGAACGATAACCAACGGAATTCCCAACCATAACCCGTAACCAAACCCACAACCTGCCAAAGGATGAATACCACATCGAAAACCGCACAAGGCTACCGGTACCAAAACACCAAAATATAACCATACCAAACCATCCGGGAACAACGAATGCCAAAGCGAAAACCTGAAGCACTAGTCCATAACCATGCCAAACCTGCGAAACAACGAACACCGCATCGAAATCCACACCAGATACCAGCACAACCAATACGCCACAATCAACGCAAGGCAATCAAGACACCAAGAGAGCATCATACCCCCAGCTGCCTCCGGCACTGCTCCGTCTCCCTGTGCCGCAAGCTAATAAGCACGACTCTGAGCCCTTGGGGCTCCGCTCCATCCTGTCCTCCTCCTGAACTCCTCAAGGTGGCCGGTGTTAGAGCCTGCATCGGTCCTGCAGAAAGCTGTGGACAGTTGACCCTCAAATGTCCAACCTGTCGACACTGATAACAAATCCTCAAATCCCGAATTGGCACTGACTGCCGACAATCCCGTGCACCGTGCCCCTCCTTTCCGCACTTGCAGCATGCACCACCGGACCAACAAGTTCCGGTGCCATCCCTCCCACACTTCCCACAAGTGTGACCGCTCCGATCCCCCATTCTAACGTCTACGGTCCTGGACCGTTTCAGCGCCGACCGCGACCGCATCGGGGCCTGCCTCAGCTCACGCAACTGTAACTCAACCTCTAACTCACGCCACATGGCGGCCTCCTGCAACTCCAACAAGGTCTCACACTTCTGCGCAGACGCGAATAGTCTGATATCCCTCTTGAGCATACTCAGATCTGAGCCCGCTCCGAAGCGAACGCAGGGCAAAACATCGCCATCTCAATACACATCCTGGTGATCTCAGTCACCGACTCCGAATCCTGCTTCAGCTCAAGGAACTCCCGAGAAAATCTCTCCCTCTCATCTCGCGGAACATAGCGAGTACTGAACATCTCTCTAACTGATCTCCCTGAAACCGCAGCCCTCTGCGCGTCGGAATATGACCCCACGGTCAATCTCCACCAATAGGTCCAGAGCACACCTCGCCCTCTGATCAGCAGGGCATAAACTCGTGGAGAAATACCCCTCCACGTCTGATAACCATCTCATAGCAACAATCGGGTCCTGAACCCTATTGAATGTGGGGGGGGGGCTTCGTATAATAGAAGTCCCGATGCTGAAAACCCCGACTAGCTCCTCTCCTTGCCACTGCTACAGCCGCTGTAGCCGCCGCGGCAACCGTCTCTGCAAGAGCCGCATATCGCTCCTCGAAATACTTAATCATGGCGGTCTGGATCGACCCAAACAACTCCGGCAACTCGGCCCGGAACAATGCAGCGACCCCATCACGCAGGATCTCGCGAATCCTCGCATCCCGCTCGCTCGTGCTCATCCGATCGATAACCTCCGACGGCACCGATCCACCCGGAGCTCGCTCCCCAGCTCCCGATCCTGATCCGGATCCACTACCATCATGCCTCGAAATCTCCATACTGAAGGCACCCTACCAATCTCAGACACTTCTCAAAATCCTGGGATCCAACTCTCGCAACCCCACCCTAGAGACCATGGTTTCCCTGATACGCGTATGGGTCCTGTGCTTTCAGTAGTACGGGCCCATACTACCTTCCACACCTACCCATATTTGTATGAAGTACTACCACAATACCCTAGGGAACATGCATAACAACTATCAACCCTCACCACTAGAGGAACACTGAGAACATCCCATAAGGGACCCTAGGCTACAGGCATCACATATCAGGCAACGTTATCATGAATTCCTGAAGATCCCTAGCCTAACTCTAGCATGCTGTTCTATCAAGCTCAAATAAACAAATATCATGTATGGTATCTTGGGGTTACTTACTGGCTCCGGCTAATCGTACCTCCGCGTCCTCCTTTTACTAACTTTGAAAACCATTTTAATTTCTCATTTTCATTTTTCTTTTTAAAATCCTCCTCGATTTGAGACTGGAGTCACACGAATGTTTCCCCAATTCACTCAAACCAAGGCTCTGATACCAACTTGTAACATCTAAAATTTCAAAACAATTAAAAATTTTCAAAATCACCCATTTTATTAACATTGTTGCAAAAAGGTTTTCAATACATTATTAAACAAAGTAATTTCCCAGGTTCATATCATAAAACACCAACGCGAGGAACGGTACGATCACGCCTTTGCCTTGCCACAGACTCTTGGGAACCTGAAACATAAAACCACAACTGTAAGCCCGAAAGCTTAGTGAGATACCCCCAGAATACCAACCACATATACGCCTTTCCAGGCCCTGACCTTCCGGTCCATGTGTCTCAGGGGACTTCCGTCCCTGCTGGGTAAACCTTCCGGTCCTACCCACGCCGACCTTCCGGTCCATCACACAATCATATCGCCTTCCGGCCCATAACATATTGCCTTCCGGCCCATAACATATCGCCTTCCGGCCCATAAGCATAAAATACATATATAAAATAACAAACAATCACATAGCAGTTCATAGACAACAATCGATCAACAAATCACATATCATAGCATTACTCTAACAAGATACCGGTCTAGCCGGTCACTATCATAACATTACTCTATGAATCAGTCAACATACTAAATGCATACATACGCCTTTCCAGGCCATGACCTTTCGGTCCACATAGTAATGCCTTCCGGCCTGTAACATATAATGCCTTCCGGCCTGTAACATATAATGACAACTACCCGGATTTCCATCCGGTAAAAAGGGTCGGCCTTGGTGCCATAAACCCTAGCGATATAGTGAGGATAACTCACCTCGAAACTGCCGACTGAACCGATAGCTCAAGCTGCTCCGATCACTGATACGATCTCCACCTCTGGATAGCCACCAATGCACTGAACTCAAACGATAAACAACAATTACCAAAATACCCCTGGAACCACTGGTCAATCCTTGGTCAAAGACAAGGTCAAAGTCAACCCCTGACTGACCCTACTCGCCGAGTCAACCCTATGACTCGCCGAGTCCCCATACTCAGAACTTCACTCAACCCGCGACCTAACTCGCCGCGTCGCCCCAAGACTCGCCGAGTTCAACGACTCTGAGTCCACTCGCCCTTGACTCACCGATTCCTTAAGATTCCCTTTCTACACGTCGAGTATCCCCTTTTTACTCGACGAGTTCCTCCTGGAAGAATCGCGGGGCCACCCCGACTCAACTCGCCGAGTTTGAAGAACAACTCGACGAGTCCCAGTTATTCTTCAAGCTACTCGCCGAGTCTGTTCATCAGACTCGGCGAGTCCATGCCATGCAGTCGATCAAACTGCTTCCTGAGATAAGTATTGTCCCGAAATACACAAGCATGGGACCTTCTGGACCTCTAAGGTCCTAATACAGGGTTATAGTCGTTTAGGGGACTAGGGTAACATTCAATCTATTCACAAAAGGGTTCCATAAACCCTAATTCCATAATCACATCAACATAGCAGAGTATACTCGAATTCTTACTTGGATGATGTATCCTCTGTGTCCCCAATCCTCAGAATGTGACTCCCTTGCTGCTCCTTTAGCCAATCCCTTCTCTTCCTTGCACAACAACTCTTCCAAGATCAACAATTGTCCTTAGACTTTGCTCCAGATGCACCCACTCGATTTAGGGTTCTTCCCAGAAGGCTAAACTGAACAATGACGGCCAATGAGTGCCTCTTATACGTCCCAAACCTGAACGGTTAGGGTTTTCGCCAAACAGCGCAGACACGCCGAGTCCATATCTGGACTCGTCGAGTCCAGTCGCGAACCCGCGACCCGGTCTGCGATCCTACTCGGCGAGTCTAGGCTCCAACTCGCCGAGTCCCCTCTTAAAACACCCCCAAATCATAATTATATCGATATTTGAAATTCCGGGCTGTTACAACTCTCCCCCACTAGAACTAGACTTCGCCCTCGAAGTCTCACTCTGAAAATAGCTCCGGATGCTGCTCCCGCATCTCACGTTCCAGCTCACCGGTCATTTCCGATCCCCTCCGGTGCTGCCACCGAACTAACACTAGAGGTATCTCCTTATACCTCATAGCCTCGATCTTCCGATTTCTGATGACCACTGGTTTCTCCGTATAATTCAGGCTCGCATCCACCTGAATATCCTCTAATGGAACCACTGCCGACTCATCGGCTATACACTTCCTCAGTTGCGACACATGAAAAGTGTCGTGGATCTGCCCCCACTCCACTGGCAACTCAAATCGACAGGCTACCCGGCCTATCCTTGCAATCACCCGAAATGGCCCACTGTACCGGGACCCAACTTGCCCCTATTCTTGAATCGAATCACTCCTCTCCACAGAGAGGCCTTCAGGAGTACGAAGTCGCCGACCTGAAACTCAAGCTCGGATCGGTGGCTGTCTGCATAACTTTTCCTGTCGGCTTTGGGCGGTCAATAACCTCTGTTTCATCTGCTGAATCTGCTCTGTCGACTGAAGCCCGATCTCTGTACTGTCCATCGCTCTCTGTAACCGAGAATTACCCAAGATGCAACTCTGCTCTAAATCTCCACGATCACTCGACCCATAAGGGTTAGGAAACCATGAACCACCGGATCCCCGATCCAAAGCCCACTTTGTCCATCCCGGACCGACTGAGAGATCCATTCTCACTCTCAGAGCAACTCTCACAAGTTCTCCTCTTGCCATCACATACACCTACTGAACTAGTCCCAACACTCGCAGGTTGGAAGACCCGATACACTGATGATATCCTCGAACATCTCCCAAGATGAACCGTTACATCCATCCTACACTCTGATCAGAATCACACGGAGAATTTAAGATTCTCTCTCCCCCTGCATCCCTTCTGAGCCTCAACAGACATCTCCAACCCAGATGGGTTCCTACTTCGCTGCCGCGAACACGATGCTCAAAGCCATACTCGAAATACTCTAACCATAATTCTGTTCTGCAGCTTTCATTCCTGTGAACTTGCACTCCCCTTCGGAGTTACACACCTTTCTCTTTTCCTTCCAAGGGACTCTCTTGGCCATAATGCCACTCCCACCCGTGCCACGGTGCTTGCCCCAAGCGACACCACCCCTTTTGCGTCACCGCTATTCACATACTCTGGTTCTCATTGCAAGGGCTCTCAATCCCATGCACTCTCTCCACTCATCACAATCACTGCCTCAGCTAAACAAGATCACTAACCTGGGGCCAGACCTTCCAATGCAATCACACTGTAACATACACGATCCACAATCTCAAACTGATCCAGCAATACCAACAGAGTCTCCAGCATGACTGGACCGACTCTCATAACACATACTAGCCACTCGAGGCTATATCTCTGTGGGTCCGTACACCCAAACTCTGCGAACCCTCAGGTTCTAACTCTGGGAACCTTCCGGTTCCAACTCTAGAAACATGCACAACATAAATCCCGTGGGATTAATGCAGTACAACCCATCACGTACATCAAGAATACAAATACTCTGATCGTATAACCCCGATTACTTACTCAAACTTGATCCCGGCCTTCTCTCAGGCCTCCACAATCAAATGCCCTAGGTCTGTATCCCGCCCCGCGTACCCGACACTCGCTCTCGTCGGCCTATACGCTAAGCTGACAAACACTGCTGAATCCCAACAGCTAAGCATCCTCACATGCTCATCGATCTCCCGGAGAATTCTCCATTTCTCCCCCACTAAAGCACTGACTAACTGCCACCGATCGTCATTAACGACCTTTCAGAACAATCCTGCACAAAGAGAACATTTACCCACTGACTGCTCCCCACAAGCATAAGCAACCCTCAGCAAAACACATCTCCTCCCTGATCAATCCACTCAAAAGAATCCGGTCTTTTAATTGTCCACTCTACGACTGCAGATGCTACCCGACATTCAACCCGGTGCCGCATCTCCACTAACAACCCTCACGAACGATAACCAACGGAATTCCCAACCATAACCCGTAACCAAACCCACAACCTGCCAAAGGATGAATACCACATCGAAAACCGCACAAGGCTACCGGTACCAAAACACCAAAATATAACCATACCAAACCATCCGAGAACAACGAATGCCAAAGCGAAAACCTGAAGCACTAGTCCATAACCATGCCAAACCTGCGAAACAACGAACACCGCATCGAAATCCACACCAGATACCAGCACAACCAATACGCCACAATCAACGCAAGGCAATCAAGACACCAAGAGAGCATCATACCCCCAGCTGCCTCCGGCACTGCTCCGTCTCCCTGTGCCGCAAGCTAATAAGCACGACTCTGAGCCCTTGGGGCTCCGCTCCATCCTGTCCTCCTCCTGAACTCCTCAAGGTGGCCGGTGTTAGAGCCTGCATCGGTCCTGCAGAAAGCTGTGGACAGTTGACCCTCAAATGTCCAACCTGCCGACACTGATAACAAATCCTCAAATCCCGAATTGGCACTGACTGCCGACAATCCCGTGCACCGTGCCCCTCCTTTCCGCACTTGCAGCATGCACCACCGGACCAACAAGTTCCGGTGCCATCCCTCCCACACTTCCCACAAGTGTGACCGCTCCGATCCCCCATTCTAACGTCTACGGTCCTGGACCGTTTCAGCGCCGACCGCGACCGCATCGGGGCCTGCCTCAGCTCACGCAACTGTAACTCAACCTCTAACTCACGCCACATGGCGGCCTCCTGCAACTCCAACAAGGTCTCATACTTCTGCGCAGACGCGAACAGTCTGATATCCCTCTTGAGCATACTCAGATCTGAGCCCGCTCCGAAGCGAATGCAGGGCAAAACATCGCCATCTCAATACACATCCTGGTGATCTCAGTCACCGACTCCGAATCCTGCTTCAGCTCAAGGAACTCCCGAGAAAATCTCTCCCTCTCATCTCGCGGAACATAGCGAGTACTAAACATCTCTCTAACTGATCTCCCTGAAACCGCAGCCCTCTGCGCGTCGGAATATGACCCCACGGTCAATCTCCACCAATAGGTCCAGAGCACATCTCGCCCTCTGATCAGCAGGGCATAAACTCGTGGAGAAATACCCCTCCACGTCTGATAACCATCTCATAGCAACAATCGGGTCCTGAACCCTATTGAATGTGGGGGGGGGGGGGGGGGGGGGGCTTCGTATAATAGAAGTCCCGATGCTGAAAACCCCGACTAGCTCCTCTCCTTTCCACTGCTACAGCCGCTGTAGCCGCCGCGGCAACCGTCTCTGCAAGAGCCGCATATCGCTCCTCGAAATACTTAATCATGGCGGTCTGGATCGACCCAAATAACTCCGGCAACTCAGCCCGGAACAATGCAGCGACCCCATCACGCAGGATCTCGCGAATCCTCGCATCCCGCTCGTTCGTGCTCATCCGATCGATAACCTCCGACGGCACCGATCCACCCGGAGCTCGCTCCCCAGCTCCCGATCCTGATCCGGATCCACTACCATCATGCCTCGAAATCTCCATACTTAAGGCACCCTACCAATCTCAGACACTTCTCAAAATCCTGGGATCCAACTCTCGCAACCCCACCCTAGAGACCATGGTTTCCCTGATACGCGTATGGGTCCTGTGCTTTCAGTAGTACGGGCCCATACTACCTTCCACACCTACCCATATTTGTATGAAGTACTACCACAATACCCTAGGGAACATGCATAACAACTATCAACCCTCACCACTAGAGGAACACTAAGAACATCCCATAAGGGACCCTAGGCTACAGGCATCACATATCAGGCAACGTTATCATGAATTCCTGAAGATCCCTAGCCTAACTCTAGCATGCTGTTCTATCAAGCTCAAATAAACAAATATCATGTATGGTATCTTGGGGTTACTTACTGGCTCCGGCTAATCGTACCTCCGCGTCCTCCTTTTACTAACTTTGAAAACCATTTTAATTTCTCATTTTCATTTTTCTTTTTAAAATCCTCCTCGATTTGAGACTGGAGTCACACGAATGTTTCCCCAATTCACTCAAACCAAGGCTCTGATACCAACTTGTAACATCTAAAATTTCAAAACAATTAAAAATTTTCAAAATCACCCATTTTATTAACATTGTTGCAAAAAGGTTTTCAATACATTATTAAACAAAGTAATTTCCCAGGTTCATATCATAAAACACCAACGCGAGGAACGGTATGATCACGCCTTTGCCTTGCCACAGACTCTTGGGAACCTGAAACATAAAACCACAACTGTAAGCCCGAAAGCTTAGTGAGATACCCCCAGAATACCAACCACATATACGCCTTTCCAGGCCCTGACCTTCCGGTCCATGTGTCTCAGGGGACTTCCGTCCCTGCTGGGTAAACCTTCCGGTCCTACCCACGCCGACCTTCCGGTCCATCACACAATCATATCGCCTTCCGGCCCATAACATATTGCCTTCCGGCCCATAACATATCGCCTTCCGGCCCATAAGCATAAAATACATATATAAAATAACAAACAATCACATAGCAGTTCATAGACAACAATCGATCAACAAATCACATATCATAGCATTACTCTAACAAGATACCGGTCTAGCCGGTCACTATCATAACATTACTCTATGAATCAGTCAACATACTAAATGCATACATACGCCTTTCCAGGCCATGACCTTTCGGTCCACATAGTAATGCCTTCCGGCCTGTCACATATAATGCCTTCCGGCCTGTAACATATAATGACAACTACCCGGATTTCCATCCGGTAAAAAGGGTCGGCCTTGGTGCCATAAACCCTAGCGATATAGTGAGGATAACTCACCTCGAAACTGCCGACTGAACCGATAGCTCAAGCTGCTCCGATCACTGATACGATCTCCACCTCTGGATAGCCACCAATGCACTGAACTCAAACGATAAACAACAATTACCAAAATACCCCTGGAACCACTGGTCAATCCTTGGTCAAAGACAAGGTCAAAGTCAACCCCTGACTGACCCTACTCGCCGAGTCAACCCTATGACTCGCCGAGTCCCCATACTCAGAACTTCACTCAACCCGCGACCTAACTCGCCGCGTCGCCCCAAGACTCGCCGAGTTCAACGACTCTGAGTCCACTCGCCCTTGACTCACCGATTCCTTAAGATTCCCTTTCTACACGTCGAGTATCCCCTTTTTACTCGACGAGTTCCTCCTGGAAGAATCGCGGGGCCACCCCGACTCAACTCGCCGAGTTTGAAGAACAACTCGACGAGTCCCAGTTATTCTTCAAGCTACTCGCCGAGTCTGTTCATCAGACTCGGCGAGTCCATGCCATGCAGTCGATCAAACTGCTTCCTGAGATAAGTATTGTCCCGAAATACACAAGCATGGGACCTTCTGGACCTCTAAGGTCCTAATACAGGGTTATAGTCGTTTAGGGGACTAGGGTAACATTCAATCTATTCACAAAAGGGTTCCATAAACCCTAATTCCATAATCACATCAACATAGCAGAGTATACTCGAATTCTTACTTGGATGATGTATCCTCTGTGTCCCCAATCCTCAGAATGTGACTCCCTTGCTGCTCCTTTAGCCAATCCCTTCTCTTCCTTGCACAACAACTCTTCCAAGATCAACAATTGTCCTTAGACTTTGCTCCAGATGCACCCACTCGATTTAGGGTTCTTCCCAGAAGGCTAAACTGAACAATGACGGCCAATGAGTGCCTCTTATACGTCCCAAACCTGAACGGTTAGGGTTTTCGCCAAACAGCGCAGACACGCCGAGTCCATATCTGGACTCGTCGAGTCCAGTCGCGAACCCGCGACCCGGTCTGCGATCCTACTCGGCGAGTCTAGGCTCCAACTCGCCGAGTCCCCTCTTAAAACACCCCCAAATCATAATTATATCGATATTTGAAATTCCGGGCTGTTACAACTCTCCCCCACTAGAACTAGACTTCGCCCTCGAAGTCTCACTCTGAAAATAGCTCCGGATGCTGCTCCCGCATCTCACGTTCCAGCTCACCGGTCATTTCCGATCCCCTCCGGTGCTGCCACCGAACTAACACTAGAGGTATCTCCTTATACCTCATAGCCTCGATCTTCCGATTTCTGATGACCACTGGTTTCTCCGTATAATTCAGGCTCGCATCCACCTGAATATCCTCTAATGGAACCACTGCCGACTCATCGGCTATACACTTCCTCAGTTGCGACACATGAAAAGTGTCGTGGATCTGCCCCCACTCCACTGGCAACTCAAATCGACAGGCTACCCGGCCTATCCTTGCAATCACCCGAAATGGCCCACTGTACCGGGACCCAACTTGCCCCTATTCTTGAATCGAATCACTCCTCTCCACAGAGAGGCCTTCAGGAGTACGAAGTCGCCGACCTGAAACTCAAGCTCGGATCGGTGGCTGTCTGCATAACTTTTCCTGTCGGCTTTGGGCGGTCAATAACCTCTGTTTCATCTGCTGAATCTGCTCTGTCGACTGAAGCCCGATCTCTGTACTGTCCATCGCTCTCTGTAACCGAGAATTACCCAAGATGCAACTCTGCTCTAAATCTCCACGATCACTCGACCCATAAGGGTTAGGAAACCATGAACCACCGGATCCCCGATCCAAAGCCCACTTTGTCCATCCCGGACCGACTGAGAGATCCATTCTCACTCTCAGAGCAACTCTCACAAGTTCTCCTCTTGCCATCACATACACCTACTGAACTAGTCCCAACACTCGCAGGTTGGAAGACCCGATACACTGATGATATCCTCGAACATCTCCCAAGATGAACCGTTACATCCATCCTACACTCTGATCAGAATCACACGGAGAATTTAAGATTCTCTCTCCCCCTGCATCCCTTCTGAGCCTCAACAGACATCTCCAACCCAGATGGGTTCCTACTTCGCTGCCGCGAACACGATGCTCAAAGCCATACTCGAAATACTCTAACCATAATTCTGTTCTGCAGCTTTCATTCCTGTGAACTTGCACTCCCCTTCGGAGTTACACACCTTTCTCTTTTCCTTCCAAGGGACTCTCTTGGCCATAATGCCACTCCCACCCGTGCCACGGTGCTTGCCCCAAGCGACACCACCCCTTTTGCGTCACCGCTATTCACATACTCTGGTTCTCATTGCAAGGGCTCTCAATCCCATGCACTCTCTCCACTCATCACAATCACTGCCTCAGCTAAACAAGATCACTAACCTGGGGCCAGACCTTCCAATGCAATCACACTGTAACATACACGATCCACAATCTCAAACTGATCCAGCAATACCAACAGAGTCTCCAGCATGACTGGACCGACTCTCATAACACATACTAGCCACTCGAGGCTATATCTCTGTGGGTCCGTACACCCAAACTCTGCGAACCCTCAGGTTCTAACTCTGGGAACCTTCCGGTTCCAACTCTAGAAACATGCACAACATAAATCCCGTGGGATTAATGCAGTACAACCCATCACGTACATCAAGAATACAAATACTCTGATCGTATAACCCCGATTACTTACTCAAACTTGATCCCGGCCTTCTCTCAGGCCTCCACAATCAAATGCCCTAGGTCTGTATCCCGCCCCGCGTACCCGACACTCGCTCTCGTCGGCCTATACGCTAAGCTGACAAACACTGCTGAATCCCAACAGCTAAGCATCCTCACATGCTCATCGATCTCCCGGAGAATTCTCCATTTCTCCCCCACTAAAGCACTGACTAACTGCCACCGATCGTCATTAACGACCTTTCAGAACAATCCTGCACAAAGAGAACATTTACCCACTGACTGCTCCCTACAAGCATAAGCAACCCTCAGCAAAACACATCTCCTCCCTGATCAATCCACTCAAAAGAATCCGGTCTTTTAATTGTCCACTCTACGACTGCAGATGCTACCCGACATTCAACCCGGTGCCGCATCTCCACTAACAACCCTCACGAACGATAACCAACGGAATTCCCAACCATAACCCGTAACCAAACCCACAACCTGCCAAAGGATGAATACCACATCGAAAACCGCACAAGGCTACCGGTACCAAAACACCAAAATATAACCATACCAAACCATCCGGGAACAACGAATGCCAAAGCGAAAACCTGAAGCACTAGTCCATAACCATGCCAAACCTGCGAAACAACGAACACCGCATCGAAATCCACACCAGATACCAGCACAACCAATACGCCACAATCAACGCAAGGCAATCAAGACACCAAGAGAGCATCATACCCCCAGCTGCCTCCGGCACTGCTCCGTCTCCCTGTGCCGCAAGCTAATAAGCACGACTCTGAGCCCTTGGGGCTCCGCTCCATCCTGTCCTCCTCCTGAACTCCTCAAGGTGGCCGGTGTTAGAGCCTGCATCGGTCCTGCAGAAAGCTGTGGACAGTTGACCCTCAAATGTCCAACCTGCCGACACTGATAACAAATCCTCAAATCCCGAATTGGCACTGACTGCCGACAATCCCGTGCACCGTGCCCCTCCTTTCCGCACTTGCAGCATGCACCACCGGACCAACAAGTTCCGGTGCCATCCCTCCCACACTTCCCACAAGTGTGACCGCTCCGATCCCCCATTCTAACGTCTACGGTCCTGGACCGTTTCAGCGCCGACCGCGACCGCATCGGGGCCTGCCTCAGCTCACACAACTGTAACTCAACCTCTAACTCACGCCACATGGCGGCCTCCTGCAACTCCAACAAGGTCTCATACTTCTGCGCAGACGCGAACAGTCTGATATCCCTCTTGAGCATACTCAGATCTGAGCCCGCTCCGAAGCGAATGCAGGGCAAAACATCGCCATCTCAATACACATCCTGGTGATCTCAGTCACCGACTCCGAATCCTGCTTCAGCTCAAGGAACTCCCGAGAAAATCTCTCCCTCTCATCTCGCGGAACATAGCGAGTACTGAACATCTCTCTAACTGATCTCCCTTAAACCGCAGCCCTCTGCGCGTCGGAATATGACCCCACGGTCAATCTCCACCAATAGGTCCAGAGCACATCTCGCCCTCTGATCAGCAGGGCATAAACTCGTGGAGAAATACCCCTCCACGTCTGATAACCATCTCATAGCAACAATCGGGTCCTGAACCCTATTGAATGTGGGGGGGGGCTTCGTATAATAGAAGTCCCGATGCTGAAAACCCCGACTAGCTCCTCTCCTTGCCACTGCTACAGCCGCTGTAGCCGCCGCGGCAACCGTCTCTGCAAGAGCCGCATATCGCTCCTCGAAATACTTAATCATGGCGGTCTGGATCGACCCAAACAACTCCGGCAACTCAGCCCGGAACAATGCAGCGACCCCATCACGCAGGATCTCGCGAATCCTCGCATCCCGCTCGTTCGTGCTCATCCGATCGATAACCTCCGACGGCACCGATCCACCCGGAGCTCGCTCCCCAGCTCCCGATCCTGATCCGGATCCACTACCATCATGCCTCGAAATCTCCATACTTAAGGCACCCTACCAATCTCAGACACTTCTCAAAATCCTGGGATCCAACTCTCGCAACCCCACCCTAGAGACCATGGTTTCCCTGATACGCGTATGGGTCCTGTGCTTTCAGTAGTACGGGCCCATACTACCTTCCACACCTACCCATATTTGTATGAAGTACTACCACAATACCCTAGGGAACATGCATAACAACTATCAACCCTCACCACTAGAGGAACACTGAGAACATCCCATAAGGGACCCTAGGCTACAGGCATCACATATCAGGCAACGTTATCATGAATTCCTGAAGATCCCTAGCCTAACTCTAGCATGCTGTTCTATCAAGCTCAAATAAACAAATATCATGTATGGTATCTTGGGGTTACTTACTGGCTCCGGCTGATCGTACCTCCGCGTTCTCCTTTTACTAACTTTGAAAACCATTTTAATTTCTCATTTTCATTTTTCTTTTTAAAATCCTCCTCGATTTGAGACTGGAGTCACACGAATGTTTCCCCAATTCACTCAAACCAAGGCTCTGATACCAACTTGTAACATCTAAAATTTCAAAACAATTAAAAATTTTCAAAATCACCCATTTTATTAACATTGTTGCAAAAAGGTTTTCAATACATTATTAAACAAAGTAATTTCCCAGGTTCATATCATAAAACACCAACGCGAGGAACGGTACGATCACGCCTTTGCCTTGCCACAGACTCTTGGGAACCTGAAACATAAAACCACAACTGTAAGCCCGAAAGCTTAGTGAGATACCCCCAGAATACCAACCACATATATGCCTTTCCAGGCCCTGACCTTCCGGTCCATGTGTCTCAGGGGACTTCCGTCCCTGCTGGGTAAACCTTCCGGTCCTACCCACGCCGACCTTCCGGTCCATCACACAATCATATCGCCTTCCGGCCCATAACATATTGCCTTCCGGCCCATAACATATCGCCTTCCGGCCCATAAGCATAAAATACATATATAAAATAACAAACAATCACATAGCAGTTCATAGACAACAATCGATCAACAAATCACATATCATAGCATTACTCTAACAAGATACCGGTCTAGCCGGTCACTATCATAACATTACTCTATGAATCAGTCAACATACTAAATGCATACATACGCCTTTCCAAGCCATGACCTTTCGGTCCACATAGTAATGCCTTCCGGCCTGTAACATATAATGCCTTCCGGCCTGTAACATATAATGACAACTACCCGGATTTCCATCCGGTAAAAAGGGTCGGCCTTGGTGCCATAAACCCTAGCGATATAGTGAGGATAACTCACCTCGAAACTGTCGACTGAACCGATAGCTCAAGCTGCTCCGATCACTGATACGATCTCCACCTCTGGATGGCCACCAATGCACTGAACTCAAACGATAAACAACAATTACCAAGATACCCCTGGAACCACTGGTCAATCCTTGGTCAAAGACAAGGTCAAAGTCAACCCCTGACTGACCCTACTCGCCGAGTCAACCCTATGACTCGCCGAGTCCCCATACTCAGAACTTCACTCAACCCACGACCTAACTCGCCGCGTCGCCCCAAGACTCGCCGAGTTCAACGACTCTGAGTCCACTCGCCCTTGACTCACCGATTCCTTAAGATTCCCTTTCTACACGTCGAGTATCCCCTTTTTACTCGACGAGTTCCTCCTGGAAGAATCGCGGGGCCACCCCGACTCAACTCGCCGAGTTTGAAGAACAACTCGACGAGTCCCAGTTATTCTTCAAGCTACTCGCCGAGTCTGTTCATCAGACTCGGCGAGTCCATGCCATGCAGTCGATCAAACTGCTTCCTGAGATAAGTATTGTCCCGAAATACACAAGCATGGGACCTTCTGGACCTCTAAGGTCCTAATACAGGGTTATAGTCGTTTAGGGGACTAGGGTAACATTCAATCTATTCACAAAAGGGTTCCATAAACCCTAATTCCATAATCACATCAACATAGCAGAGTATACTCGAATTCTTACTTGGATGATGTATCCTCTGTGTCCCCAATCTTCAGAATGTGACTCCCTTGCTGCTCCTTTAGCCAATCCCTTCTCTTCCTTGCACAACAACTCTTCCAAGATCAACAATGGTCCTTAGACTTTGCTCCAGATGCACCCACTCGATTTAGGGTTCTTCCCAGAAGGCTAAACTGAACAATGACGGCCAATGAGTGCCTCTTATACGTCCCAAACCTGAATGGTTAGGGTTTTCGCCAAACAGCGCAGACTCGCCGAGTCCATATCTGGACTTGTCGAGTCCAGTCGCGAACCCGCGACCCGGTCTGCGATCCTACTCGGCGAGTCTAGGCTCCAACTCGCCGAGTCCCCTCTTAAAACACCCCCAAATCATAATTATATCGATATTTGAAATTCCGGGCTGTTACACCTAACCCTACCTGTAGCCAATGCCATGGGTTGGGAGGCCATGAAGGAACTTCTGCTTGCAGTGTACTACCCACGGGGCGAGATGCAGAAATTAGAACATGAACTATGGAATCTAAAGATGCAAGGTTCCGACATAGTCGCTTACACTTCAAGATTCGATGACTTGGCGCTACTCTGTCCGGGAATGGTTACCCCGGAGAGTAAAAAGATTGAGAGATTCATCTGGGGGTTGACCCAACCAACCAAAGGAAATGTCTTGGCTGCGAAGCCAGACACCTATGACAGCGCTAAATGTCTTGCGCAAACCCTGATTGATCACGGAGATAACCCTGATGAAGAGACCACCACTCCTGAGCTGGTTAAGAGTAGTGGTGAGAGTAAAAAGGAATTCTGGAACAAGCAGAAGGCCCAAAGTACACAAGGATCCTCTAAGAAACAGAAAACGGTAGCAGTTCACGCTGCTACTGCCCCTGCTGATGTTTCTATTGTTGATTCCACTGCTCAGACTCCTACCAGCGGATATACCGGTACTCTTCCTTGGTGCAGCAAGTGCAGCTACCATCACCGTACTCCAGGGCCATGTCATGAACGTCTCTGCAACAACTGTGGCAAGAAGGGCCACTTTGCTCGAAACTATAGAAAACCAGTCCAATCAACCGATCAATCATCCGGAGCAGGTGTCAGTCAGGCCTGCTACGGTTGTGGTGAAGTAGGGCATTTCAAGAGAAATTGCCCCAAGGCAGCAACAACTGGCAACACTGGAAGAGTCCTAGCTATAGGACAAGATGAGGCAGCCGCCAATTCCACCGTTGCCACAGGTATATTCTTCCTCGACAGCCCTTATACTTGCAAACCTTTTCGATTATATTGTTGAAAGAGAATATGTTATCTATTCAATCAAACATCATCTTAACCTTAGTCCTCCATTAGTAACGAAATGTCTACCGTCGAGATGTCTAACAACGAGAAAGAGCACGTTAGCGATGAATTCATAGGCTATACACTTACCTCGAACGATCATTCTTTTCCCGTCAACCTAATGCCAGTTTCCATAGAAAGCTTTGATGTAATCATTGGCATTGATTGTTTGAGTTCCAATCATGCGGATATCCTTTATTACGAAAAAGCCATCCATCTCAACCTTCCCTTATGGTCAAACTCTCACGATCTATGGCAATAAGTTTAGCCCAAATCTTCATATCATTTCCTGCATCGAAGCTCAAAAGGCTTCATAGAAGGGAGTGCCATAAATTCCTAGCCTATGTGACCATCGAGAAACAGGAAGTTGCATCCCCGAAGTCTGCAACTTTCCTGGTGTCTTTTTCCGAAGAGCTTCCAGGAATTTCTCCCGAGCGTCGAGTCGAGTTTCAAATCGACCTAATTCCTGAAGCTACCCTCGTAGCCAAGCCCCCGTATCGATTAGCGCCAGCAGTAATGTAGGAGTTTTCCAGTCAGCTTAATATGCTACTCAACAAAGGATTCATCAGACCGCATTCTTCACCCTGGGAGTCTCGGTATTGTTGTGAAGAAGAAAGATGGATCCTTTCGGATGTGTGTAGACTACCACAAGTTGAACAAGTTGACCATCAAAGATTGAAATCCTCTTCCTCAAATAGATAATCTTTTCGACAAAATTTCATTGGAGGCCCTCTAAGGTCGCAAGTACAAGATCCCTTCTGTGTTGGACCGAGATAGAGGACGCGCAGTTAGTCAAGAGACCATTTCCCTGACAGTTCCTTCTTTGGTACTTAAAATCCCGTGAAATCACAGAGAAAAATCATCCAGATCCGAGATCGATTGAGAAGCGTCATGAGACAGATATAAGTGTACGCCGATAAACTACGAAAAACCCCTAGAATTCTAGATTGGAAACCGTGTCCTGTTGAAGGTCTCGCCCTGGAAAGGCATGATACGTTTTGGAAACATAGAAAAACTTAACTCAAGTTACATAGGACCTTTCAAGATCCTCGTTAGGATCGATTTTGTAGCCTACAAACTCCGACTACCCTCAGAACGTAGCAGCATCCATCCGGTATTCCACATCTCTGTCCTTAAGAAATGCCTACCCGATGAAACCATAGTAATCCCTTTGATGAGACCGAAATCAACGAAATTCTGAACTTCATGGTAGAACCAATCGAAACCATAGATCGAGGGATTAAACGTATGAAACAAAACCGTATCCCGATAATGAAAGGTTCCCCGAAATGCCATGCGAGAATCCGAATTCACTTGGAAGCGTGAAGATCCGATGAAATAGAAGTATCCGTATCTCTTTCCAAATCCTTGAGTCGTATCTAATGTTTGAATTTCGGGACGAAATTCCCTCTAACGGTGGGATAATGTGGCAACCCGAAGTTATTTCCGTCATTGTAACCCGTTCTGTCAATAACATTTGTCGTTTTCGAATTGTTTCCGTTTCATTATTAAATTAAGTCATTAAATTAAGTCATTTATTATGACTTAATGGATGCTCAAACACGTTAATAACTCAAGAAAATATTCCAAATTAACAATTAGAAAAATTTTACTTTCGACCATATCGGGTTACGACAACTTTATCGGATGCGACCAAAAGCATTGTATAACATCAGTATCGGGTAGAATTCCACCGTGTCCTAAACTTTAAGTATATATAAAGTTGAGAGAGCCTCATTTGAAGCCTTTTCCACTCTCTCTCTCTACTCTCTCTCTCTCTCTAACCTCTCTCCTCAAGTCCAAGTTCTAGGTCCAAAAATCATCCAAAACAAGCTTCAAATCATCAAGGTAACTATCCTAGCTCCTAGTATAACATCTTTGGCCTTCAAATTCGTGAATTATATGAGAAATAGGACCATAAACATGTGTTTATGGACCTGGAACATCCTTAGGCCGTGAACACATGTAAATGGGGTTTTTGAGCCATAAAACCCTTCCAAACCTCATTTGGAGCTTAGATATGACTTAGGGGCTTACCAAATTGGACTTAGATCACCTTAAACTCTTCACTTAGGGTGTAAACATGAGTTTACGGCCCAAGCACATGCTTGTACCGTAAACACCTATTCATGGGGAGTAAACTCAATATAAGGTGTTAAAATGCCACTTAAACGCCCCATAAGCCTTATAATAAAGTCTAGAAGCAACCACAATCAAGTTAAGGACCTTAAACATGCTAAAACTACCCCCATAGGAGCTTACGTCCGTAAACCCCCCAAGAATGGGTTCTTAGGCCGTAAACTCCTAAAACATGGTCAAATGGTGCCTTAAACTCATTCCATGGCTTGTATAGTTAGCTAGAAACACTTGTAAAGACCTATGACCACCAAAACATCAAAGGAGGGTGTGTGGGGGAGTTTACGGCTGTAAACTCTTAGTTTACTGCCGTAAACTCCATTAGTTGGTCTATATGATGGTTTAATCCATTCCTATACCCTAGATTTGATCCTAGCGAATTTTCCCAAGTGATATAAGACCATTTAGCACCCTAGAACACCCCACCATGAGTTTACAGCCGTAAACTCATGGGGAGTGGGTCATTAGGGCCATAAACTCTCTTGGGAGTTTACTCCTGAAAAGTAAACTCCATATTCAAGCCATATGCGTCCCTAGATGTCACCCGGGTCACTTCTAACACTTGAAATAGAGTGTTTTCGCATCTCGGAGTGTAAATTCTCATTTGAATACTAGTCCAAGGCCTAATAGATACAAATGTGTATCTTTTCATATTACATAGGAACCTCGCGCGTTTTTAAGCCCCGATCTGACACTTAGCATCCTAGACGACACGTTCCTCGACTGGTGAGTTCATACCCCTACGCCTTTTTCAATGTTTTTCAATGTTTTCAGGGGGGAATACAAGCAAACTATAAATGTTTTCGAAACTTAAAAACTGATGTAATTCTATAAATATCTGGCAAACTTTTGATATCTTTACCCCTTATGTATTATGCGGAGCATAAGGGATGTTTTAACGAATACAACTACATGGATTTCAGTAAAGGAAACAATCAAACTAATCAAATTATTATGGGAATAATTTGGGATCTTCAGTTCTCGTTTTATGAATTCGGATTTCATGTAATGTTAATAGATAAACTATGTCTGATTCAGTTTATCTCTGTTTGTTGTAAAGTATTATGCCAGATAGTTTCTTTGTATTAAACTATTTTTACCGTATTATGTTCCAAAACGATTAGTATGTTTGATAACGTCCGAGAACACCGTGAATAATTTAATACTAGCTTGTGAGATTCGTCATTATTAAACCCTTTGGTTTATCAGTAAATCCTCCTTGGAAGTGTAACCAGAGTCTCCTGGAGGGATAGCGTGGAATTTGTGAATAGATCTATTCGGGACCGACAATCCCACACCTAAACTACTAGCTACAGTTAGGCGGGCACGCCTGGGGTGACAATTTTTGGATATCGTCTGACGTCTGACGAACGTCAAGGAGGTCTCAGTGTCGTATCAGCATGGTTACCCGACTCACAATACGTATTAATATAAGTTTATTCACGGATTTGATTTTATATCTATCTTCAATCTATAGTTTTTAATTTATAACTAGTACGGGATTGTAGTCCCATGGTTTTCAATCTATATCTAGTACGGGATGGTAGTCCCATGGTTTTCAATCTATATCTAGTACGGGATGGTAGTCCCATGGTTTTCAATCTATATCTAGTACGGGATGGTATTCCCATGACTTTCAATCTATTGTTTTGTGTATTAAAACTACATTATATCTAGTACGGGATGGTATTCCCATGGTTTTCAATCAATATTTTTATGTATTAAAAATATCTACTGTTGTACTGGATGGTAATTCCCAATGGTTTTCAATATATAGTTTTATGTATTAAACTATACACTGTGGTATTTAACTAAACTTTACTTTTAGGAAAAATAAGGGTTTTTCCTGGGATAATTGAACTATGCATAATCGAATCGTATAATAAACAGATAACTAAACGATACTTATAAGAAAATATAGGATTTTCTTGGATAACAAACTTTTTTCGGAAAACTAAAGGAAACGTGTTCATTTTCAGAAAACAAAACACTTATGAACTCACCAGCTTTATGCTGATTTTCAAACTGCTTGTATTCTCAGGTCCACATTAGACAGGTACCCAGCGATCCTTTTGGTGAAGACGGAGTACGTAGAAGACACGTCATTATTTTTGTTCATATGATATGTATGTATATATATATATATATATATATATATATATATATATATATGTATGTATGTGTGTATAACACATGTAACTCTTGTTTTCAGACAATGTAAATGAATCTATGAAATGTAAAGTTTTGTGTTTACTATGCTTACTATGTACATTGGTTGTGATATTCATGACGTCCTCCACCCCGGAACCTTTCCACCATTGGTTTCGGGGTGTAACACTTTAACACCTTGGCAGCACACAACATCATTTCATCTCAAGTTTCTCTAACTTAGAACCTTCCAAAGCTTCAAAAAACGTGAGTAATCCATCTCTTAGCTTGTTATACTTGAAGAAACTCTTGATCTAGGCCTTGAATCATGAAAGTCTCGTCATGTTCTTCATCTTGTTGAAGGAGTGCGACCACACACTCGTGTGTGCGACAGCACACCCGTGTATGCGGCGGCACACCCCTGTGTGCTGCGGCACACACCTGTGTGCGGAGGCACACCCCTGTGTGCGGCGGCACACCCCTGTTTGCGGCAACACACTCATCTGTGCGACCATACACACACACACCATAAGACCACAAACCCATTTCTAAGACCCTAAACTTGTACTACAACCAAGTATGGGCCTAGGACACTTCATGGATGCAAGTATGGACCTTGAAAACACCTCTAAAGTGGCCATACACCTCACTCATGCAATCCTTTGAGGTCCTAACACTTAGTGCAAGGAGTCCCTATTTCTTAGAATGGTTCTTCGTCACATCTAGTGCTCAAATACCATCATTTGACTCCTTTATGTGTCATTACTTGTTGATTAGCATCAAATCGTGTTCAAGGCTTCACTTGAACATCCCACATTCCGTATCGATCCTTCATTCAAATCATCCGAGGTGAGTTCATACCCCTACATTTTTCCGTATTTTTAAGGTTTTCAGGGGGAATACATGCTATAAAATAAATGTTTTCAAAACTTGTGCAAACTTCATACTTTAACCCTTTTGTACTGTGTTGAGCATAAGGGTCATTTTTCACTAATATTTCATAGTTTTCCGGATTCGCTATTCACTATGTTATACATGCAAACTATAATCGGTATAGTTTGGGATTTCTCTAAACATAACAAGTATAGAAACTTTCACTACTAAACGTATGCACTAAGACAGAAGAATTTTACAGTTTGCATCACTACTTTATCACGTTTTCATGACTGTAATTATCACTACGAACGGTATACATTCGGATTTTCACTACGGTAGAACGCTACTACACTACATGTAAACTAGATTGTACGATACTGTGAGGCGCTACTTCACAACTGTACCCTTAGGTGTACAGGGATAAATCCTATCATGGTATAACCAGGGTCTCTTGGAGGGAGAGCGTGAGATTTATGAATAGATCTATTCGGGACTGACAATTCCACACACGAACTGCTAGCTACAGTTGGGCAAGCATACCCAGGGTGACAAATGTCATTTAACTCGACGCCTGAAGAACGTTGGAAAGGTCTCTAGTCATATCAAGTATGGTTATACGACTCACATTATGTATAAATCACCTTTAGTTTACGATCTGACACTCTTCAACGGTTTTACTTATACTAAATAGAACTAAACCACACTACGTTTACTAGCCAAAGCCATTGTTTTGAAACAGAACCAATTTTGCAATGGCTTCACATACAAAATACTTATACTTCATGATTAGCTTTAGCTAGTCACATGAGGTAGTATTTTCGCATATCACTATAGTTTTCAGTAACGAACATTCATGGTTTTATACGGAATCGTTAACGCTAGATTTTCACTAAACAAAATATCGGATTTTCTTGGAAACATACAGATATTCATGGTTTACTACAGAACTGATAACACTACATTTTCATTAAAGAAAATATCAGGTTTTCTTAAAACTATACAAACATTTCTGCTAGCTCATCAACAAGTTTCATTACAACCTACTGCTTATGAACTCACCAGCTTTATGCTGATATTTTTAAAGTACGTGTATTCTCAGGAAATCAGTTGACAGGTACCTGCTAGGTTTTTGAGGAGTTGGAGCAATAAGATTTTAATGTTTATATTCTATATATATTCTATATGATGAAATCCAAACAAGTTTCAGACAATTTCCAAATTGAAGTAAACATTTTTATTTAAGTATTCAATGTAATGGTTGCGTTGCTATGATTGCTATTATACATTGGTTGTGATGCTATACATGATGTCCTCCACCACAGAACGTTTCTGTCATTCTGGTTTTGGGGTGTGACAGACTAGGTCACAACTAACAACATACTTCTTTTACTTGTTTATGCTTCTTAGGTGCTATTTTGTCA
Source organism: Lactuca serriola (assembly GCF_051521515.1). Classification (NCBI taxonomy): domain Eukaryota; kingdom Viridiplantae; phylum Streptophyta; class Magnoliopsida; order Asterales; family Asteraceae; genus Lactuca; species Lactuca serriola. The sequence goes on along the minus strand of NC_136412.1, from coordinate 66,054,167 downwards.
TTTTTTTAATTACTTCTTATCAGAAGGATAAAATTATCATTTAATCTTTTTCATACACATCATTTGCTTGAAAAAAAATAGTGTTTTCTTGTACAACATTTTCTCCATATAAACATCATTTATCCATACAAAACTAAATGGCAAAAAGAAAAACAAATCTAATGGACTTAACGTATCAAGCTCATTAAATAAAAAACAAACCACCCCTTTTAGATGTAAATTTATTTGAAAGAATTAATATTATTTGTTTTGTTGCAAATAAATCAGGTCGAATAATTTCTCGTTATGTTACCTTAACAACATGGCAAGGAAAATGATGTGCGTTTTTTGCTAAGAGAGTGAGTTTATCTTTTCTGTTATAAACACAATTTGTCAAATTCATTGTTTATTTAATATTTATTTTATAATTTATGAAATTTTTGTTTTTTTCCATTTACCAACTGTTTCAAACAATTGGTAGCATTGATTTGGGTTTGCAAAATTCATCCGCATGCATTTACCTTTTTTCATTACAATAGGTATGCATCTTTAAATAGAACTTGTGCTACAGTAGACTACGAGGACCGGAGCTTCTGCTTTATATGTTGTACAAACATATCCTTCTTTTGCTAATTATGCATTTTTTTTAAGACCGGTAGGTGTGGGCAACGCCCACACCAGTGTTATTAAGAAAATGACAAAAAAAAATGGCGTTAATGGAAGTGATGGTGGTAACGGGAAGCAACGTGCAGGCGTATAACATCCAATAACATGGATGGGGGGGTGGTGTTCTTAGGCGTTATTTGGTGTTATTAGGTGCAATAACGGGAGTGGGCATTGCCCACTCCTAGCAGCCTAAAGGCTATTGAGTTTGGATAGGTATATATCTACAGGTTTCCTTATTTTCTCATTTGAAGGGTATTTTATACATTTCACAAATATCCAAAAACTTCTCTAGAATCATTCGTCTACTAAGCACTGCAGTTTTCATAGTAATTGATGAAGTTCTTTTATAATATTGTCGCGATTAATATAAACAATGTGGTTTGTTTACCTCTCTCTGCAAGTATACATTTTGATGCATAACTTAAGTGTTCATAAAGGATGCTTTCATGATTTTCATTCCTTACACCTGAAAAACGAGAATGTAGCGAAAAAAAAAAAGTTAAAGGTGTTTCATTGCATTAAGGTGAAAGTGGGTTGCTATTACAATTAGCTATACTTTAGGTTTAGCAAAAGTTCGTTGGCCTATGGTTTTGATAAGTTTTACTATTAGAGTGGCAAACAACAAACTTGGAGCTCCAACAAAAAAGTCTTCTCCTTATAAATATTTTGATTATGAAACTTGGGTTTTCTGATTCAATGTAATAGTAACATAAAGTATTCAAAACATTGTATGTAATTCATAAAGATCTTCTTTAGCTATATACTTGGTCCGTGTATGTTAGGCCTAAAAAATCATTTGGGAAATAGAAATGCATATATTTGCATTTATATGTGAATTACAACATTGTACATTTATGTTCCTTTTATTATTCGGTCATTTTACATTGAAAACCTACTCATTTCTACAATTGTACTATTTTTAGTCTCGCACATTATAAGAGATACCCAAACAACCCTCCGTGGGTCGTGCTTACTACCACCTCTAGACGTGTATATATAATGCTTATTTACCACACGGCTAAATTTCTTTTATTAAATACCTATTTAAATAGTAAATCCGGAAATATTGATTCTAAAATTTTCAAAATCTACTTTTTTTTTTGTAATAATATCAAAGATCATTTCAATATTTTAAGCATAAATTTTATATTATTTCAAAAAGTCATTCATTATTTTAATGAATCTTATAAAAAAAAGGATTGCATTTATTCTATATGACAACTATACAAATCAAAATTATTATATTTTTTTATTCATATATATATATATATATATATATATATATATATATATATATATATATATATATATATATATATATATACTAGTTGTGAGACCCGCATACTACACTGGGTTATTAAAAAAAATAAAGAAAAAGTAAATATGAAGATCTAAAAATTTAAGAACTGTGAATTATAAGGAAAAAATATTAAATTATTGAAATGTAATGTTTAATTTGTTATTTTTAACTTTTTTTTATTTCTCTTTTAAATTTGAACAAGTATTTTAAATAAATAAATAAATAAAATATTTTGATTTAATTTAGAAATTTTGAAATTAAAAGGAAAGTTGCATTAATGAAATTGTTATTCCTTTATTATACATTTATTATATTTGACTATTATGTGCAATTTTATAAAATGGAAAAAACCATAAAATGACATATGAAAAAAATATATAAATAAAAAAATCTTAAAATGATGTGTCAAATGGAATGAGAGCATGATAAGTGGCAAAAATATCTTTATAGGTTATATATAGATAGGGTTGTGTTATTGTAAAAACTGTAAAAAAAAAAATAAATAAATAAAATAAAAAAATTATGAATTTGCGAACTCATAATCATCTTATCATTTTTCAACACCAAAAAAATCAATCTTCTCTAAATGGTGCGTCCAAGCTATATGCATGCTAAAAAAAAAGTTAACAATTTTTTTTGTTTATTTTAGAAAATTTGCATGTATGCATAATCAGCAATTGTAAGGAGTGCTGATGAGCATAATCAACAATCATAAGGACTGCATATATGCACAATCAGCAGTCATATGACTATTGATTGTGCTCATTAGTAGTTCGTACAACTGTTGGTTGTGCTCATCAGCAGTCATACAAAAAATCAAAAAAAAAATGTCAAATCCTTTTTTTGAACTTAGACGTACCGGTTGGAGAAGATTTGTGTTTTGATGTTGAAAAATGATGAATTGATTATGAGTTCGTAAGTTCTTACAAATCTTTTAGTTCTTAAAAGAACTTGGGTATATATATATATATATATATATATATATATATATATATATATATATATATATATATATATATATATATATAAACAAAACTAAAGAAAATATTTAACATGAAAATAAACTTAAAAGTTAGGGATACATACACTAAAGTCCCAAAATTTTCATCGATTTGACAAGAAAATCCTAAACTTTATTTTTTTTACAGTAAAGTCCAAATTACCGACAGTTTTTAACATTTTTACCCTTTTTCCCGGTTAGCCGGTAATTAGGACTTTTTTTGTCAAAAAAAAAAATAAAATTCAGGACTTTCTTGTCAAATTGTCAATTATGATTTTACTGTAAAAAAAAAAAAAATAAAGTTTAAGACTTTATTGTCAAATCGTTGGAAATATTGGGAATTTAGTGTATGTATCATTTTTTAATGGTATGATACTCTTTAAGCATAGGAGTTATTGAAACCTTCTATTGTCAGCTAGATCCTATTAAAATCTTTAACGTTTGTTTCTTGTTAAATCGTTTTTTTAATCTCAACAAATGAACATTGAAAAAAATAGAGATAATCAAGAAAGAAAGAAAGAACCAGGGTTGTATTGGCTTTTTACAGTCCCAAAAATGGAGAAATATGAAACCGAAAAAAATGAAATTGCCCTTCTTTCTGTTCTCCACATTCACACCATTTTTACTAGACATGTATTGTTTGTGTTTGTATAATTTGTCCCCATTTTTTAGTTCAAGATTTGGCGGCGAAGTAAGAAGAAGGTTTTACAAATCTTTTCACCCTTGTAAAACTTTTTCTTACTTCGCCGCCAAATCTTGAACTAAAAAGTGAGGACAAATTATACAAACACAAACAACACATGCCTAGTAGTGTGAATGTGGAGAAAGAAAAGAAGGACAATTTCATTTTTTTCGGTTTCTTATTTCTCCATTTTTGTGATTACAAAAAGCCAACACAACCATGGTTTTTTCTTTCTTTCTCTATTATCTCCATTTTTTTCAATGTCGGTTTGTTGAGATTAAAAAACGATTTAACAATAAGTAAACGTTAAGGATTTCAATAGGATCTAGCGAACTAAAGAAAGTTTCAATAACTCTTATGCTTAAAGAGTATCATACCATTAAATTTCTAACCAAAAAAGGATATATACACTAAACTCCCAATATTTTCAACGATTTGACAAAAAGTCCTAAATTTTATTTTTTGACAGTAAAGTCCTAATTGACTATTTAACAAGAAAGTCTTAAACTTTATATTTTTGAAAAAAAAAAAAAAAGTCTTAACTACCGGCTAATCGGAGAAAAAGGTAAAAAGTGTCAAAAACTGTCGGTAATTTGGACTTTACTGTCAAAAAAATAATGTTTAGGACTTTTTTGTCAAATCGATATATATATATATATATATATATATATATATATATATATATATATATATATATATATATATATATATATATATATATATATATATATATATATATATATAAGTTAATTAAAACTTGCCAAGGAAACCGTTTAACATTAGGCCATTTTTCATTTATGTTTGAGACACCATTTAGCGCCAAAGACCGCCACATGTACTTCTTGTCACCATTTTGCAGTCTTATCCTTAGCCCCTTCTCTTTGTTAATTTTTTTTGGGTTTGGATTTCCGAAAGTTGGAAAAGGAAATGAGCTTCAGTAGTATCCACCAATACATTTGTTGTTCCCATGGTTACAGATCATCCTCCCAAAACAGCAAGCAAGTGTATTTGGACTTCATGACAAGTGTACAAGCAACTCTGCAAATACAAGGAAACAAACAAGAGAAATGTAAACATGCATATATATGAACTTTTCATGATTAAACCATCCTTTTATGCTAAACTAACCGGTATTACATCTTAATTTGACTGCATCATCTACATAAAACAATGTTAAAAATAGATAAACCCTTTCGAAAGTGAGATCAATTTAAACACAAAATATTCGGATATAAAGACAGTGTTACATACGGATCGGACCTATCACGCATCTTCCACCCGACAGGATGTTCTACAAGAAAGCACCGTGCATTCGCCAACGACCACACACAGTTGACCAAAATTATAGTGTTTGATACTTCTCCACATCATGGTAATGGTTAGTGTCGTTGACCAATGCAACAGCGTTTCCAGTAAAATCATCCGGATCGAACAATTACTATGATAACCCGCCTTCATCACCATTGGTGGTAGCTTGTGACTCCATGGTGTAATGATACATAAACAAATGCATGCAGCTATTTAAATGGAAGCCTACTGTATGAGTGCAGGCCAATTTGTTTTTTTTATTCCAATTAAATGGGTTCCACACATGGTTTCTAGAAGGTGTGTGTCATCTAAATCTCGTCAAACTTGAGCCACTACTTTCGTCGGTTGCATGATCGGATCATAGAAAAATAAAATAAAAGAATCAAACTGATGGTGGACGTACAAGAAAGGAAATTACTGCATGCATTTTCAATTCGAGTTCCAAATAAGAAATTGTGTCCAAATTGGATATCTCATAATAACTCGTTTCAGAAATTAAAGAAATCGCGAAATCTACGGACGCTCTGCCTTGTTAGCTTGAAGAAATTTGTTCGCTGCCTATGATCCTTTCTTTTTTTAAGATACACGCTCAAACACGCAATGTAAATGTAATTCAGAAATATGGAAATTTTGTAATAGAGTCAAATTAAGATGTTTTTCTTAGTCAACAAATCTAGGAAAATAAGTAGCTGTCACCTTTTGTTTGCCTATAAATAGGTGTCTTTCGTTTTTTTTTTTATGATGAACTTGAGATTAAACAGAAAAGATCTCCTTGGTTCTTATTTTTTTTCCTGCACGTTTTTTTTCTTTGCTGTCACTTTTCCTTTTTGCCATTCTTTTGCTTTCTTCCTTCTTTGTTTTCCTTATTCATAACAGCAAATTAAAGAGAGTAAACCATTATTGTTCAGGAAGTTTAAACCAACATTTGGTATCAGAACGAATCTAGTGCGATGTCGAACAAAGAAGGCTCGGTTACTCTTCAATACCTAATGTTGTCTAAGGCGAATTACGAAGCATGGTCGATAAAGATGAAGATTTACATGCAAGCTCAAGAGGTGTGGGAAACCATAGAGCCGAAGAACCCACAAAATCCGGTGGGTGTGAAGAGAGACAAGATGGAGATGGCTGCCATCTACCAAGCAATTCCGGAGGAGGCTCTATTGACGATTGCGGAGAAGCAAACGGCAAAGGAAGCTTGGGAAATACTCAAGACGATGTACTTGGGAGCAGATCGTGTCAAAACAGCCAAAGTTCAAACTCTCAAAGATGAATTTGAGATGATGAACATGAGTGAATCACAGACTATGGACGGTTTTTCTGCAAAACTTGGAGGTGTTGTGAGTAATATTCGTGCTCTTGGTGAAACCGTTCAAGAATCCTACATAGTAAAAAAAATTGTTACGAGTACCTTCCAAATTTGTTCAACTTGCATCAACAATTGAACAATTTGGAGATCTCGACGAGATGACTTTTGAAGAGGTGGTCGGAAGATTAAAAGCTCATGAGATTCGTATTGGGGTTCATAAAGAACCTGAAAAGAAGCTATTGTTAACACATGAAGAGTAGTCAGAACGGGCAAAGAAGAAAAATAATGAAGATCGTTCAAAACAACAAAACAACAACTATAATAATAATCGAGGTGGTGGAACACGAGGACGAGGACGAGGAAGAGGTGGTTATAACAATTCCAACAACTCCAACAAAGGACGAGGTGGTGGTAATCAACAAAACAAAGTAAGTAATGAATCATATCAACCTTGTGATAAATCTAAAGTCCAATGTTATAATTGTCAAGAGTTTGGCCATTACGCTACTAAATGTAAGAACCCACGTTGTGAGAGAAATCATGAAGCTAAGTTAACTTAAGGACAGAATGATCATGAGCCGGCACTTCTACTTGCAGCCCAAGTAAACGATGAAGTTTACTTGAATGAGGAAAAAGTTAATCCCAAGCTAAGATCAAGTGAACAAACTCCAACCCAATCAAACGTGTGGGATCTCGACAATGGAGCAAGCAACCACATGACTGGCGAAAAAGGCAAATTTCGAACCCTTGATATGTCTACTAGAGGTTATGTGAAATTTGGTGATGGATCTAGAGTTCGAATAGAGGGGTAGGGTTCAATCATGTTCAAATGCAAGAATGGTGAAAGTAGATTGCTGAAAGACGTATACTATATACCAAGGTTATGTAGCAACATTATTAGGTTGGGACAATTAGCTTAACATAGAGATCGGATTATGATGCTTGGATTGTATTTATGGATTCATGATCCATAGGGAAAACTATTATTGATAGTTCAACAATCAAGCAATCGTTTGTATAAGGTTGTACTTGAAGAAGAAGTTTTGAAATGCTTGCTTGCATAACAGGGCGAGGCATCTTGGTTGTGGCACAAGCGGTTTGGACATGTTAATTTCAATGCACTAAAACACATGGTTGATACAAGAATAGTGGAAGGCTTACCAAGAATTGAAGTTCCTACAAGCTTGTGTGAAGCTTACTTGATCTCCAAGCAAGCTCAAAAATCCTATCCAAAGTACACCAAATTTAGAGCTAAAGAACGACTAGAAGTTGTACATGGAGATGTTTGTGGTCCGATCACACCACCAACACCAGCCGGAAATAGATGTTTTATGTTACTTTACGATGAATATACATGAGTCATGTGGGTTTATATGTTGAAAAAAAAAGGATGAAGCTTTAATTGTTTTTAAAAACTTTAGAGCAAAAGTTGAAGTTGAAACGGGTTTAAAATTAAAAAATTTTTGAACCGATTGAGGTGGTGAATTTTTATCAACACCATTCACTACATATTGTGATGAAACCAGGTTGAAACACCACTATACAACACTTTATTCCCCGCAACAAAACGGTGTTGTAGAAAGATGCAACCGAACAATAGTAGAGATGGTGAAAAGCAATCTAAAAGGTATGAATGTTCTAAAAGTCCTATGGGGTGAAGCAGTGAGTCACTCAATCTACATTCTAAGTTGAATAACCACAAAAGCATTGAAAGATTCAACAGCGTATGAGCTATGGACTGGCCGAAAGCCCAACATTGATCATGTGAGAGTTTTTGGGTGTGTTGCTTATGCAAAAATAGTAGGCACACATCTAAAAAAACTCGATGATAGAAGTAAGATGCCAGTACACTTGGGAATTGAAAAGGTACAAAAGGTTATCGACAACTTGATCCGGAAACTGGAGCAATTCGAGTGGGAAGAGATGTAATTTTCGAAGACGATGCTAAGTGGGAGTGGGGACCTACAACAAAGTTCAAAGCCATGGCAAATTAAACATTCACCTTCGATATCATGCTTGATATTGAAGTTGAACAGGAAGACGATATCCATCCAAATTTTGATGAAGAATATACACCACAAGATAGCTCGGTTACACCTCAATCATCACATGATAGTTCATCCGAAAGTGAAGCTCCACAAAGATATTGTAGTTTGGCCGATATTTACGAAGAAAGTGATGAACATATGTTTTTACAAGATGAAGAAGAACCAGTAAATTTCTCAAGTGCAAGTGAAAATGAATAATGGATGGAAGCTATGAAAATTGAGTTAAGTGCAATTGAGAAAAATAAAACATGGAGTTTAGTCGAGTTGCCAACCGATAGAAGACCCATTGGCTTAAAGTGGGTATACAAGATCAAACGATACCCGGACGGAAAAATATTAAAATATAAAGCAAGGCTATTTGCTAAAGGCTACGTACAAAAACAAGGCATAGATTTTGATGAAGTGTTCGCATCGGTTGCTCGTTTGGAAACCATTCGAATCATACTTGCTATTGCCGCTTCAAACGGATGGAACATACATCACCTTGGTGTAAAATCAGCTTTCTTAAATGGTAATTTAGAAGAAGAAGTTTATGTGACACAACCGGAGGGAGTCGTGAAAAAGATAAACAAAAAATGGTGTATAAATTAGCAAAAGCATTGTATGGTTTATGCCAAGCTCCACGAGCTTGGAATTTTCTCTTAAAACAATGCATGATAGAGATGGGGTTTGAAAGGTATCCAAAAGAGTATACAGTTTACATGAAGAAAAAAAGGTGGAGCATACTAATAATCGGTGTCTATATTGATGATCTCATTGTCACCAGAAGTCATAAGGATGAGATAATGAAGTTCAAATAACAAATAAGAAAGGAATTAGAAATGGGTGACCTTGGGATGCTAGCTTACTATTTAGTCATCGAGGTTAATCAACATAAAAATGGTCTCACTTTGAGACAAACAAATTAAGCTAACAACATCCTAAAGAAAGTTGGGATGTTTCATTGTAATCCTTGCAGCTACTCCATGGAGTCAAAGATACAATTACCTAAGGATAAAGAAGGTGAAGTCGTAGATCCTACCTCATATTGAAGCATCATAGGAGGGATAAGATATCTTACTCACGCACCATCTGACATAGCTTTTTTTGTAGGCATTTAGAGTCGCTTGATGGAGAAACCAACCAAGCAACATCAAGTAGTTGTGAAGCACATACTAAGGCATGTGAAAGGAACTGTGACATCCCCAATTTTCACGGCCAGAAAAGACCGATTTTTTTTGTTTATACTTATGTAAAAATCAGAGTACTTCTTTTCATAAAAATGTTGCGGAATTTGTTCCCAGAAAAACATGTTAAATACGTTATCAAAACATTTTCAAAGAAACGTATTTTATTCATTTTAAAACGTTTGGGATGTCATCGTCAATACAAAAACATAAGTATAAACAGAACTTACATTTATTTACACTAGTGATCTACATCTCTTTAATCTCTCAGTGTAATGTGACTTCATAACAACACTTGTGATATAAATAAACTGAGTGGGTCAGGTTGCGAAACCTGGTTAGTACATAGGGTTTTCAACCCACAATAATATAATTATTATGTTCAATAATCAAACAATTAACCCAATTACCCATCCCCATTATCTTTTTATTCCTAAGTACCCTCCCTAAGGATTTATCCTAAGGGTCGTCTTCTACATCATATTTTACCTCTCATCTCCTTACATTGCATCTCCTTTTATGTTTGTTCCTAAGGACTTTCCCTAAGGATCATCGCCTATATTGCCTAGACAGTATTGATTCAGGGATTACTCCCTCAATACGTGCCCACCAAGGGTTAGGGTATCATCGCATGAATACGTAGTTACAACATCGCCTGAACTCATAATTCATAGTAAGGGGTTAGAGTATCATCGCATGAATACGTAGTTACAACATCGCCTGAACTCGTAATTCATAGTAAGGAGGTTAGAGTATCACCGCATGAATACGTAGTTACAACATCGCCTGGACTCGTAATTCATCACCTACAGGTTATGAGCCTGCTGGTGTTTCCACGGGGTTGTCTATAATAGTCTGTGGTCGCCATCTATACTCTGGTAGATGACTACATCTCCAAATTGTCGGACAAGGTTGTAGTATCCTACATCACCGATTCATCATCACCTATCTATCCTCACCTAATTATCATCACTTTCCTATCATCACCTATCTCTCATTACTTTATTTCATCACACACCAACTATTTCATCTACCCATGTTTTATCCCAACATATTTGTAGATATATAATAAATATACAGTTTAAATCATTTAAAACATGTATAAAATCATTCATCCAGCATAGACAACAAGTATTCAGATAATATGCACACATAGCACGTAATTTATGTAAAATACTTCATATCTATGTGTAAGATGAAAGGGACCATGCACTCACCTGAAAGGTGGTGACTCAGCACTCGGACAACGCTTCGATACTCTTTAAACAATTTTCCTTCGATAAAACCTAGTATCAATACCACTAGGGTTTAGTCTAACGTCAACCGCGACTAATTAATAGTCTAGCTATTATTATTATTATATAAGCGTTAAATAACACTCAATATAACTCATAATAATAGCCCAAATAATTATTTTAAAGACCTAATAACATTACTATAATTATTTGAAAGCTATATAAAAAATTGCGTAAGCGTATCTCACTTACAGCGGATTTTAAAGAAAACCAGAACTTTATTTGGAGTAGCGTTTCGAAACCGAAAGACCCTTTTTTCTCGGGACTCCATGAGCCTCGGGGCTTCCTTAGGGTGCTAGGGGAGGTTCCCTAGGGTTTAGGAGTGTTTAGGACCCTTAGAGAGAGAAAGAGGTTAGAGAGAGAGTGAAGAAAGGTGTGAAAATGGAGGAACTCTCGGCCCCCTTTTATAGCCAGCGAGGCCTCGGATTACACTGGGCATAGTCCTTGACTACGCTGGGCGTAAGGCTCGGATAAGAATGCCACCTCGGACCAGCTGTCTCGCACTCCGAAAGAAGATAAGGGCGAGGGTACGCGGGGCGTACTGACTTCGGACGCGGGGCGTATGCGAGGGCGACGTGTCATCATCCGAAGCGACTCCGTGTTCAGCAAGTGACGGCCCTGATTGAGCCACGTCACCACCTCGCAACAGATTTCGCAAATTCATACTCCGACTTCTAAAAATCATAACTTTCACATACAATCTCCATTTCCGACGTTCTTTATATCCACGCGAAGGTGGAAACATACTCTACAACTTTCTTTTATACTCCGTCGGCTAATTTTGACTCTATTTAAAAGTTATATTATTAACAGGCCGGGACAGGATTGGTCCGTTAAATACTCATAACTTCTTCATCCGACGTCCGTTTTCACCCATCTTTTTCTCATTACGCTACTCTTAACGAGATCTTCGATTCTCATTCAGGTTGTGTTAGCTAAAAACCGCTCGATCTAATATTCGAATTTCGGATTGTACATTGCTAATCCGAAACTTCGAAAAATCATAAATTCTTCATACGAAGTCAGATTTGGGCGTTCTTTTTATCGACGCTCTTAGTTTAACATATTCTACGACTTTTATTTAGATCGCTAAGGCTAAATCTCACTCTATCGTAAATTCGCTATTTACGCTTCCCGGTATCGTGCCGGTTCCGTTGCGAAACTTCGACGGGTCATAGCTTCTTCGTTATAACTCGGATTTCGACGCTATTTATATTTATAGAAACCTTGTAACATATACTACAACTTGGTTGATATTATATATTCTCAATAATCTTTTGCCGAAAAGTCGTTTTCGACCCCTATTACCTCTAAATTGACTAGCCCGGATCTACGGGCGTTACAGGAATTGTGGACTATTGCTTGACATATACAAAAGGTGGCAAGAATAGCGTGATTGGATACACTGATAGTGATCTAGCAAGATATGTTGTAGATAGAAGAAGTACAAGTGGAATGGCGTTTTACTTAGACAACAATCTTGTTACTTGGAGTTCACAAAACCAAAAGTGTGTTCAATTGTCATCATGTGAAGCCGAATTTATGGCAGCCAATAATGCAACATGTCAAGGAATTTGGATAAGTAAGTTGCTTGGTGTGTTAACCGGAAGAAAACTAGGTCCTTTTAAATTGAATGTGGATAACAAGTCAGCTTTGGATTTGATGAAAAATCCAATCTTTCATGGTATAAGTAAGCATATTGACACAAGGTATCACTTCATTCGTGAGCATATAGAAAGAGGAAATGTTATAGTAAAGCATGTGAGTACTAATGAGCAGAAAGCTGACATCTTGACCAAGCCTATAAACAAAGTGAAGTTTGAAAGCATGAGAAAGTCGCTTAGAGTTAAAGAGATAAGAGTTTAAGAATTACAGGGGAGAATGTAAATGTAATTCAGAAATATGGAAAGTTTATAATAGAGTCAAATTAGGATGTTTTTATTTGTCAACAAGTCTATGAAAATAAGTAGTTGTCACATCTTTGTTTGCCTATAAATAGGTGTTCTGTTTTTTTTATGATGAACTTGAGATTAAGCGTAAAAGTTCTCATTGCTTCTTTTTTTTTCCTGCACGTTTTTTTTCTTTTCTCTCACTTTTCCTGCTTGGATTTCTTTTGCTTTCTTCCTTCTTTGTTTTTCTGATTTATAACAGCAACTTAAAGAGAGTAAACCAATATTGTTTAAGAAGTTTAAACCAACACGCAATACATTACATGGAAAAATAATAATTAGAAATTGGAAGTTATCCTTTTGAAACCTTCGAAAACTCAAAATAAATTTTCCTTTGAAATATTCGTTGCTTGATCATGTGAGAAAAGAAATATTGGAGTTACGGTTTATACAAACCAGTTATCGCGTGTTGCATGTAAAGGTTATCCACATCTTCTATGTTGATTATTCTTTCTTTGAAGATGGGGCATATTTCTATTTTCTAATTTTTTATCATAGGGTGGTTATCAAATTTGTAAGTCCCAAATTCGCTTGAGTATCAATCAAATCCGTTTGTTGGTGCAGAATCCTAATCAAACGGATGATGCCAGATCAAAATAGAAGAGAATGAGAAGAATAATAATATGAATCTTGTATGATTTGATTAGAATGAAGTTCCATTACACAAGATTCACACATTTACAGACACTTATGCTCCTTTTTTTTCTCTCTCCTCTCTTGGCCGTACAGTCCCTTACACATGCACTCCTCACAATTAATACAATATATAGTGGACATGGGCCGTGAATGGGTTTACGGTCGTGAACCAGTTCACGGCCGTAAACACCCATCTGGGCCGTGAACACAATTGCAAGCACATATTACACTACAGAAAATACATTTTCCTAGAAAAGTAAAGTATAAACCATAATTTAGACCCGACAATCTCCCCCTTGGGTTGTAACTTTCTTTTCTAATTGACCCAACAAGCTCACCCTAAAAATGTAGTTGGATTTTCTTGTCAGTTTTTATTTGTAGCTTGACCTTAGATTTAATCTTCAATTTCTTCACAGATTCAAGATGAACTTGATGAATCTTCAATAAATGACTTCATCTTGAGCAGTTGGGCTTTTCTTCAGAATTTGAGATTTAACGTACATCGGGTGAGGATGCTTGATGTACTGATTCTTGAAAGATAGCACTTTCAGTTTGAGAATCTTTAGAGAGAATATCAGAGAGAACAAATCTTCTGGATCACTTTAGCAGGTTCATAGATAGCAGCAAACTGATTGAGGAGGCTTCAATGCAATCTGTCACATAATCTTTAAGAACAGCTTCACCTTGCTTCTGTGGTTGAAAGATTGAATGTTGAAAAAATAGTCTTCATTTCTTGTTCCTTCGAATGAGAATTCTTCGATAATCATGGATGATGCCTTGGCTTAGAAAATCTCGATACAGTCTCCATGTGTCTCATCTACATCTGAATTCACTTTTCAAAACAAAACTAAACTAAAAGAAAAACTTAGCACACAATATTTTTGGAATTTTCATATTTTCTGAAAAATAAAACAGAAACAAAAGTATTTTTGGATTTTTTTTATTTTTCTGAACAAGAAATAAAACAAAAATAATACTATTTTTGGCTTTTTGATTTTTCTGATTTTTTGTTTGATTTTTAAAATTTTAATTCTCCTCCTAAGTTTGTCCATAGAGGAAAACTATGAACAAATTTAATATAAACAAAAATATTTGGTATCAAATTTGTCATGCAATCCAATATCGTTTATCAATACATGCCTGCATGTCTAGATATGGTCAATCACCGGTATTGTGATCCACTTAAGCACAAAGGATGTTGACAATTTGTACATATTATAAGTGACAAGTCATTGTGATCTATATTCTTAAATGGACATTTAGCTGACGATGACCAAGGATATTGTTGTCCACTTAAATTAAGCAGCAAGATCTATAGACAACCTATTAAAAGTTCAATTTTATATGTACTAGAACGTGTTTCCCACTTCCCGGTATACCACGATAATCAAGAACTTCCAAAGAGCTCCTTACTTTATGTGAGTATTCAATCATTAAGAAAGAAGGCAGATATAGAAGTGCATATGTTGTATCCCAGGTCGGATGTCTTCCAATCACACAAAGGGAACAGTATATGACTTACATAGATAGGGGTTAAAGAAGTAGTAGAGTCCATATGTTGTGTCCCAGATCGAATCTTCCGATCACGCAGAGGGGACAGCATATGGCTAACAAATAGAAAGAATTTCATAAATATGGATATGCATAGAGATAGAGTTGCATATGTTGCATTCCAAGTCGGATATGTTCCAATCACGCAAAGGAAGACACATATGACTGACAGATAGAAAGCAAGAAAATACTTTCCTACAGACCTATTTTATCATAACCCCCTAGTTGCCCTATCAATTCCAGAATGAAGGACATGAGTCCATATATCACGGAAATGTTGAGCCACAGTTCTAGATAATTAACTTTTAGTGTATCTTACAGGTTCCCATGTTTATCTCACTGCTCAATCTACCCGAGTGTCGTAAGGTTAGTCCAAATGAAGCTATCTAAGTCATATTGTCTAGTCCTTTCATGATCAATCAATGTCTAGTCCTTTTGAATCCTTTGTTCCTACTAGCACATTAAACACAGGGTCTAGACAAGTAGGCTTTAGTGCATTACACGAATTTCATATTGCCCTTTAGCACTTGTAACAATGAGACTTTCCAAAACAATTTTTCATTTTTTTAAAAACATAATTTCATGTATATAAAATGTCAAAACTTAATGTAACACATGTCATCCGAATAAACAATTCCAAAGATCTTAATTAAATAAAACTCCATCAATGTATTGATCATGCCGGCGCCTTCCCACGATCCTCGCAGGTACCTGAAACACATATCACATAAACGGTAAGCATAAATGCTTAGTAAGTTCCCCAAAATACCACATACAACACATACGCCACTCAAGGCCATGGCTCTATGGGACATTCCGATCCATGTGTCTCAGGGGACTTCTGTCCCAACCCTGGTAGACCTTTCGGCCCTACCCGTATGACCTTCCGATCCATACACTGTTGACCTTCCGGTCCATATCATAATGACCTTCCTGTCCATACCACGATACTCATAATGTAACATAACACATACATATCACATAGAAACATATATCACATACTCCGCATAGCATATAAGACCTTCCGGTCACACATAATTACCACTCTAGGTAAAGTATAGTGAGAAGACTCACCTCGTACGATGTCGGACAACCTCTCATGCTCGATAACCCGAACTAGCCTCCTCCTATCAATATAATAACATCTCTAATCAATACTTTCTCTTGTCCTCATTTCTAAAGAATGGGTAGAAGACCATTCTACCCCTCCCTGACCTCTCTTGAACCAGCTTGACCAAAACCCTAAGGTCAATTGAAGTCAACTCTAGCCACCGGTCAAACTTTGACCAAACTCATCAAGTGCACATGGGAGACTCGGCAAGTCCAAGCGTATCCTCTGGATCCTTCTAAAGCCTCACTTGAGTCGTCGAGTGAACCTTCCACTCGACGAGTTACCACTGTTCATAAATCGTGGGGCAACCCCGACTCGACTCATTGAGTTCTCATATGGACTCGGCGAGTTTCTTCCATAGCCACACTGTTGGAATAAAAACTTCTTATAGATCGTTAGATTCAAGCAGAAAAATAAAGATAAAGAATTGATGAACACAAGAATGGTTTAACTGATGTCGAATGATTAACTTGAACACCTCAGAAGAGCTCGATTAAGAACTTCGACTGTAGAGGTGTTTAGGGTTATAATGCAACAGAGATAATAAATGACTATCGTATCACTAAGGCATACATGCATGCACTATATACAAAAGAATGGCCCATGACGCAACACGTAATACCCAACAATCTCCCCCCTTTGCGTCAATGGAGCCGAGAGCTCAGTTTGGTTGACCAACAGCAGACTTCTTGATCGTCTTGAACACACTCGGTATGATGGTCGAAAGAGTATGCCTGAATGTGATGTACCACTGAAGCATGTCTGTGAAGTTCTTCTTATCTAAAGCAGAATTTTCCTTACACCGATGAACAATATTGATAATGAATTCCAAGCAATCCGTGGAGAACAGGTGCTTGTCAACAAGAGCAAACAGAAACTTTTCACATTTATCTCTTGTGAACATAACAGTGAGGTGAGCAGAATCAATCTGACGAAGATGCATTTTGTTGACATCTCCTGGCTTTGCAGTAGGCTTCACCGTCGGTTTCTTCCTTAAAACAGAAGCTATTTCCTGATCTATCTTGGCAACTTCATGGATGTAGGAAGCCAACATCCCCTTCAGATGATTTAGGATCGGCTCATACTCTTTCGAATTAGAGAGCAAAATATTTAACAGCGGGATCTAATCATGAGGATTTAAATTGAGAAGATCTGCCAGGGATATCAAAGAAACCGAGTTATCTAAACCTCGAGATATTTTGAATTGAACATTAACGAACTTCCCTACAGGCAAACGCTTCAGCACCTTGAACGTTGTAATTTTCTATGTGCTCCAGGTCAGGTACTGAGGCTGACCGAACTAAAGATAAAAATCAATAAGTTCTCGGTCGATTTGAGGATGAGGTGAAGAGACTTCAGTAGTCGAATCAAAAAAAATGAAAAATGAATGCCTTTTGTGTTATAGGCATATCAACTGTGAATCCCTCGTATTATCACAGTCAAACGAAGTCACGGGTTCCAGCCAGTATGTGCTTGGAAACTCTATAGTTTCTTTGATCAGTGTTTCCCTAGTCCAAGGGGGAACAACATCTTCTTGCAACTAAGAGCATCATCCTCTTCTTTCTTCTTTCTTTTCCTTTTTTCTTCTTCCTTTACAATTCAAATATTTTCATCTATCTCCTGATGCCTTTTCTTTCGCTTCAGGATCTCAGATATAGTTTCTTGATCTTCTTCACTATCATCATCTTCCCCACTAACATGTTTCTTCTTTTCTTTATTACCAAAACCCGAAGCTACATTATCCTTCGGTGCGGTTTTCACAGTCACCTTTAGTTTAACATCAGGAGGGATCTTCATAGTACCTTCTCCCCTTTGTTGCGAAGTAGCCATCCTATCCGAAACACCCTTTATTTCTCATAAGAGTTCAATTGCTGGAAGGAGTTTGGAGGATAGATGATTACGAATGGTAAGCGTAAGAATCGGGTCATGAGCTTGAATCACATTGTGCAGCTGAGTAAGAACATCCCCACCACAGCAACGAAAAACCGCTCATTCAGTTTTTAACAGCGAAATTTCTCTTTCTGCTCTGGCAATTTCAGCCTTCTGCACTTCATTGATAGCGATATGTTGAGCAAGATCATCTCGTAGTTTCCTTTCCACCTGGAAATCAGCATTGAGTTTGTCTAACCGAGAGTCAACAGATGCCAGAAAAGTCTTGTTATCAGTAAAAACATCAGACCGAAGAGTCTCAAATTTGGCTTGTTCTCCTTGAAGAGACTGAGACATGAAAGCAACCGATGCATTCACCTTAGTAGCGTTTGTCTCAGCATGACCCTTGAGAGAATCAAGGAAAACCTTGGAATCATGAATAAGGTTTTTGACATCAGCTGTAGGGTTCCCGCACAAAGAACTAGAATCATCCACAGCAGCAGTGCATTTGTCGATGGACTCATGATACTGGTGCAACGCTGTATCTAGAAAGGCTTTCATGACAACATCATTGCACTTCTTAGAGGACTCAACCAGTGCATCAAGCTTTTCATTAACACTATCTATCTGCTGCTTGGTCATTGGAGCAGATTCATCATCATCACTTGGGATTCTGTAGGGACTGTACTAAGTAGAATCAAACTCAAATTCAGCTCCTCCAAGAACTAGATTAGAATCACTAGAAGGATTTGGGAAAATTGGTTCAGTTGTGACTTTAGGAGGATCTTCAATCTTCGCCCCCACATCAGATGTGTTGACTTTTACTGAAGAATCGGTGGTAGAGGTGATGATAGGTGTAGTGGTGAAAGTTGCTTGGGAAAAAATAGGAGGTAGTAATGGAGCTGTAGTAATAGGAGTAGAGTTGACAGGCGGTGATGGAGCAATTGTAGAAGAAGGTTGTGATGTAGGTGGAGGTGGAGGAGGAGCCGAATCCAGAATAGTAGACTTGGGTGGGGATGAAGGAGGAGTAGGAATAGAATCATTAACAACATCCTCTGGAGTTGGAGATCGAGGAGGTGTATTTCCCCTAGGAGAACCTTCATTTTGCTCTTCCTCTTCCTCACCAGCAGACTGCTCATCATTCTTTTCTGAACGGGAAGGTGAATGAGTTTGTTTTCATCGTGCCATTTTCTTCACTTTCTTTTGAGCAGAATAGTTGTTAGATAAGGTGTCTAACTCCATAACTACTTCTGGTATGTACTTGACCCGACCCGGCATGGTCCATTTGGGTTGCATGGCACCATGCAATTGGATAGACTAAATGAGACAATTAACACTTGTGGTTTATTAATATATTATAAGTTCTAATGTATTAATAGTATTATTTAATTAGTTTGATCAAGAATTAATTTAGAATTAATTAAGTGATCAAAAGATAACTAATTAAATATATGGGTTGATTATGTAAATCATCCATAACTTGTATAGTGGGCTAAGAGGCTCCATGGATTCTCAAGTTGGGTTAAGCCCATAGGATGCTCCATGGACGCTCCATGGGAGTTACAAACCCATGGGTCATGGAAATGAAAATTCATGACACATTAGGGTTTACATGGTGTAACCCTAGATGTGTCAACACTATATAAGGAACCCATTCTCCACCAAAATCAGCTACACAAGAACAAGTGAGGGCTAGGCCGATTTTTCAAGTGTGTTTATTCTCTCAAAAGTTTACTCCTTTGCATTTGGTGTTGTGTGAAGCATTTGAGGCATCACACTTGGGGTGCTAGGCTCACAAGGTTTCAAGGATCATAATCAACAACAAGGTAAGTTATTTTATCTTTCATTCAAGTTAAAAATGTTCCCCATGTATGCTAGATAGGAATATAACCTTGGAATTCTACTTTGCATGATAATTAGACAAACATAGATCCAAGGTTATTAGGGTTGCATGTACACTTAGGAAGTGTTAGAATGCTCAAAACAAATCAGTGGTATCAGATCCTAGGCTTGTTTGTTGGTTTTTTTGTGCAAACTGCTTGAAAAATCGATTTTCTGTTTTCTGCTCGTATGAACTCGCCGAGTCCATGGGGGGACTCGACGAGTCCATGAACAAATGCAAGCTACTCGTCGAGTTTGTTATTGCACTCGACGAGTAGAGGCTGCAGTTTTCAGAATTTCGACATTTGTTGCTGGAAATGGACTAGAAACATTACCCTAAACTGTTTTGGTGTTTTAAAACTTGTTTTAGATGGTGTAATGCTTGTGCTAATCCATTTGCAATGGCAATTATCAAAATTACATGTTTTTAAGTGTAATTTTTGATTCTTGAAATGTTCATATTCATGTTCTTGAACTTATGAAGATTAGATGATCATAGGAATTGCTTGTAACCTTCATGGTAGTTTAATTCATGATCATAATGTGTTTTATTGGAGTCCATAACTTGTCCTCAAGTTATGGAAAACCAAAAGTCACACTTTTTTTAATGCCATTAAAAGAACACAAGAGTTATAAAAATGAAGAGTCTTCATTTTTATTACTCAATTAATTCATAAGTTATAAGAAATGAAAAGTTTTGAAAGTTTACAAAACTTGCCCTCAAGTTTTGGAACAAGTAAAGTCTTGATTAAAACTTTAGTTCCAACCTTAATATTTTTAAAAGTTAAAATTCAACCCTTATACTTTATAATATTATAAGTTAATAATATATATATATATGTATGTATGTATAAGATCAAGTCGTCTTACCGCTAGTACGCCTCATTCACGAAGCCGGTCTATAAGGGGGTATAAGGTTGTTGCCTATAAAATGGCAACTTAATGGGTGTCCACTCTCACCCACCGCTTCCTTAATCGGTGGAGGGTCGTTAGTCGAACGGGTAGGACAAGGACTTATAAATTCTCATTAAAAGTATGATGAATATAATAAAGTAACTAAATGCTTTTATTAAATTCCCAATCTTAGTTCCTTTAGGAAAAATGTGAATAAGGTGCTAATCCATGAAATTACACTTTACACTTTGTTTAAGCCGTTGGTGGAGCGTGTGTGGTTAACCGGCACACTAACTTCGACTTAACAAGGTAGGTAAAGGGTGACTTCAGGTTTATCATAGTATCGGTGGAGCATGTGTGTTTTACCGACACATCGATTGAGTGATAAACTTTAAGGGTACCAAGTGATTTGCATGGTTACTTCACACCTCGTTTTGTGATCATCGGTATCCCAGTCACAAAACTTGGAGGGCACACTCGAGATTGAAACTTGCCTTTGAAAAGTTCATTGAATCTCAAAAGAATCTAGGAATTTCTAAGAACCACTTAAAAACCTAATATTTATATTTCGTTTTTCATGGTGGAAATTGGTGAATCGTCATTCACCTACCTTTCAAATATGTTATAGCTTGGATTACGGCATACCTCTTCTAAGTTATAATATATTGTGATTGGATCCTAGCCTTAATATTACATTTGGGTATTTTATTAAGGATTCTCTTAATATCTAAACTAATCTTGTCCTTTTCTTTCATATGTCTTCCAACAATGATGCTTCTGGCTCTAATCCTAATGGCTCCTTTACCCTTATGAACTTATGTGGGAAAGTCACTTTTGATGGATCCAACTTTAATGAATGGATCAGAAACATCAGGATGATTACTCTCTACGAGGACAAAGAATATGTCCTCGATAAGGAGCTTAAGGAGATAGATGAGACTGCTGCAACTCCCCAGGAGATCGCTGACTTCCAGGCACATGAAAGGGATGCTACCAAAGTGGCATGCATCATGTTGGCCACGATGACAGCAGAACTCCAAAAGTCCTATGACGACTTCTACCCTTTTGAAATGCACCAAGATCTGATGGAAAGATACCATCAAAGTGCACGACAAGAGAGGTATGAAATCATCTGCTCCATGATAACAACCATGATGAAGGACGGAGAGTCCGTCACGAGCCACATGCAAAAAATGAAAAGGTATGTGGATCGGTTGCTGAAGCTTAATGTGAACTTCCCTGAGGAGCTTGCAATAGATATCATTTTGCACTCCTTACCATCGTGCTATGATCAATTCCGTATGACATATCACATGAATAAGGAAGAGGTCACACTCAACAAACTTCAGGGACTCCTCAAGACCACAGAAACAGGTCTTAAAGGAAAGTCGGTTGTTAACACTCCTACTCCAAACTCCGCCCCTGTCTTGGCAATCGGGAAAGGTTGACGGAAGAAGATGAAGAGCTCTTCGAAGGGTACCAAGGCTAGGACCCTTGATGGCTCTTCTTCAAGTGGAACCAAGAAAGGTTTCGTCACTCCTTCTTCTGACCCAAAAGAGGCTGAATGCTTCTATTGTCATGAAAAGTCACATTGGAAGCGAAACTGCCCAAAGTACCAGCAAGATGTGAAGGATGGGAAAGTTAAACCCAACCATGCAGGTATTTACATTATCTTATCTAATAACTCACCCCATTCTAACTCTTGGGTCCTTGATACCGGTTGTGGTATTCATATCTATTCTAATTTGCAGGGACTAAGAAGAAGTGAGAATGTGGAGCATGGAAGAATAAACTTAATCATGGGGAATAGGAAAGCTTTACCTATCACCAAGATTGGAGTTTATACTTTATCGCTAAGTAGTGGGTTTAGTTTAGATTTGAATAAGTGTTATTATTCACCAGAAATGGCAAGAAACATTATTTCCTTTCATGAATTGTATAAACAAGGTTTCACCTTTTCATTTGATAATGAAGTTGGTTCGATTAATGATTTCTTTAATAATGTTCTTTATTTTAAAGCATTACCTTGTAATGGTGTGTATGAAACTGTATATGTGGTTGATAACTTAGGAAATAATGTATTGTTTATTGATTCTGTTAATGATAATAACTTGGATAAAGCATCATTATGGCATTGTCGTCTTGGACATATAAGCAAGAAACACATAGGCCAACTCCAAAAGGATGGAGTCTTGGAGTCATTTGACCTAAAATCAGATGATAGTTGCGAATCATGCTTACTTGGAAAAATGACAAAGTCACCCTT
This sequence comes from Lactuca serriola, assembly GCF_051521515.1. NCBI lineage: Eukaryota > Viridiplantae > Streptophyta > Magnoliopsida > Asterales > Asteraceae > Lactuca > Lactuca serriola. The sequence goes on along the minus strand of NC_136412.1, from coordinate 66,031,260 downwards.
CACAGGTTCTTGTGAGAGGGGTGAAGGTTTGTTGGATCTTATACACACAGATATGTGTGGACCCTTCAAACATGCCATAAGGGATGCTAATCGTTATTATTTGACTTTTACTAATGATTAAAGTAGATATGGATATGTCTACTTAATCAAGCATAAGTCAGAGACTTTTGAAAGGTTTAAAGAATTTAAACAGGAAGTCGAGAATCAATTAGGAAGGAACATTAAGATGCTTTGATCCGATCGAGGTGGTGAGTATCTTAGTTCAGAGTTCCTCGACTATCTTAGGGAATGTGGGATTGTCTCACAATTGACACCTCCCAGGATACCGCAATTGAATGGTGTGGCTGAGAGGCGTAATCGAACCTAGTTAGACATGGTTCATTCCATGATGAGTCGAGCTTCGCTACCAATCTCATTTTGGAGGTATGCCTTAGAGACTGCCGCCCATATCCTTAATCTAGTCCCTACAAAGAAAGTTGCCAAAACTCCTCATGAGATGTGGACTGGTAAAGTACCCAAACTAGACCACATCAAGATTTGGGGTTGTGAGGCTTTCGTGAGACGTGAGACTCATGATAAGCTCGAACCTCGAAGAGATAGGTGTATTTTCATCGGCTACCCACAACAATCCTTTGGTTATCTCTTCTACAGACCTAGTGAAAATGTGGTCTTTGTAGCAAGGAGGGTTATCTTTCGAGAAAGAGAGTTTATAAGCCAAGGAGACAGTGGGAGGCAAGTTGACCTTGAAGAAATTCAAGAGTCAAGTGGTGAAGGAACTTCAAACCCTAGCACTCAACTTGAGGAGGAAACTCCTGTTGAGCCAATTGACAAGTATGTACCTATGAGGCGTTCCACAAGGGTTAGGAATGCACCTGAGCATTACTATGGATTCCATATTACTGCGGAAGATGATACACTTATCAGTGATGAGACACTGATAGGTCTGGATGAACCTACCAGTTACGCGGAAGCCATGGCAGGCCCTGAGTTAGCCAAGTGGAAAGAGGCAATGGACAGCGAGATACAGTCCATGTATGACAATCAAGTTTGGAACTTGGTTGAGAATGTACCAGGTTGTAAGACTGTAGGGTGTAAATGGATCTTCAAGAAGAAGACCGACATGGATGGTAATGTACACACTTATAAGGCACAACTGGTTGCAATGGGTTTCTCACAAACTCCGGGAGTTGATTATGATGAGACCTTTTCTCCAGTGGTCAAGATTAAGTCTATTAGGGTTCTGTTAGCCATAGCTGCATTTCATGACTATGAAATATGGCAAATGGATGTCAAAACCGATTTCCTTAATGGAAAGTTGGATGAGGATGTTTACATGAGTCAGCCAGAGGTTTTTGTCAATATAGAGTACCCTAATAGAGTGTGTAAGCTTGACAAATCCATTTATGGATTAAAGCAAGCACCTCACAGATGGAATATTTGCTTTGATGAGAAAGTCAAAGAATTTTGCTTTTCTAGGAGTGAAGATGAATCTTGTGTATATGTCAAGTCTAGTGGGAGTATAGTTAGCTTTTTGGTATTATATGTGGATGACATACTACTCATAGGAAATAACATCCCAACACTGCAGGAAGTTAAGTCCTGGCTTAGGAAGTGTTTCTCTATGAAGGACCTAAGAGAAGCTGCCTATATTCTGGGGATAAGGATCTTCAGAGACCGGAGTAAAAGACTAATTGGAATTAATCAGAGTACCTACTTGGATAAGGTGCTGAAGAGGTTCAGCATGCAGGACTCCAAGAAAGGAGAGTTACCCATCCAGAGTAACGCCAGATTGTGTAAGACACAAAGCCCTAGTACTGAGGCTGAGATAGCAGAAATGAGTCGAATACCTTATGCTTCGGCTGTAGGATCGATCATGTATGCTATGACGTGTACTCGACCTGATGTAGCCTTTGCCTTGAGCATGGTTAGCAGGTATCAGGGGAACCCTGGCAAGGCACACTGGACTACGGTAAAGAATATCCTCAAGTACCTACGGAGGACTAAGGACTGGGTCCTTACCCTCGGTGGGAGTGTGAAGACTTGAGAGTTGTAGGGTATAGTGATGCTAGATTTCAGACTGATAGGGATAATTTCCGCTCTCAGTCAGGCTGGGTCTTTACCCTAAACGGAAGATAAATTTCTTGGAAGAGTTCCAAGCAAGAGACATTGGCTGATTCAACTTGCGAATCAGAGTATATAGCAGCGAGCAAGGCAGCAAAGGAGGCGATATGGCTGAAGAACTTCATTGGAGACCTTGGAGTTGTACCAGCTATTAAGGAGCCAATGGAAATTTTCTGTGATAGTGAAAGTGCAGTTGCCTTAGCCAAGGAACCAAGGGATCATGGGAGATCCAGACACATCGACTGAAAATACCATTTCATCAGACATCGAATAGAAGAAGGACTCCTTGTGGCAAAGAGGGTATCATCGGATGAGAATCCAGCAGATCCCCTCATGAAGGGACTGACTCGGGTTAAGTATCTCTAGCATGCTCGGAGCATAGGGCTGAAGGATGATATTAGATTTAGTAGTTAGATAACCTTGAAATTTGTAAAGTGTAATTGACATTAAATGATGAATAAAAGGTGTTTTATTTATGAGTAAAGTGTTGCTATCTCTTGTCGATCGTTTACTATATTTCTTTTGCATGTTTTGACTTCCAGAATAATTATGTTTGGTATATCATATTATTCGAACCTCCACAGTCGGTCATATGTCGGAAGTAGGTATGAATCAAGACTGTCATAATTGGTTGTAGAGGTCTAAGGTGTTGGACATGGCTGCAACAATCATGAGTGCTCATAAGTTCTGAGCATTGGACTCAACCCACGCTCACTGGAATCACTTCATGGAATTTATCTCGAGTGATCATGAGACGGTAATATCGTATAAGTCTTCAAACCTAGAGATATGATTTGTTACTTATGAGTTGGTTATGCATTGATTGTACGAAAACGCATTAGTAACTCGATGTTATAAAACATGCTTTTGTGTATAATAAAATGAGTAGTAGAACAAACATATGAGTCGAAGTTTATCTATTCCTTTTTGGATTAGAAGCTGATATCTGGGCCCCTCGATGATTTTGTTTTGACCTATGTATCGGGTCCGGTCAGAACTAAGTTGATGTGTTCAATTAAGTTCTTTGTCAAACAAATCGGAAATCAGGAAACAAATTGTTGGACAATAAGTAAGACGTTGTTCCATGTATTTGTCCGGCTGATATCTAGAACAGAGGATTATATGATCACTTATCTTAAATGGCGTATCATCATCTTCTTAGTTCCGAGAAACCTTGAAAGAGCTACGATTGCTGATCGATTCCTGAAGTCATACTTGCAGTTATAGTTATTAGACTTATCCAAGTGGAAGACTGTTGGATAAGGTGTCTAAGTCCATAACTATTTCTAGTATGTACTTGACCCGACCCGGCATGGTCCATTTGGGTTGCATGGCATCATGCATTTGGATAGACTAAATGAGAAAAATAACACTTGTGGTTTATTAATATATTATAAGTTCTAATATATTAATAGTATTATTTAATTAGTATTGATCAAGAATTAATTTGGAATTAATTAAGTGATCAAAAGATGACTAATTAAATATATGGATTGATTATGTAAATCATCCATAACTTGTATAGTGGACTAAAAGGCTCCATGGATTATCAAGTTGGGTTAAACCCATAGGATGCTCAATGGATGCTCTATGGGAGTTATAAACCCATGGGTCATGGAGATGAAGAGTCATGTCACATTAGGGTTGACATGGTGTAACCCTAGATGTGTCAACAGTATACAAGGAACCCATTCTCCACCAAAATCGGCTACACAAGAACAAGTGAGGGCTAGGCCGATTTTTCAAGTGTGTGTATTCTCTCAAAAGTTTACTCCTTTGCATTTGGTGTTGTGTGAAGCATTTGAGGCATCACACTTGGGGTGCTAGGCTCACAAGGTTTCAACGATCATAATCTACAACAAGGTAAGTTATTCTATCTTTCATTCAAGTTAAAAATGTTCCCCATGTATGCTAGATAGGAATATAACCTTGGAATTCAACTTTGCATGATAATTAGACAAACATAGATCCAAGGTTATTAGGGTTGCATGTACACTTAGGAAGTGTTAGAATGCTCAAAACCCATCTAGAGTCACCTGCTTCACTTTTCCTTTTCTTGGACTTGGTTGGTTTAGAGGAGGGACCTTCGGTTGCGTCTTTCTTGGGATTGGCTTTCTTCCCTCTTTTAGCTACCTTCTCAACCTCATGCAGAGCAGCTTGCATCTCTGGAGTCAACTTGCTTGGACTTATCGGAGGAAGCAGCTTGTATTCAGAAATTACTTTACTCTTTTGAGAGACACACCGATACATAGTTTCCGGAATAAAACCGTTGTGAAAGAACCTGGTTTGACCAACTACTACGATCTTCTTAGTGTGAAAGGCTGAGACAGAGGAGAGCAAAGCATCCTTCATGACCAGAATCTTAAGAGAGTTCATAGCCCTTCATGTGACAAGAGTCCAAAAACGACCACACAAGATTTCTGAATGCTTAGTTGAAGAGTTCAAGCTCTGCACCAGTTGGGTCCAGATCAATGAACCATAGTCCAGGTTGAGCCCGTTGTACAGGCCATACAGAATCATCATAAAACACTTGTTCGAACCATCAGACCCACCAAAACGCTCAACTAACCCCTTGTGAAGAAGAGTGAGTAACACATTCCATTGAGGAGGTAAGCTAATTTCTTGAATTTGGTGAAGGTAGTAAGCACCTCAATGTAGCCCATCTCATAAAACATCGAAAATAGTTGAGTCGTAATGATGAAATCTAGAGAGATGACTGAAGCGTCTATAGCAAGCCCTAGCAGTGAGCAAGATCGCCCTTTTGAGATTGAAGCCTTGTGAGTAAGGATCTGAAAGTAGATTCACTCCTTGGTTTTGACGTAAGTCACGGTAGAATACACCTGGGACAGCAACGACATTGGAACAGATTCCACTTGCGTAAGAGCGATTACCAGAGGAGAATACTTGAAAATAGTTTTATGGACTTATGTTTTTTAAAATGATGTTTAATTATCCATGTTTACTTTTGTAAAATAAGATAAATAAGTTTTTAATAAAAAGCTCATTAAATTAGGCAATTAATGTGTAATATTTCCTTTTTAAATATAAGTTAGTAGACTAAAATACACTTACAATTAAATAAGTGTAATTATATAGTGCATGTTATCCTATGTTAATCATATGTACCCTCAAAACACACTCATTCATTTTTTTAAATCAAATTGACAAGAAATAGTTATACATTCACACAATAATTATAATTCATATTTCATCCCTATATATATATATATATATATATATATATATATATATATATAATTATTGTGTGAATGTATAACTATTTCTTGTCAATATATATATATATATATATATATATATATATATATATATATATATATATATATATATACATATATATATATATATGTACACTCTAAAGATAGGTTAGTGTAGCCCAAGAATAAAGTTGGTAGTAGAAGTTGGTTGCAAGCATTGTAATCTAGTCTAAGGATAAACTTTGATAGATGGAAGGTACCTAGTTCAATTAAATTTTGATATTATGTAGTCTCATTAGGAGAATGTTCATAAGCTAGGAACGGAGAGTAAATTTATGTTCCATGACACTTTCATGTGTCAATTTACGGTAGCTCCATACACGAGTACATTATAGTATTCCCCTTGGATGATTATAAATGGTGGGTCCAGATCAGACAATTATAATGGTATGTTTGGTCACCTCTCATAGTATGTGAAAACACTTGATCATTCTAGATAGTCGTGTGAATTACATTGCTATTGTGTGCTCATTACTCACAGAAGTAGATGAAATGGGATATCATATTCAACAAACACTCTAAATGCTCATATGTCTTATGAATTACACATGCCATAGAAGCCCCTGGTTGTGTAGTCAAAACTTGTAATGGTTAATTAGGCGAGATAATTTCTCCCTGATAATCATGGACTAGGATATGTGAGGAACGGTTGGAATGGATATGTAGGAATGTAAGCCAATATTGTTGGATTGAAATACCTATATATCTCACAAGGTTTCCCCAACCTGGTCCACTTAGTTAATTAGGCACGAATATTTCTCCCTGATAATCATGGACTAGGATCTGTGAGGACCGGTTGGAATGGATATGTAGGAATGTAAGCCAATATTGTGGGATTGAAATCCTTATATATATCATCAGGTTTCCCTAACCTGACCCACTTAGTTTATATGCATCACAAGTATTAAGATTTAAGCTACTGGAACTTGATTAGGATGTTGAGTGATTGAGAGACAACCTGCAATAGTATTCAGGGCCATCAGGTCTTTACGTTGTAACTTATGTATATGTATTGATTATGACATACTTAGGGTTTTAACATTTTGGAAACAAACATTTGTAATCAAAATGATCTTTTGTACTGGGATTTTCCGCAAAAATAAATAAATAATTTTTAAAAGTGTAAATAAAAGTTTTAATTGGTTCTGAAAACTAGAGAATGTCACTTGGTAACTGAGTCAGTGATACAAAGAGCCCTTGGAAATGGGAGAGATATTCGCTTCTAGAAAGATACATGGTGTAACCCGATTGCTCTGTGTTTAAAATTTGATAGATTATTTGCTCTTTCCAAAAACAATGTTGTTAGAAAATTTTGGTCGTTAAATGGTTGGGATTCTAAATGTCATCATGGTTTGAGAGGGGGATTAGAGATTAAACAATACTAAGAATTGCTTTTGATTTTATAAAATGTGAATTACACGGATGTTCGGGATAGTTGGTGATAGGAGTTAGATCTGTTTGGTGCATTTTTGGTTAGCTCTCTTAAGATGGACATAGATGAACGATTATTGTCATCTAGTAGTTTGGAGACCAAATTGAATAGATATGTTCCAATTAAAGTCAATATTTTAACTTGGAGGATTAACATGGATCGTCTTCCTACACGTATTAACTTGGAGAGAATAGGAATATAATTGGATTCTACTAGATGTCTTATTTGTGATGGAGGTTTGGAGACAATTCAACACATGTTTTTTACTTGTAACATAGTGGCGCAAGTTTGGGAGAGAATAACTTCCTGGATTGACTTGAGTATTCCCACCTTCGGATCTATGGCATACCTATATCGTTGGTAAGATCTGATCCCTATACGACAACCAAAGAGGGAGCTTGTCCTTTCAATCAGTATGACAGTCGTTTGGGTGATTTGGTGTTTTCGGAATGCTTTGGTTTTAGGAACAAATAAGTATCGGAAACAAACGATTGTTGACACTATTACCTTGTACGCATTTAATAGGTTTTCTTTTAAGACCTCTAAAGCTTCTAGGAATAGGATTACTTGGCTTCAAAATCCTATGATTCCTTAAGTTTTTGTTGTTCTTTGCTAGCATCTAGCTAGCTTTTATTTATTTATTTTTATAAAAAAAATTTCCAAAAAAAAGATATATTATATATTATCATTAAAAAATTATAGAAAGATCATTCATATAAAAAAATTTAAAACCACTTATTATAATTAATTAGTATTATTAACTCATTTTAAATGTGATAAATTTATGTGCGTATAGAGGTTTTACATTTTTTTTATTTTTTCACTTAGGAAAATCTACAAAAAAAAAATAAAAAATAAGTAAATAAATAGCAAACAAACAAACAACCAAACAACCAGAGATGACTTTTTCGTTAATAAATAAAAAGCTTAATGATTTTTTTGATTTTTTTTTATTTTTCTTTTTACATATACTAAATTAATTGAAAAAAAAAAAAAAAAAAAAAAAAAAAAAAAAAAAAGAAAAACTCGTATTTATTTATTATATTTATTTATTAAAAAACACAATTATTATAACTTATATATAATTTGTGGGTTTTTGTGGCTTTTTTCAATAAATATCATAACTAAAATCATAAAAATATCATTTATATCTGTTGCAAAAAAACATATTTTTAGATTGCATGTTACTTTATTGTTGAATTATCATTTTTTACATCTAATTCATTTCTTTTTAATCAATTTATAATCATCATTAGAACGAAATTAAAAAATAACGAAAATTTTAAATAGATGTGATGAAAAAAAAAATCTTTTATAGCATAATATAGATATAAATATATAAATATAGATCTAAATATCATATATTAAATATTCTTTTAGATAAACTGAAAATCAAAAATTGCCATATCTTGTTAGAAATCTCACTTTTAACTCAGTTTTTAATATTTTCTTATCATTTTAAATAAAACTTGTATATTTTCATTTACACATTCACTTTTTACTTTCACATATAATTTAACAAAAAAAATAAAACATCATCACGAATTGAAACAATTTAATATACATTGGGGGAATTCATAGAATTTTATATTGCAACTTGATATTTTAAATTATGAATACAATATATAAAAGTATTTTAATATTTCATAGATCTTGAAAGTAATTCGTTATCAAATCTATCATAATGATGCAGTAACTTGATGAAATCGATGATATATAAAATCTAACCACCTAACTAAATGTCGATTGTAGATAAAGTTCATCTAACGTATGTGATTAGTTGGGAGATGATTGTTTTAACCGTCACTAACTATTTAATTGTCTTAAATTTTAGTCATGTGATATAACGGTTGTGGTTTTGTTTCTATTGTGAGATGGATCGATATGGAGACAAACTGTATATTGCGGTAGGCGATGTGTCACTGCAATGATGGGAGGAGCACAACACCGCTCAATTATGTGGTGGTGCGGTGAGTATACCACGCTAAAGCATCTTCTGCAATGATGGGAGGAGCACAACACCGCTCAATTATGTGGTGGTGCGGTGAGTATACCACGCTAAAGCATTTTCCCTCATCTTTTTTGTTGGTTGCTTCCTTATGACCGTTATCCAATTGGTATTTTTCAAATATATTTTTTATTATTCTTTATTATAGATACATATTAACACTTCACATTTCAAACCATAAAATAAATACAAAACACGTATAATCTTCATATATACAATATGAAAATGTCATCATCGGCATCCACTTCATCGGATATATTATGCTAACAACATTCATTTATCTATAAGAAAATGAAACCGAAAGTTTTCATCCAAAAATTAGAAATCCTCATTTATAGAGAAATTGTGAAGCCGGTCACAACTACATTGTGAATGACTACTTTGACGATGATACAGTCTACATTGAAAAATTCAAACCTTGGTTCCGGATGAGGAAAGAAGTATTTCTACGCATTGTTGAAGATGTGAAAAATCGATTTTCATATTTTCAATAGAAGATTGATGCAATAGGTCACAAACGTTTCTCTACAATTCAAAAATATACAACTGTAATTTGTCAACTAACATTCGGCATGGGCCAGACTCATGGGATGGGTATCTGAGGATGTCAGGCCAGACTCTCAATTGGACAATCCTTCTTGAAATGTCCCGTCTCACCACACTTGTGGCATCCTGCACTTATTCCAGCCTCGGGGTTTGGAGTGATGCATTGGGCTGGGGTCCTACAAAAACGGGCGGTGTGCCTCATCTTGTTGCACTTATTGCAATATAATTCCCAGCAGACTCCATGATGATGGTAGTTGCACTTGCTGCAATGTGGGAGGTTTCCATGATGTGGTTTTCTCGGTGCTGAGGTAGTAGGGTCAGTGGGGATATGGACTGTTGCAACTCGTTGCCTTTTGGTAAATCCTTGAGTCGAACTGCGCCCTTTCTCTTTCCCGAACTTTCGTTTCATGATCTTAAGTTTGGGGTATGGGGTGTCTTGGAAAGTTGTACCCCGTTGGTTTTCTTGGTTGTTACTACGGTTGGAATTGTCGACACTTTTTCCATTTTCGATTGTGTTGTTGGCGTTGAGTTGTGCCATGACAGCTGCCATGGCAATCGTTACAGCGGATTGGAAGGTTGTGGAGTCGATCTGTAGAATTGGTGGTTCGCCAGTGTGCTGGTTATTTTCATGGGAAGACATGATTCTAATGCATGATGAGAAACAAGTTCGTAAGTAACTATGGTCATTTCTAGTTGTATCTCATCTATGATTATAGATATACAGTCATGCATGCGCACATATAAGTCACATGTTTTGTTGCACGATTCTCAATGTTTCGACCTACATCCCTATGATGTATTTATGGTAATGGGTATTAGTAGGTATTGGACGATCATTAATTTTAACAAAAGGGGATACAGATATCAGTACAATTAGTTGGTTCGGATTACATGGGTTCTTGGAGTTAGTGACGCTCACATGCAGAAATAGCGCACTAGGTGCTCAACCATTTCACTCATTTCACGAGTGGCCTCTTCCGCTCTCTGCTCTGCTAAGGCTGCCCTAGCCTCTGCCGTAATGAGCTTTTGTCTTACGGTGGCCACTTCCTCCTTTAAGGAGCATTGATGTTCGGTAAGGTTCTCCTGCTCTGCGTGTTGGTTTGGTATTGGCCCCGAAGGGTAAGTCTCGCTAAGGATCTCCCCCTCGTAGTCCATCTCTTGGTATTCTTTAGGACCCACTTCTGGGTTTTCCTCATGAGCCTCTTCTAGCTCCTCTTTGATCCATTCATTGGCTACTACGGAAGGGTAGTGGGGGTCCTCATGCTCAAAAATTCATCCATGTTTCCCGTACGATTATAGAGGTATGAGATATATGTAGAAGATTTAGGTGTGAGTGTTATATGGTATCCTAAAATACTTCTATTGTATTTTAAACTTTATGTTCGATCCCAATTTTCCTTTGCATGTATATTTGGTAATTTTAGACTTTTTGCAACATCACTCTCACTCCCAAACGCATGTTGGTCGTATCTCAAATAAATATAGTTGATCAGGTTATATTTATCCCAGATATGATTACATAACTGTCTAGGTTTGACTGTAGTGTCCAACATCTAATTACTTTTATTTTGTTCTTATTATGACACTGCCCTAATATGTATACTTTTATAAAATACTTATATTTTTAAAATATACTTTTATAAAATACTTATATTTTTAAAATATACTTTTAGTCAGAATGTTTTAGTCCCATGGTATTTATATATGTATATCTTGTATGGTTTGATACACTAGTTCACTATAAACCTGGCTCTGATACCAATCTATCACACCTCCAAACCAGAACGGCGGAAACGTCTGGCAGCGGATGGAGTGACTTCATGTATAGTATCATAACAATTTATTTAGTAATGAAACATAGCAACACAAACATCCATACATTTAGATTTCAAGTATTACATTGGTTACAAACACAGTTGTTCAAAAGTCGAATACAAATAAGTTAAAACTAGGAAAAACATGAAACGACGACGCCGACCCTCAAGTAGGGTTGAGTACCTGTCTGCTGGCTTCCTGAAAATACAAGTCGTTTTGAAAAGTGTCAACTAAAAATTTGGTGACTTCATAAGCATTTTTGTATAAAATAGTTTTGCACTTATTTAGAATAGTTCTTGTTGTACTTTCAGAAAATCTGATATTTTCTATAAAAAGAGTTTGTAAGTCTCGTTCTAAAAAAACGTGAGTATATGCATGCATGTCCTTTGTTTTCTTTTGTTATATTTGTAAGGAGTGTGTTCCCAGAAAATCTAATATTTTCCTTAATATGAATTGAACTTGAAAGTAATTCATTGGTATCTTTTCCTCATAAAGTAATAATGTATATTTAAAAAAAAATGCAGTATTTTTCAGTGACAACCCGAAATTTTCATTCTGAACAAACCATATCAAGCCAATAGAAGTTAGAACAGTTATAGTGAAAGTCCAGACTTTTGGTATAAGTTTGAGTATTTCAGGATTAGCACCTAAGGAGATATCAGGAGAGTGGATGCACTAGGGTTTTGTGCAACACTGTTATTCCAATACTCTAGGATATTAGAGTTCATTCCGGGAATAAAATATTCTCTGCCAAAAATCCCAGGACTATATATAGAAATCTGAACCATATTCGTTCATTAGTTACAGTTACAACTAGAGAAAAGCCAAATTCTCTCTCACGGATCTTCGGGTTTTTATCCCAAATCGTGAGTACTTCAATCTAGTTGTATTATATAGCTTAGATTATGTTTTATAACATCAAAATCATGTCAAAACCCCAAGATTTGGGAGTTTACCGCCCAAGAACACCTTGGGGAGTAAACTCCATTTTAAGGGCCAAATGTGTCCCAATGTCCCTCAAATCCTTGGAAGTCAAACTAGAAGCCACCATTGCATGTTTAGGACACAAAATCAATTAGAATCTAAGGGTGAAAGTGAGTTCACGGCCAAGGAGGTTCTTGGGCCGTGAACTCCATGTTTAAGTGCCAAAATGCCCTAAATGCCTTCATTTAGCCAAGAGACTAGCATAGCACATTACCTTGATGTGTCTAAGACCCAAAACAATCAAAATACCAACACCTAGGGGTGTTCACGGCCGCAAACACAGGGCCAAATGGTTCATCGGCCGAAAACTCAAGTTATGGGTGTTTTGATGCCACAAACACATCATAAGGCTTAGGCTTGAATTTAGACATGTACCCTTATGAGTTTAGGACTAGCTAACACACTTAGAACACCAAGAGTAACGTGTTCACGGCCCAAAAGGTTCTAGGGCCGTGAACTCCATAAAATGGTGCCAAATGGTGCCATAAACTCTTCTAAAGCCTAGTACAAAAGCCTATTTTAGTTCCTAGTTAGTTTAAGGACTTGAAAACACCATAAACATCCTCCCAAGGGAGATTACGACCGTAATCTCCAAGGGATATGGTCCCAGGGCCGTAAACTCCTCAAAGGAGTTAAAAGGAAGCCCAAACACTTGTTTAAGCCTTGAAGCAACTCACCACTTGAGTTGTACTAATTTTAAGCCTCATTTAGTGACCCAAATTAGAGTTTACGGCCAGGAGTTTACTCCCCTGGGCCGTAAACTCCAAAACATATGATCTTTTGACCATAAACTCCCATACGAGGCCTTGCACTCCTTTGTTGCAACCCATTAGCCTCCTAGCACTTGACCAAAGTGTTTTCCTCGCATTAGAAGGTTATACATGTTTAATTGGTGTTATAATCAGTAATTGTTTATATACATATGTCTTCATATGTAATTAGGATCATTGTGTGTGTCTAAAGTCTTCACTTGACACCAAGCACTTGTCGGATCCTTCCTTACGATACAGTCCGTTCAATTCCAATCACTTACAACAGGTGAGTTCATACCCCTTAATCAATGTTTTAAATACAAGTAGAATAATGCTACTTATTATATCAATCACATGTGATTAATAAGCAGCATTCAAATGATTGGCTACTCGTTAACCGTTTTACCAAACAGTTTCCTTCAAATGTTTTTCATAAACACTTTATGTGTTTAAAACTCCTTATTACACTGTACATTTTACTCTATATGTTACATTTCAAACTTATTTACAATTGTGTTTCAAACAAATGATTCTTTATACTAAACTGTTTTATCAAACCCATGCTTTCAAACCGTTCTATAGATTGACATCAAGTCGATCTTTTCTTAAAATAATAATTATGTTCAAAGGTTTTACAAAACTTATTTATGCTTTTATATTATAAATTGCATGCCTCTATATGTATAGTTATATAAGTAATGTTTAAAAGACTTAGGAAGTGTAACGGCCGAAAAATTCCAACCAATTTAAATTTTTCAAAAACAACCCGAGTCCATTAAAGTTATTACAAAAAGGTTTTCAATACAATTTATTTAAAGTATTCCTAGAATCACATCACGACAAAACATGAGGAGCGGTACGATCACGCCTTCGCCTTGCCACGGTCTCCTGAAGAACCTGAAAAACATTAAACCACAACTGTAAGCCTGAAAGCTTAGTGAGATATCCCCAAAATACCAACCACATATACCATACACGCATAACATGTCATATCATATCCGATCACAGAACAGCCATGCACTTCGGGTCTACTGTGTGACTGGTCCGCCGCACCGGCCAACAGTCCACCTGGTCCACTCTCCGAGTCTAGCCATATACCTCGAGTCTGCAGTCTCTGAGTCTACAGTATGACTGGTCCGCCCGCACCGGGCCTTCAGTCGGCCTGGTCCACTCTCCGAGCCTCGGCACGTCTGGTCTGCCCTATTGGGGCCTACAGCCTATCCGGACAGCTCGCTGGGCCTTCGGGACAACCGGTCCGCCCTGGGTATCTTGGCCTACAGCACAAAGCAGGACCCGCCTCAACCCAACTCCAGTCCAAACAATCATGTGCACATAAACATACAATCATATAACAAATCACAGACAACAAACCGATCAACAGATCACACAACATATCATCATCCTAACCATGATACCAACCTAACCGGTCACTAGCATAGCATCACCTTACATCTCAGGATACCGATCTCAACCAGGTATTTAACATATACCATCCTAGCTACCAGGATGCAACATATCAAAGCAATAACATACAACAATATCGGGATCTCAATCCGATAAAGGGTCGGCCTTGGTGCCTTAGACCCTGTTGATATAGTGAGGATAACTCACCTCGAAACTGCCGACTGAACCGAGAACCCAAGCTGCTCCGATCACTGATACAATCTTCACCACTGGACAACCACCAAGGCACTAATCTCAAAACAATATCCAACAATTACCAAAATTCCCCTGGAAATCACTGGTCAACCCTTGGTCAAAGTCAAAGTCAACCCCTGACTGACTCTACTCGCCGAGTCAACCCGATGACTCGCCTAATCCCCATGCTCAGAAATTCCCCAATCCACGACTCAACTCGTCGAGCCACCCCGAGACTCACCGAGTCCAACAACTCTGAGTCCACTCACACACAACTCACCGAGTCATCCCTTGACTCACCGATTCTCGGCTCAACCAGAAAGGATTAGGACTCTTCAACAAGACTCGCCGAGTCCAAGAACAGACTCGTCGAGTCTAAGGCTATCTTCAACTTACTCGCCGAGTTGTTCTTCCAACTCGCCGAGTTCCATCCTATCTTCAAGCAACTCGCCGAGTTCACCTTTGTGACTCGCCGAGTGCCTCTCGATCTCATTCCATACAGAAGCATTCCAGGCCATGCAATTGATCCAAAACGTAGATCTGCCCTCCTACAACCCATCCATCACGTAAAGTGGCAAACTTTACATGAATCCAAAGAGATCTAGGCATTTTACACTTTAGGGCTAGGGTTTGGGACATGATGGCTTCACTAATCACTCAAGAACAGGGACTTTCATGCACTCTAATCCTTCTCCATTCCATATCTGAGGTAGCAACCTCAAATCTAACCTCCAAACTCAAAACATCACAAGATATGATTCCCATAAACCCCAAAATGATGCATCTATATGAATAACAACCCAAGAACGAGATAATACCTCAAAAGGAAGCCCCAACAGTAATGAAACCCGAATCTAAGCAAAGTCCCTTGCTCCATCCTAACCTTCGAGATTTCCTCAACAATCACTTCTTCAAGCCTCCAAATGCACTTTGATCCTCTCACACATGACAACTAGGGTTTCTGGACTTAAGAGAGAGTAGAGAGGCTAGGGGAAAGGATGTTATGTTCTTTATATAAGGCTCAACCCCGAGAAATAGGGTTTTCTCCACTCAGCGCCTACTCGCCGAGTTCATCCTCTGACTCGCCAAGTCGGCCACTTAACATGCGACCAAAGTCACGACCCTACTCGCCGAGTCCCCTCATGGACTCGCCGAGTTCCCCTTCCCAATTTACTCTTTTAGCCCTTCAACTTTACTCTTGATGTTCCGGGATGTTACAATTCTCCCCCACCTAAATTAGGCTTCGTCCTCGAAGCCTGCGGCAACTCAACTCTAGAAATACCCCCGCAAAACGCCACCTGGCATTAACCAGACCAGGTTCCTCAAGGCACAACCATCGAAACTCGAACTCACTTTCTCCTTTCTTACGGTGTCCTGACCACCGTCTCAAGCCGGCCACCGGCTTTACTCTCTGATAACCACACTTAACAACTGAGTACTATCCATGACGCATCACTGCTCCAAATCACAACAATCGCTCGACCCATATGAGCTAGAAATAACCATGAACCACCGGATTCCCGATCCAAGTCCAACCCCATCCATTTCATGCTTGATAAGAAGACACACTCCTCAGTCTCAGAGCAACTTCCATGAGTCCTCTTCTTACAATCGCAAGCACATGCTGCACTAGCTCTAGTACTCTCGGGTTGGGAAAACCCGTCACACTGACGACATCTCCAAACATCCCCCAGGATGAACCACCACTACATACACAATTCCCTGACCAGAATCACACTGGGAGCCCAAGACTCCCTCCCTGCATCCCTTTCGAGCCTCTTGGCTCTACACCCGCGGAATTCCTTCCGCGACCTCAGCAGACCTCCCAAACCGGATGTGATTCCATTCCACTGCCACAATCACGCTACTCAATGACCATACTTGGATTACTCCAAACACAACTCTGCACTGCTGCTTTCACTTCCATGAACTTACACTCCCTCTCGGAGCTACATTCTTCCCTTTCCTTACTAAGGAAAACCATTTGGCTGCCTTGACACTACCACAAGCGCCACGGCGCTCGCCCATTGCTACACCACTCCTTCATAGCATAACCGCTATCCATCCTACACACATGCTCTGACTCTGCTCGCAGGGAATCTCAAGCCCATGCACTATCTCCACTAATCAAGATCAATACTCGAGGCCAGACCTTCTAATGCTATCACACCACAACCTACACAAACCATATCCTTGAACCGATCTAACAATACTTGTAGAGTCTTTAGCATGACTGGACCGCCTCACCAGGCCTTCAGCCAATCTGGACCACTCTCAGAACCTTCAGCCAATCTGGACCGCCCTCCAGTGCCTTCAGTCTGGCTGGACCGTTCTCTGAGCCTTCGGCCTGACTGGTACGCCGACCGGCCTTCAGTCTATCCGGACCGCTCAACCAGCATTCTTCATTCCGAGTTATCTCTCCGGGAAATCCTCCCATGCATACTGTTCTAGCCCTCTAGGGATTCCGAACTCTATCTCCATCACACAACTCAATCCCGGCCTGATCCCAGACCCTCCGCAAATAAGTACCCTTGGTCTGTATTCCACCGTGCATGCCTGCCACTTACTCATGCCAGCCTACGCTCTTGGCTGACAAAACACTGCTGAATCCCAGACAGCTCAACAATCTCACATACTCACCGATCATCCGGAGAATTTTCCAATTCTCCCCCACTTAGGGCACTGACTATCAACCACTGGTCGCTATCACCGACCTCCCAAAACAACCCTGCACAAAACCAGCACTTACACGCGGACTGATTCTCTCTAGCACTAGCAACCTTCACAAAAATCACATTTCCACACTGATCATCCCGCTCGAAAGAAACTCAATTTGCAGCTAACCACTCCTCAGAAAGCAGATGCTACCAGGCATTCCGACCAACGCTAGATTCCACTAATAACCCTCATGAATAATAACCAATGAAATTCCCATACAATAACCCATAACCAAACCATAACCCTCAAAAACAACAAATACCACACCAAAAACCACACAATGAGACTAGCAGATAAACAATACTCCACAATAGCCATAAGATAAACAAGACATCAAGAAAGAAACATACCCGCAGCTGCATCCGGCACTGCTCTGACCTCCTCTGATGCAAGCTGAAAGGCACGACCCTGAGCCCTTAGGGGCTCCGCTCCACCCTAACCTCCACCCGTGATCCTCAAAGTGGCCGGTGCTGGAGCCTGCACCGGTCCTGCAGCAAGTTGTGGACAGTTGACCCTCAAGTGTCCAACCTGATGACAATGATAACAAATCCTCAAATCCCGAACAGGCGTTGACTGCCGACAATCCCTCGCATAGTGCCCCTCCTTTCCGCACTTGCGACATGCACCACCGGACCTACAAACTCCGGTGTGACTCCTCCCACACTTCCCACAAGTGTGGCTACTCAGATCTCCCATCCTAGAATCAACGGTCTTGGACCATTTCGGCGCCGGCTACGACTGCACTGGTGCCTGCCTCAGCTCACGCAACTGCAACTCAATCTCTAACTCGCGCCGCCTGGCGGCCTCCTGCAACTCCAACAAGGTCTCGCACCTCTGCGTAGACACAAACTGTCTGATATCCCTCTTGAGCATGCTCAGATATCGAGACATCTGAGCCTGCTCCGAAGCGAACTCAGGGCAGAACATCGCCCTCTCAGTGAACATCCTGGTGATCTCAGTCACCAACTTCGAACCCTGCTTCAGCTCAAGGAACTCCTGAGCCAATCTCTCTCTCTCTCTCAACTCGCGAAACATAACGAGTGTTGAACATCTCTCTGAATTGATCCCATGAAACCGCAGCCCTCTGCGCATCCGAATATGACCCCGTGGTCAATCTCCACCAATCCTTCGCCCCGAGCCTCAACAGGTTCAGAGCTCACCTCACCCTCTGATCAGCAGGGCATGAACATGTGAAGAAACACCCCTCCACGTCCGATAACCATCTCATAGCAACAATCGGGTCCTGAACTCCATCAAAGGTGGGAGGCTTCGTATTATCGAAGTCCCGATACTAAAAACCCCGACCAGCTCCTCCCCCTTCCGCTGCTACAGCTGATGTAGCCGCCACGGCAGTCGTCTCTGTGAGAGCTGCATAGCGCTCATCAAAATACTCAACCATGGCGGTCTTGATCGACCTAAACAGTTCTGGCAACTCGGCCCGGAACAACGCATCAACCTCATCATGCAGGATCCCATAAATCCTTGCATCCAACTCGCATGTGCTCATTTGACCAATAACCTCGGGCGGTACTGACCCGCCCGGGACTCCCTCTCCTGCTCCCGATCCTGATCCGGATCCACTCCCAACATGTCTCGGAATCTCCATACTGAAATAACACCACAAAATCTCAGACACTTCCCACTAACCCGGGAACCAACTCTCAACCCCACCCTAGAGGTCATGGTTTCCCTGATACACGTATGGGTCCTGTGCTTTCAGTAGTACGGGCCCATACTACCTTCCACACCTACCCATATTTGTATGAAGTACTACCACAACGCCCTAGAGAAAACATACAAACAAGCGCTCAACCCTCACCACTAGAGGAACACTAGAAATCTCCCATAAGGAAACCCTAGGCTACAGGCATCACAAATCAGGCAGCATTATCATGATATCCTGAAGATCCCTAGCCTAGCACTAGCATGCTGTTCTAACAAAGCTCAAAAACAAATATCATGTATGGTATTTTGGGGTTACTTACTGGCTCCGGCTGATCGTACCTCCGCGTCCTCGTCTACTCATTTTGAAAACCATTTTAAATTCTCTTTTGAAAACTCTCCTCGATTTGAGACTGGAGTCACACGAGTGTTCCTCCAATTCACTCAAACCAAGGCTCTGATACCAACTTGTAACGACCGAAAATTTCCAACCAATTTAAATTTTTCAAAAACAACCCGATTCCATTAAAGTTATTACAAAAAGGTTTTCAATACAATTTATTTAAAGTATTCCCAGAATCACATCACGACAAAACATGAGGAGCGGTACGATCACGCCTTCGCCTTGCCACGGTCTCCTGAAGAACCTGAAAAACATTAAACCATAATTGTAAGCCCGAAAGCTTAGTGAGATATCCCCAAAATACCAACCACATATACCATACACGCATAACATGTCATATCATATCCAATCACAGAACAGCCATGCACTTCGGGTCTACTGTGTGACTGGTCCGCCGCACCAGCCAACAGTCCACCTGGTCCACCCTCGGAGTCTAGCCATATACCTCGAGTCTGCAGTGTGATTGGTCCGCCCACACCGTGCCTTCAATCCACCTGGTCCACTCTCCGAATCTAGCCACATACATCGAGTCTGCAGTGTGATTGGTCCGCCCACACCGGGGCTTCAATCCACCTGGTCCACTCTTTGAGTCTACAATATGACTGGTCCGCCCGCACCAGGCCTTCAGTCGGCCTGGTCCACTCTCCGACCCTCGGCACGTCTGCTCCGCCCTCTTGGGGCCTACAGCCTATCCGGACCGCTCGCTGGGCCTTCGGGACAACCGGTCCGCCCTGGGTATCTTGGCCTACAGCACAAAGCAGGACCCGCCTCAACCCAACTCCAGTCCAAACAACCATGTGCACATAAACATACACTCGTATAACAAATCACCGTCAACAAACCGATCAACAGATCACATAACATATCATCATCCTAACCAGGATACCGACCTAACCGGCCACTAGCATAGCATCACCCTACATCTCAGGATACCGATCTCAACCAGGTCTCTAACATATACCATCCTAGCAACCAGGATACAACATATCTAAGCAATAACATACAACAATACCCGGATCTCAATCCGATAAAGGGCCGGCCTTGGTGCCTTAGACCCTGTTGATATAGTTAGGATAACTCACCTCGAAACTGCCGACTGAACCGATAACCCAAGCTGCTCCGATCACTGATACGATCTCCACCACTGGACAACCACCAAGGCACTGATCTCAAAACAATATCCAATAATTACCAAAATGCCCCTGGAAATCACTGGTCAACCCTTGGTCAAAGTCAAAGTCAATGTCACACCCCAAAACCACGAACGGCGGAAACGTTCAGGGGTGGAGGACGTCATGTACAGTATCACAACAGTGTAATATAATAAACTAGAAACAATATCATCCATTGCATTATAAGTAAAGATTTAATACATGTGTGTTCTTTCATTGTGGTAAGACACCAAAAATATACAATCAAAATAAAAGACGAGACTTGTCTGCTCCGTCTTCTCAAAACCTGGCCATCGTACCTGTCTACTGCTGACCTGAGAATACAAGTTATTTTGAAAGCGAGTATCAGCTTTAAAGCTGGTGAATTCATAAGAAATTAAGTGTCGTTGTCTTTCTTATGAAAATCTGCTATGAAGGCCATGTAAACCTTTAAATGAAAATGTTGAGGTAAGTATGAAATCCCTAGAAAGACCCTTATTTTCTATAAGTATGAAATGTAGTCTTCTACCAAGACCCGAATGTTTTGTTATGACAATGTAGTCTTCTACCAAGACCCGAATGTTTTGTAGGTAAAATGATAGTTTTCCTTTGGTTGTTTAGTACTAAAGTACTTAGTCTAACTCATCGTTTATGTGAAGGTATCACAAAATAAAGTAAACAGGAAAAATCACTTATGTACGTGTTATCCCGAGGTACTGAGGTTAACACGACGAATGTAAATGTTATCCTGAGGTACTAGGGCTAACATAATACATATAACCTAATTAACATCCGAGGATTGTCCACTTGTCCTCTGTAGCAGCAGCAGGGCGGAGGAATGGTTAGTCCCTGTAAAGGTACTCCTAGTATAAGTAATAACCGTAGGCATCCGTAGATGTTCATCACCCACTGTTGCTAACAGATGAGTTCCGGAATGGTTAGTCTCGTACGTATATCCCGAGGTACTGGGGATAGAGGCCCATCTAGGTATCCCGAGGTACTAGGGATAGGGTCCTGTCTAGATATCCCGAGGTACTAGGGATATGCAGGAAGATTTACA
Organism: Lactuca serriola; assembly: GCF_051521515.1. Taxonomy (NCBI): domain Eukaryota; kingdom Viridiplantae; phylum Streptophyta; class Magnoliopsida; order Asterales; family Asteraceae; genus Lactuca; species Lactuca serriola. The sequence continues at coordinate 66,009,695 of NC_136412.1, read as the reverse complement.
CAGAAGGTACTAATAAATCATCCTCGCAATTCGAGATACAAGTATTCATGTTAATGTACACAGTTAAGTGTATCTACATAAAGGCACTCATGTAATGCGTTCATGTAAGCGTGTTCATGTATCATGTAAGTATATGTAAACGTACTCATGTATCATGTATTCAATTGTAAAGGTACTCATGTATCAAGTAATGTACTGGTATTGACTCATGAATGAACTGACTCTTGTGTGATTCCTTGTAATAGGAATTATGTTTGAAATCTCCAAATTATCCCTATGATAATTTACTGGAAGGTAATTGGTTGTTCAAGTATGTTTATACACTCTTACTACTCAAAAGTGTGAAAAACTAAATGAAAGTTGTAAACTATAACATCAATACATATATAAGAATATAAATGTACATGCATTAGTTCAAGAGTGCAAAATGGTTTTGTAAGACATCTTATGGATTTTGAACAAAAATTAACAATGACTTGATGTCAATTTAATATACATTTCAAAGGTAAAACATTTTATAACAATGTGTTTTTAAGATTTAAAAACCATTTCTTGCGTCACATTTTGTAGTATGTGAAATCTGTTAAATGACAACCACAGTTATAAAATACATATCAATGATTTAACATGTTTGTTTCTACTTGTATCCCCCCCCCCCCCTTTAAATCATTTAAAGTCATTTAAAACATTGATTAGGGGTATGAACTCACCTGTAGTTGGTGATTGGGATGAACTGAACGGTATAGGATGGCTAGGTGTCAAGCGAGGTCTTGTACACACACTACGATCCTAATGGACATATAATCACACATATATGCATTCAATTGATAAAGTTAAGACATCCTAGACATAATAAACACTTTATATAAGTGTTTTTAAGCCCTAAGGATTGCATCTAAGCTATTGTGGGACAAGGTACTTGTGTTTAGGGTTCCAAAGGACCCTATATGTGAGTTTACTCCCCATATACCATCACACATGGAGTTTACGGTTGTAAACTCTTGAGTTTACGGCCGTAAACTCCCAACCATGGGTGTTTTGTGTGTTTTGAAGTTCCAAATGATTCCTAGAATTATTCTAACTTGGTGGTTAAATTCTTGGAAGGGTTTAAGGTCTAGAAATACTCCAATTAGGAGTTTACGGCCCTAAGGCCGTTCCCCTTAGAGTTTATAGCCGTAAACTCTAAGTATGGTGTGTTTTTGATGCTTTCAAGTCTCTTGCACTTGTGGTATAGGTTCTAGACTTTTATTCCAAGCATATGAAGGCATTAGGCACACTTTGGTGCCCCTTTAAGGAGTTTACGGCCCAAGAACCATGTCTTGGCCGTAAACTCACTTTGGTAGGTGATTTTGATGTGGTTCAAGCCCTTGATTAAATGGGAACAAGTCTAGGTAACTGTCTAAGGCTTTAGGAGCCTTAAAAGTACCATTTTGAGTTTGAATTTGGAGTTTACGGCCTATGATATTCTTGTGCCGTAAACTCCCAAACTTGGGTGGATTTTGGTTGTTTTCTTGTCCTTAATACACCTACAATTGAGTCTAAGGCAGTAGCATAACACAAGGAACAAGCTAGGTTCGGTTTCGAGAGTTTACCGCCCAAGAACACCTTGGGGAGTAAACTCCTAGATCTAGTGATTTAGCCTTCTAAATCATGTTATAAACACATATTAAGCATTCTAACACTACTAGAAAGAGTTACTCATGTTTTGGTATAAAAACCCGAAGATCCGTGAGAGAGAAAATGGCTTTTCTCTAGATGGAAATGTGAATAATGACTGAATTTGGTTCAGAAATCTATTTATAGTCCTGAAATATTTTTGGCAAAAAATACTTTTATTCCTGAAATGATCTCTAATATAATAGAGTGTTGGAATAATAGTGTTGCACAAAACCCTAGTGCACCCACTCTCCTGATATTTCCATAAGTGTAAACCCTGAATTACTCAAACTTATGTGAAAAAGTCTGAAAATTAACAGTGACTACTATAACTTCTATTGAAGTGATATAGGTTGTACATAATGGAAATTTCAGGTTGTCACATCATCCCCCCATTAGAAGGAATTTCGTCCCGAAATTAGAATTTAAGCAAGTAAGAAATTACAAATAACTAAGCAAAAAGGTGAGGGTATTTCATTTTCATCTGATCCTCACGTTCCCAAGTGAATTCCGGTCCACGCTTTACGTTCCAGCGCACCTTCACTATCGGGATACGGCTCTGCTTTGTTTGCTTGACCTCTCGGTCCATGATCTCTACTGGTTCCTCCACGAAGTTGAGGCTCTCGTTGATCTCGATCTCGTCGAGTGGAATAACAAGAGTCTCGTCGGATAGACACTTTTTCAAGTTCGACACGTGGAAGGTAGGATGTACATTACTGAGTTCTTTTGGTAGATTGAGCTTGTAAGCCACAGGGCCGATTCTTGCGAGAATCTCGAAAGGCCCTATGTATCTTGGATTGAGCTTCCCACGCTTTCCAAAGCATATTAAGCCCTTCCAGGGTGAGACCTTCAGTAGGACTCGGTCGCCCACCTGGAACTCCAATGGTTTCCTACGCTTGTCAGCGTAACTTTTCTATCGGTCTCTAGAGGCTTTTAATCGTTCACGAATTTGAACGATCTTCTCTGTCGCTTCCCGAATGATCTCCGGACCCGTGAGAGTGCTTTAGGGAACTCGTCCCTTAGCTAACTAGGTATCACCCACTTCAGCCCAGCATAGACTGGATCTGCACTTTCGGCCATAGAGGGCCTCGAATGGAGCTGCCTTTATGCTCGTATGATAACTGTTGTTGTAGGAAAATTCAACAAGGGGTAAATGGATATCCCAAGCTTTTCCATAGTCAATCACACAAGCACGCAACATATCTTCTAAGGTTTGGATAGTTCTCTCACTTTGCCCGTCGGTCTGTGGATGGTAGGCTGTACTCATATCCAGCCTAGTTCCTAGGGAACTTTGTAATGACTGCCAGAACCTCGAAGTGAATCTACTATCTCGGTCTGAGATGATAGATAAAGGAACACCGTGTAGCCTTACAATCTCCCTAATGTCAGTTTTGGTAAGTTTCTCCATCTTGTATGTTTCTTTGATCGGTAGGAAGTGTGCAGACTTGGTCAGTCTATCGACGATGACCCATATGGAATCAAGTCCACCCGTCGTCTTGGGGAACTTGGTTATGAAGTCCATAGTGATCCGCTCCCACTTCCATTCTGGTATCTCCAGTTGTTGTAGAAGACCGGAGGGTTTCTGGTATTCGACCTTGACCTTTGCGCAAGTAAGGCATTTACTCAATATATGCTTTCATGTTAGGCCACCAGTATAACTTGTTAAGATCCAGATACATCTTATCTGAACCCGGGTGGACGGAATAACGAGTGTTGTGAGCTTCGGTCATGACCAAGTCTCTGAAGCCACCGTGTTTCGGTGTCCAGATCCGATCCATGAGGTATAAGGCTCCGCCACCCTTAACTTCCAAGTTCTTATCCATCCCTCTAAGGGATTCACCAGCCACGTTTTCAGGTTTCAAAGCGTCGAGCTGAGCCTCCTTTATTTGCATGGACAAGTGTGAATGGATAGTTAGAGTCAAAGATTTGACTCTACGACCAGTATATTCTTTCCGACTTAGGGCGTCGGCTACTACATTGGCTTTACCCGGATGATAACGAATTTCGCACTCGTAATCACTAAGTAGCTCAACCCACCGTCATTGTCTCATGTTGAGCTCTTTCTGGTCGAAAATGTGTTGTAGACTCTTATGGTCTGTAAATATCGTGCTTTTTGTACCGTACAGGTAATGTCGCCAGACCTTTAGAGCAAACACAACTGCTCCTAGCTCAAGATCGTGGGTTGTGTAGTTAACCTCATGTGTCTTCAGCTGTCTCGAGGCATAGGCTATGACTTTACCTCGCTGCATCAGAACACATCCGAGTCCTTGATTGGATGCATCGCAATAGACAATGAAGTCTTATATCCCTTCGGGAAGGGATAGTATCGGGGCGGTGCACAAGGCTCGTTTGAGCGTTTGGAACGCTCTTTCCTGTTTCTCTTCCCAGTCAAAGGCCACGCCTTTCTGGGTCACAGTTGTAAGAGGTTTCGCTATGCTGGAGAAGTTCTGAATGAACCTGCGATAGTAGCCAGCTAGACCTAGAAATTGACGAATTTCAGTAGGTGTCTTTGGTGCTGACCAGTTCTCGATGGCTTTAATTTTGGAAGGGTCTACGTGTATACCTTCTTCGCTAACTACATGGCCCAAGAATTCGACTCGCCGAATCCAAAATTCGCACTTTGAGAACTTCGCGTAGAGCTTCTCCGATCGCAATGTTTCTAAGATTTTACGGAGATGCTGGCTGCGCTCCTCCTTACTTCGAGAATAGATGAGTATGTCATCAATGAAGACAATGACGAACTGATCCAAGTAAGGATGACACACCCTATTCATCAGATCCATGAATACTGTGGGCGCGTTAGTTAATCCGAATGGCATTACTACAGACTCGTAGTGCCCATAACGAGTTCGGAAGGTTGTCTTAGGAACATCCTCCTCTAACACTTGTAGTTGGTGATATCCGGATCGCAGATCTATCTTCGAGAAGTAGTTGGCTCCTTGAAGTTGATCAAACAAATCGTCAATGCGGGGCAAGGGATAACGATTTTTAATGGTAAGTTTGTTGAGTTCTCTATAGTCGATGCACATGCGAAACGATCCATCTTTCTTCTTGACGAACAAGACCGGTACTCCCCATGGTGAGAAGCTTGGTCGAATGAATCCCTTCTTGAGAAGTTCGTTAAGTTGACTGGAAAGTTCCTGCATTTTAGCCGGTGCCAGACGATAAGGAGATTTGGCTATGGGGGTAGCCCCTGGCACTAAGTCGATTCTGAATTCGACTTGGCGTTGTGGTGGTAAACCGGGAAGTTCTTCTGGGAATATGTCGGGAAAGTCGCGTACTTCTGGGATTTTCTGGATGTCTTTCTGTTCTTGACTGGTATCGACGACGTGTGCGAGAAATGCATGGTACTCCTTCCGCAAGCACTTCTGAGCTTGAATGCACGAAATGATGCGAAGGCTCGTACTAGGTTTGTCGCCGTAGATAACTAAAGTTTCATTGTTAGGAAGGTTAAGACGAACTGCTTTTTCGAAGCACATAATGTCGGCACGAAGAAGACTCAACCAATCCATATCGATGATAACGTCAAAACATTTAATTGGAACTGGCATGAGATCAATCTTGAAAGTATGGCCATCTAAAGTTAAGGTACAACCTACGTATATGCAGTTTGTACTCTCTGTTTTCCCATTAGCCATTTCTACCGTGAATGAACTATCTAATGCACATGGTTTTTGTTTAAGCAGGTGTGCAAATTTGTGACTTACAAAACTTTTCTCGGCTCCACTATCAAAAAGTATGCAAGCATATGAGTTATCGAGGAGGAACGTACCAGTAACTATCGTAGGATCAGCTACTTCTTCCTCATGGCCTAGGGCCATAACTCTTCCTACCCCTCCAGCCATTCCTGCTTTAGGGCAGTTCCTCTTGTAGTGGCCCACTTCGCCACAACCGTAGCAAGTTTGGCCCATACCAGCGTTAGGAGCCTGGGCGGCTTGAGCTGTTGGAGCCTTGCAGAAACGGGCTGTATGCCCCTTCCTGTTGCAGTTAGTGCACTGGTGCACTTCGGGAGAGTTCCAGCATATGTTCTTGCTGGTAAGAGGTTCGCAGGGGCAACAGGAGTCACTATGGCAGCATTGATCGCCACAAGTTGTTGCTTATTGGAGGATCCTTGTGGAGCCCCTCTTTTCCTCTTATTCCACCCCTTCTTGTTGTAGTCGGGGTTGGACTTTTGTGGTACAGGTGTAGGGATTGTTGCGTTCTGAGGTTTCCGGTGATCGATGAGAGATTGTGCCAGTTCCTTGGCGCTATCGAAGGTAATAGGCCTGGAAGCGATCACACTTGACTGGATCTAGGGTGACAGTCCCCATATATACCTCTCTATCTTTTTGCTCTGGAGAGCAACCATGTCAGGGCATAAGTTTGCCAAATCACAGAACCTATTTGTGTAGGTAGTGATGTCGGATCCAACCATTTGTAGACCCCAGAATTCTTGCTCGAGTTTTTGTATTTCACCTCGAGGACAGTATTCTTTCATCAGCATGTCTTTCAACTTTTCCCAGTCGATGGAATACGCCACCACCAAAGTTAGATAGTTAACATGGCTGTTCCACCATGTTAGTGCTCTGTCAGAGAAGGTACAAGCTGCGAACTTGACCTTGTTGCCCTCCTGGCAAGCACAGATTTCAAAGACAGATTCCATCGTTTCAATCCATTGTCTCAACACCATTACACCCCCAGTTCCATTGAAGCTGCGGGGTTTGGCGTTAGTGAAGTCCTTGTAGGTGCATTCCCGAGGGTGTCCATGGCTTTCGCCGTGGTTCGAGGATGGTGCACCTGTTCCTGATCCACTAGGGGCAGGAGCGTTGATTGCTGACACAGCAGCTGCAACTGCTGCTATGAAAGCTGCCTGGAACATGTTGGCATCGAAAGGATTTGGTGGTTGAAGAGGTTCAGATAGTGGTGGAGGTGGTGGTATTGGTGCTTCGTTGCTTGGGTTTCGCCTTGGATTCCTGCGTGGCGGCATCTTTAACTGTACCTTTAAAAGATGACGAAATGGATAAGAATAAATGATTAATGAATGTGTCTCATGGACTAAATCCCCATAGCCCAACAACAGAAAGAATAGTATCACTAAATGAAGAAGATAGCATTTGGATAATAATTTCCATAAGATTAGATATCCGTCAATAATACTGGAATTACAGATATAACAAGTTCGGGAAAAATGGCCTAGAAGTAGGCCTTACATCAACCAAGATGGAAAATTTTGACAGAATTAAGACTAGATCAAGACCTAACAGGTCTAAGATTTATACAGATAGGAAATTAGACCAAAGTTTTACATAAACTAGGTTATATCCAAAAGATGAGTCGATGAGATTCTATCGGCGACGAGAACTGCTAGCATGAGTCCTCGATCCCGACAGTAGACGTTCAATGTCCCTTATACGCCTGTCCGACCTTGCTTGTTGAGCTCGAAGTTCTCTAACTTCAGCTTGGGTTTCAGCAAGTTCTCTCAGCAGATTTGCATTGCGGACCAGAGTCCTTTCATGAGCAGACTCTAGTTGGCGAATGTGGACAGTGTTAACACCAGAGTTGGCGTCAACTTCCAAGACTTGATTGATAGTCACCTGAGCCATTATCGAGTTCCAAGAAATCCTACGCACCATGATTGGTAGGACTCTATCAGCAGAACCTCCTTCAGTGAGGTTGTAGAAACTTCAGTCTCCATTGTAGGGAATGGGTTGACCCTGTTCATGACTCCATGTAATCAAGTTAGTGGCCCACAGAGGTGTGGGTCCTTGAAACACAGGGCGGGGGTTCAGGTTTGGGTTTTGAGCATTTGGGGGTAGGTTGTTGACTTCTAGCTCCGAGTCAAAACTATCAGAAAAACCCTCAGCATGGTGATCATCCAAAGGAATTGGGTGATCATCTTTTGGTTCAGCCTCTAGCCAACCAGCATTGCCTTGGTTTGGGAAGTACGGATTGCCATGGTGAAATCCAGCCATTTTAATCTACACGAGAAAAGGGATTATAAGAAATAGCTAAATAGACGAACTGACTAAGATAATTACAGTAAGACCAAATACCCCTATGGTATTTCTTTATGGTTGTGTTGGTAAGTTTTTAGACTTGCTGCCATATCACAACCATTCTTGGGCATATTCTAATCACTCCTCGGACCAGCATAGTTGATCAGGCTATGCCATTCCCAAGACTGACCATATATCCCCAGGCTTACTTGTGATATTCAACAATCGTAATACTTTTGTTCTTGTCGTTGTGACACTGATTTTAGTATGAATGCAGGCACGTATACTTACTTAAATATTTTATTATTTAAAAGTATAACTCTGAGACAGAGTGTTTTAATCCCGATGTATTTATAGTTAGTATATCTTTTATGGGTTGATATACTATATTCACTATAAACAATGCTCTGATACCAATCTGTCACACCCCAAAACCACGAACGGCGGAAACGTTCAGGGGTGGAGGACGTCATGTACAGTATCACAACAGTGTAATATAATAAACAAGCAACAACATCATCCATTGCGTTATAAGTAAAGATTTAATACATGTGTGTTATTTCATTGTGGTAAGACACCAAAAATATACAATCAAAATAAAAGACGAGACTTGTCCGCTCCGTCTTCTCAAAACCTGGCCATCGTACCTGTCTACTGCTGACCTGAGAATACAAGTTATTTTGAAAGCGAGTATCAGCTTTAAAACTTGTGAATTCATAAGAAATTAAGTGTCGTTGTCTTGCTTATGAAAATCTGCTATGAAGGCCATGTAAACCTTTAAATGAAAATGTTGAGGTAAGTATGAAATCCCTAGAAAAACCCTTATTTTCTATAAGTATGAAATGTAGTCTTCTACCAAGACCCGAATGTTTTGTTATGACAATGTAGTCTTCTACCAAGACCCGAATGTTTTGTAAGTAAAATGATAGTTTTCCTTTGGTTGTTTAGTGTTGGGTTTTGAGCAATCTAACACTTCCTAAGTGTGCATGCAACCCTAATAAACCTTGGATCTATGTTTTCTTCTAAAATACATGCAAATAATTATTTCCAAGGTTTCTTCCTAACTAGCATAGCATAAGGATTATGAATCATAAAACTACTAGTAGAAATACATACCTTTTGATGATGGTTGATTGTTTGGAGTTTGAGAGCCAAGCACCAATAGTGTGAATGCCTCAAATGGAATCACAAATCACCACAAACACTTGGAAAACTTTGAGAGAGTGTATACATACATAGAAAATCGGACACACACACACAAAACCACACTAGTGGCTATTTCATGCAACATAAGCATGCTTATATAGTGTACATGGTTAGGGTGAAACCCTAATAACCCATGACCTTTCCTTTTCCAAGGATCCATGGGTTAAAAGCTCCATGGATCATCCATGGACTTCCATCCAAGCCTAGCCCATTAACAAATGAGTGTTAGCCCACACCATATAAAACCAATAGCCCATAATCTAATTAGTCTTCCTTTTAATCTCTAAATAATTCATAATTAATTTAAGACTAAGACTAATTAAATAACATAACTTCATATTAATATATTATAACTTATAATATATTAATAAACATGTGTGTATAACTTTCATAAAATTATCCATAAATAGTTCGGGTGAAGTGCAACCCAAATGGACCATGCCGGGTTGGGTCAAGTATGTACCAAATAAGTTATGGACTTAGACACCTTATCCAACAGACTCCCACTTCGATAAGTCTAATAACTATATTTGCGTATGTTACTTCAGGAACCAACCAGCAATCGTAGCTCTCGAAAAGTCTGTTGAACTATGAAGCGCCATTTTAGATAAGTGATCATATAATCCTCTGTTCTCATGATATCAGCCGGACAAATACATGGAACAACGTCGTACTTATTGTCCAGCAGTTTGTTTCCCGATTTTCGATTTGTTTGACAAAGAACTTAATCGAACACATCAATTTAGTTCTGACCGGCCGGTACATAGGTCACAACAAAATCATCGAGGGGCCCAGATATCGCTTCTATTTCTAGAAGGAACAGATAAACTTCGACGCATATGCTTGTTCTACTACTTGTTGAATTGTACACAAAGGCACGTTTTATAACATCAAGTTACTGATGCGTTTACGTGAAATCAATGGACAACCAACTCATAGGTAACAACTCATATCTCTAGGTTTGAAGATTTATATGATATTACCGTCTCACGATCACTCGAGATAAATTCCATGAAGTGATACAAGTGAGCGTGGGTTTATTCCAATACTCATAACTTATGAGCACTCATGAATGTTGTAGCAACCATTGCTATGACTAAACCCATTTAGCCATCTACAAACTCGATTCATGACAGTCTTGATTCATACCTACTTCCAACATATGAACGACTGTGGAGTGTTTAAATAACTTAGTCATTCGGAAAGAATAACCTAGCTATTTTGGAAGTCAAAACATGCAAAGTGAAACACAATAATAATCGAATCCAATATGGTCTCAGAACCCTTTCGAATATAAATAGAACCACCTTTTATTTATCACCATATTGATTACACATTATTCATTGTATAATGTTTCAAACAATCAACTTAAGACTTGAATAAAAACAACAGTCGTCCCATGCTCCTAGCATGTACACTTTGTTTTTCTAAACAATAGTTATGCCATACTCCAAGTATGCACACTATGTTTGTCTATGATCCTTACATTGTGATGTAGATCAATTGAACAGGATTCCAATGATACTCATTTCACAATCCCAAATCCTTATTGTAAATGTGAGAATCCCCGATTCCTATCATTTACCAAAAAAAATTGTTAGATTTTAAACTTTTGTGCAATGTTCCTCTTGTAATGATTATTCACAAAGTCACCAAAACCTTGTCACCAATCATTACAGAGTATTCCAAAGAAGGTCAACTTCTATGGAACGGAAGTCTCATATTCAAAGTACATTGCTTTGAACATCCTTCTTGCATTAAGGTTTTCTAATCTTACATAGATTGAATAACTTCCACCTATGGAGACATTTCCATAGTCCCATTTTGACTATCACTTCCGAACAAGAGTTACTTCTTTTCAGAACATGTCAATACGGTCCTTTCCAACAACTTACATCATACTTCCAACTGTCCCTGAGCAACCAATCTTTGGCGAACCTCAGATTTTTCCTCGACAATTGCTTAATCACTTTAGTCATATCCAGTTCTAGACTTTTCCCTTCTCAATGCCTTAAGCATTTGGAAAATTTAGAAAAGATGAATATTATATCACATGCAATTGATCCTATATCCAAAGCATATGGGACACGATTCATGATGTTTGACATAAAGACACGATACTAGACCAGTCCTTTGCTACAATAATTTTTATTTGCCATGTTTTCAGAATTTAACTATGAAGAAGGATGCCGTAATCATAATCGAATTTTGAAAATGCAATATACATAGAATTTTCTTCAAGTTGAACCATTCCAACATAAAATTCATATATATGTCCTTGACTAAAGATGATTAAAATCTCAATCTAAGCTTTAGAATTGAAACGGAGTATAATTTTCTCTCCCTTAATTATAGCAAAACGACTTTTTCAACCCCTGCAACTTCATGAATTGAAACCTTGTTTTCTATAATTAACATTGCTAACTTGCAACACTAAACGTGATTATCATGCTCCCACTAACATGATGATTATCAGCATAACACTTATGCTCCCACTAGCTCTGACATATTTCCAGAAATTTGCTGGACTTCTGAAATTTAGATTCATACACCCTTTCTTAGATAGCTCACATGTGTGTCTAAACAATTTTCAGGAACTATGAAAAGGGATGTCGTAATCATAGTCTCAATTGCTTAGGCATTTTCCATTTCTCACAAGTCCATGTTAGTGTGCCGGTTAACCACAGGCGCTCCACTAACGACTTTTGAAAAAGCAAATAACACAATTGATATCTACGTAAAATCTACTTAGTGAAAGCGTTTCCTCACCATCATTTTCATGAATCGGAGAGAAACCTTATGACACTTAGATTTTATAGTGTATGAGTTCCTATCCATGTAAATTTGTCAAAACCTTAATCACAAGATAAGGTTAGTGACAAATTCAGCCTTACATGGATTAAACTTGTTCAATCTTAGTTTCTTGTCACCTTGGTAGCACAAGGCCCACCAATGCTTCCAAGTTGAACTCTGATAACTTACATGCAAATTCAACTTATTTGAAGTAGGTACATAAATAAGAATTATGTCAACACGATAGGTTGCAAACCTTAAGTCGTGTGCTAGTGATAAATTACAGGTTTTACTCTTGATTAAATCTTGAAACCCTTTCAGGATCCTTAAGGCTCCCACTGTCCCCTTGACATATAAGTTTCCCCAGTCAAGAACCATTCCTTAACAAAACAAATATTCAAGGGACAATGCAGATTCTTATCAAGACTAACACTTCACACAATTGGTCTTAGATGGTCTTTGTCTCATCCAAGACATCACAACTTACCAATCTCAAATGTACAAGGGTAGAAACATTCTACACTACATTTGATAAGTTTTTTAAACCTTACTTTATGTCACTCAATGTTACAATCTTGGAGTATGACTCTAAGAATTGTTTTGGAACGAAGTATGACTCATCTTCTCGATCTTAACCAATCCAACAATTCATGACCTCTCTTCTTAGCCATAACAATGCACTAAGACATCCTTAGAGTATGAATTTGTGGTATGGTTTCATAATCATTAAGATGATCATGAAATACGATACTAAAGTACTCTCCCATCCTTTCAGATTTGAGAAACTTTTATCTTTCTGCCTAATTTGATTCTTCTCATTTGGTTTGTCATACATTGTAACCTTTCCAATGTTACAGAATTATACTTAACCTTATAAGTATAATCATATTTACTAATCTTTAGTAAATCATGACAAATCAATCTTTGTGGTGGACCTTGACCAGCGCACACCCAGTGTACTTAATTCCTTAGTCCTTCAATTGACTCACATATACATGTGATCAAAGAATTAGTCTTAATTTTCAAAGATGAAAATTCTCATTCATCATACAATACAACTTGTATGATTCCAAGTTTCTATCCAATTGAAACTTGGGTGATGAAAAACTTTCTTCATTTGGTAAATTCAGACACTACCACAAATGAAAGAATCAAATCCACTTTCCAATATTGCTATTACTGGTAACATATAAGCAACAATTTTCTACAGATGCCATTGTAAGGATATTTTTAAAATAAATAAAATTAAAACCCCTTTTTTTTCTTTTATTTTAAAACTTTGCGGAAAAACTTATCCTTATAATCCACATGAAAACCTTGTTGTTATCTATTCATAAGCAATATATTATAACTCTTAAGCAACAGCTCAAAATTCTGATTGTCGAACCATGCGATCAAAACCCACCTTTGCAATCAGAATCAACATATACTTACTTTAAGCTTCCTATCTTTTCTTTGATTCTTAAAAACATCAGCATGTGACCCATTCACATTATGTAATAAGAATCTCCAAATAGAAACTTAATAGAGTTAGTTAGTGGACTTTAACTGAAGTAGAGTCAAACTTTTTGACTTGATCAATCTTATGATCTTTCAGGTAAATATGGCAGCTTCGCAATCAGTGTCCCTCCCTTTGGCAATAAACCATATATAGACCCTTTGGTAATGGCACATGAGACTATCTTAGACTTAGCCTTTCTCTTTACCATTTGGTCAACCGAGTTGACTATGGCCGATCCCTTTCCATTGGGAAGAGAAATGCTTTTCTAGATATCCAATGCTACCATTGTCAATGTCCATTTAAGACTTGGGAAGTTGTTCTTTTAATCAAATTTGCTTTACTGGTGTTCCAAATCATTTTTGATTCCATAACACCAAGCAAATAGATAACATCATTAAGGGTCATGTCATAGTCTGTCTCATAGCAGTCCCAAAGAGACTCACTATGTTACTAAGAAAGTGATTGAACATCCAACTTTCACGGGACTTTGACACCCAACTCTCCCGGCTTGTCAATATGTGACTTTATCTCCAAGATGTGAGCACACATAGACTATGCTTGCCAATAGGGATTGAGGGACTTTAAACTTTTCAAGAACTTGTGGGTGAGGGAGAATAATTGCAGGAGGTGGAGGAAGTGAAGCATGATGTTGAGGGACACCATCTTCAAGAGATTTGGGAAGATCATAGTTGTCTGAACCAGACATCTATAATGGGAGAAAATCAAGTTAGTTGATTCAAAATCCTTAATATAACACCCAATATGAACTATTAAGGCTAGGACCCAACACAATATTTTATAATTTGGAAGAGGGATGTCGTAATCCAAGCTATAAAATATTTGAAGGTAGGCGAATGACGATTCACCAATTTCCACCATGAAAAACGAAATAATTTATTAGGTTTTAATTGGATTTGAAATTCCTAGATCTTTTGAGATTCATTGAACTTTTCAATGGCATGTTTCAATCTCGAGTGTGCCCTCTCAAATTTTGTGACTGGGATGCCGAGGATCACAAAACAAGGTGTGAATAACCATACCAATTCACTTGGTACCCTTAATATTATCACCTAATCAATGTGCCGGTTAACCACACACGCTCCATTGATCTATGACAAACATTAAGTCACCCTTCGTGGTCCTTACTAGTCCAAGTTAGTGTGCCGGTTAACCACACACGCTCCACCAACGACTTGGTAAGGTACAAAGTGTGAATTCCATGGGCTAGCACCAAATTCACATTTTTCCTAAAGTAACTAAGATTGGGAATTAATAAAACATTTAGTTACTTTATAATATTCATCATACTTTTAATGAGAATTTAAAGTCATTGTCCTACCCGTTCGGCTAACGACCCTCCACCGATCAAGCAAACGGTGGGTGAGAGTGGACACCCATTAAGTCGTCATTTTATAGGCAACAACCTTATACCCACCTTATAGACCGGCTTCGTGAATGAGGCCTACTAACGGTAAAATGACTTGTTCTTATACATATATATATATATATATATATATATATATATATATATATATATATATATATATATATATATATATATATATATATATAATTAACCATTAATGTTATAAATAGTATAAGTGTAGAATTTTAACTTTTAAAACTTCTAGGGTATGGAATTAAAGTTTGTGTGAGACTTTACAAATTCCAAAACTTGAGGGCAAGTTTTGAACAATTCATAAACTTTTGGATATTCATAACTTATGAGTTTTAATTAAGTGTTTAAAACTTTTAATGAAGAGTCTCTTGGAAATCCATAACTTGAAGACAAATTATGGAGTCCATAAAACATTTATGGGAAAAACTCTTCAAGAAAATGTAACCTACAACTTCTTAAAAAAACATTTAAAAGAAAAACTCTTGGAATTCCATAACTTGAGGACAAATTAAGAATTCCATTAAAACACATTAAGATCAAGAATTAACTAACAAACAATTTGCAAATAATTCCTATGATCTAACAAAACTCATATGAACATGAACATCCACATCAACAATTTCAAGAATCATATGAACACATATAAACTTGAAATTTGATTATAACTTTGAAATTGGTCCACCATCATCATTACCACATCAAAAACAGGTTTTATGAGTCCAAAAAAGTTTAAGGTAATGATTCTAGACCAATTCCAGCACCAAAACTCGAAGATATGCTGTCTGGGGTTCCAACTCGTCGAGTGCATGAACCAACTCGCCGAGTTGGATGAATTTTGTCTTGGACTCGTCGAGTCCCTTCATGGACTCGGCGATTCAGCTGTGCAGACAGCATAAAATCTTCGATTTTCAGCAATTTGCATCAAGTATTCAAGAAAACAAGCCTAGGCTCTGATACCATTGTTGGGTTTTGAGCAATCTAACACTTCCTAAGTGTGCATGCAACCCTAATAAAACTTGGATCTATGTTTTCTTCTAAAATACATGCAAATAATTATTTCCAAGGTTTCTTCCTAACTAGCATAGCATAAGGATTATGAATCATAAAACTACTAGTAGAAATACATACCTTTTGATGATGGTTGATTGTTTGGAGTTTGAGAGCCAAGCACCAATAGTGTGAATGCCTCAAATGGAATCACAAATCACCACAAACACTTGGAAAACTTTGAGAGAGTGTATACACACATAGAAAATCGGCCACACACACAAAACCACACTAATGGCTATTTCATGCAACATAAGCATGCTTATATAGTGTACATGGTTAGGGTGAAACCCTAATAACCCATGACCTTTCCTTTTCCAAGGATCCATGGGTTAAAAGCTCCATGGATCATCCATGGACTTCCATCCAAGCCTAGCCCATTAACAAATGAGTGTTAGCCCACACCATATAAAACCAATAGCCCATAATCTAATTAGTCTTCCTTTTAATCTCTAAATTAATTCATAATTAATTTAAGACTAAGACTAATTAAATAACATAACTTCATATTAATATATTATAACTTATAATATATTAATAAACATGTGTGTATAACTCTCATAAAATTATCCATAAATAGTTCGGGTGAAGTGCAACCCAAATGGACCATGCCGGGTCGGGTCAAGTATGTACCAAATAAGTTATGGACTTAGACACCTTATCCAACATTTAGTACTAAAGTACTTAGTCTAACTCATCATTTATGTGAAGGTATCACAAAATAAAGTAAACAGGAAAAATCACTTATGTACGTGTTATCCCGAGGTACTGAGGTTAACACGACGAATGTAAATGTTATCCCGAGGTACTAGGGCTAACATAATACATATAACCTAATGAACATCCGAAGATTGTCCACTTGTCCTCTATAGCAGCAGCAGGGCGGAGGAATGGTTAGTCCCTGTAAAGGTACTCCTAGTATAAGTAATAACCGTAGGCATCCGTAGATGTTCATCACCCACTGTTGCTAACAGATGAGTTCCAGAATGGTTAGTCCCGTACGTATATCCCGAGGTACTGGGGATAGAGGCCCATCTAGGTATCCCAAGGTACTAGGGATAGGGTCCTGTCTAGATATCCCGAGGTACTAGGGATATGCAGGAAGATTTACACAGAAGGTACTAATAAATCATCCTCGCAATTCGAGATACAAGTATTCATGTTAATGTACACAGTTAAGTGTATCTACGTAAAGGCACTCATGTAATGCGTTCATGTAAGCGTGTTCATGTATCATGTAAGTATATGTAAACATACTCATGTATCATGTATTCAATTGTAAAGGTACTCATGTATCAAGTAATGTACTGGTATTGACTCATGAATGAACTGACTCTTGTGTGATTCCTTGTAATAG
Source organism: Lactuca serriola (assembly GCF_051521515.1). Classification (NCBI taxonomy): domain Eukaryota; kingdom Viridiplantae; phylum Streptophyta; class Magnoliopsida; order Asterales; family Asteraceae; genus Lactuca; species Lactuca serriola. The sequence continues at coordinate 65,992,761 of NC_136412.1, read as the reverse complement.
GAATTATGTTTGAAATCTCCAAATTATCCCTATGATAATTTACTGGAAGGTAATTGGTTGTTCAAGTATGTTTATACACTCTTACTACTCAAAAGTGTGAAAAACTAAATGAAAGTTGTAAACTATAACATCAATACATATATAAGAATATAAATGTACATGCATTAGTTCAAGAGTGAAAAATGGTTTTGTTAGACATCTTATGGATTTTGAACAAAAATTAACAATGACTTGATGTCAATTTAATATACATTTCAAAGGTAAAACATTTGATAACAATGTGTTTTTAAGATTTAAAAACCATTTCTTGCGTCACATTTTGTAGTATGTGAAATCTGTTAAATGACAACCACAGTTATAAAATACATATCAATGATTTAATAACATGTTTGTTTCTACTTGTATTCCCCCCCTTTAAAGCATTTAAAGTCATTTAAAACATTGATTAGGGGTATGAACTCACCTGTAGTTGGTGATTGGGATGAACTGAACGGTATAGGATGGCTAGGTGTCAAGCGAGGTCTTGTACACACACTACGATCCTAATGGACATATAATCACACATATATGCATTCAATTGATAAATTTAAGACATCCTAGACATAATAAACACTTTATATAAGTGTTTTTAAGCCCTAAGGATTGCATCTAAGCTATTGTGGGACAAGGTACTTGTGTTTAGGGTTCCAAAGGACCCTATATGTGAGTTTACTCCCCATATACCATCACACATGGAGTTTACGGTTGTAAACTCTTGAGTTTACGGCCGTAAACTCCCAACCATGGGTGTTTTGTGTGTTTTGAAGTTCCAAATGATTCCTAGAATTATTCTAACTTGGTGGTTAAATTCTTGGAAGGGTTTAAGGTCTAGAAATACTCTAATTAGGAGTTTACGGCCCTATGGCCGTTCCCCTTAGAGTTTACGGCTGTAAACTCTAAGTATGGTGTGTTTTTGATGCTTTCAAGTCTCTTGCACTTGTGGTATAGGTTCTAGACTTTTATTCCAAGCATATGAAGGCATTAGGCACACTTTGGTGCCCCTTTAAGGAGTTTACGGCCCAAGAACCATGTCTTGGCCGTAAACTCACTTTGGTAGGTGATTTTGATGTGGTTCAAGCCCTTGATTAAATGGGAACAAGTCTAGGTAACTGTCTAAGGCTTTAGGAGCCTTAAAAGTACCATTTTGAGTTTGAATTTGGAGTTTACGGCCTATGATATTCTTGGGCCGTAAACTCCCAAACTTGGGTGGATTTTGGTTGTTTTCTTGTCCTTAATACACCTACAATTGAGTCTAAGGCAGTAGCATAACACAAGGAACAAGCTAGGTTCGGTTTCGGGAGTTTACCGGCCAAGAACACCTTGGGGAGTAAACTCCTAGATCTAGTGATTTAGCCTTCTAAATCATGTTATAAACACATATTAAGCATTCTAACACTACTAGAAAGAGTTACTCATGTTTTGGTATAAAAACCCAAAGATCTGTGAGAGAGAAAATGGTTTTTCTCTAGTTGGAAATGTGAATAATGAATGAATTTGGTTTAGAAATCTATTTATAGTCCTGAAATATTTTTGGCAGAAAATACTTTTATTCCTGAAATGATCTCTAATATAATAGAGTGTTGGAATAATAGTGTTGCACAAAACCCTAGTGCACCCACTCTCCTGATATTTCCTGAAGTGTAAACCCTGAATTACTCAAACTTATGTGAAAAAGTCTGAAAATTAACAGTGACTACTATAACTTCTATTGAAGTGATATAGGTTGTACAGAATGGAAATTTCGGGTTGTCACAGTCAACCACTGACTGACTCTACTCACTGAGTCAACCCGATGACTCGCCGAGTCCCCATGCTCAGAAATTCCCCAATACGCGACTCAACTCGCCGAGCCACCCCGAGACTCGCCGAGTCCAACAACTCTGAGTCCACTCACACACAACTCACCGAGTCATCCCTTGACTCACCGATTCTCGGCTCAACCAGAAAGGATTGGGACTCTTCGACAAGACTCGCCGAGTCCAAGAACAGACTTGTCGAGTCTAAGGCTATCTTCAACTTACTCGCCGAGTTGTTCTTCCAACTCGCCGAGTTCCACCCTATCTTCAAGCAACTCATCGAGTTCACCTTTCTGACTCGTCGAGTGCCTCTCGATCTCATTCCATACAGAAGCATTCCAGGCCATGCAATTGATCCAAAACGTAGATCTGCCCTCCTACAACCCATCCATCACGTAAAGTGGCAAACTTTATGTGAATTCAAAGAGATCTAGGTATTTTACACTTTAGGGCTAGGGTTTGGGACATGATGGCTTCACTAATCACTCAAGAACAGGGACTTTCATGCACTCTAATCCTTCTCCATTCTAGATCTGAGGTAGCAACCTCAGATCTAACCTCCAAACTCAAAACATCACAAGATATGATTCCCATAAACCCCAAAATGATGCATCTATATGAATAACAGCCCAAGAACAAGATAATACCTCAAAAGGAAGCCCCAAAAATAATGAAACCCGAATCTATGCAAAGCCCCTTGCTCCAAGCCTCCTAACCGTCGAGATTTCCTCAACAATCACTTCTTCAAGCCTCCAAATGCACTTTGATCCTCTCACACATGACAACTAGGGTTTCTGGACTTAAGAGAGAGTAGAGAGGCTGGGGGAAAGGATGTTATATTCTTTATATAAGGATCAACCCCGAGAAATAGGGTTTTCTCCACTCAGTGCCTACTCGTCGAGTCCATCCTCTGACTCGCCGAGTCGGCCACTTAACATGCGACCAAAGTCGCGACCCTACTCGCCGAGTTCCCCTTCGCAATTTACTCTTTTAGCCCTTCAACTTTACTCTTGATATTCCGGGATGTTACAGGAAGGCTATCCACCTTGTTTCCTTTTCCTCGATTTGGATGTGGTCTGATAGGATATCGGGTACTCGTCCGAAGGTCGTTTAAATATTAGTTATATATCATGTGTACATATATAGTCATAAAGGTCCTTCCAGTTCATCCAATGCCCTTGGGTAGCAAGGGTATACATCCATGTTCATACGTACCAGTTAGATTACTAGTAAACTACCATATGGGTAGTTTAGGAAGATACTAGAACTATTACTAGAACGTGATATCATACAATGAGTCAGTTCATTCATGAGTCAATACTTGCTAGAACATTACAGTACATTACTATTCTTACTAGATAGAGAGAACATACATTACAGCTAAACATTACAGTATATTACTATACTTGCTAGACAGAGAGAGAACACACATTACAGCTAACACACATAGAACAATTCAGTACATTACATATACATAAATACATTGACAAAATTGTGATCCACTGTATCGGAGCATGCCTTAATTGTCATGGCCCGAGTTGTAGCCAGAATTCTCTTGGAGGGAGAGCGTGAGTTTGCATATAGATCTATACTGGATTAACTATCCTACACTTTGCTTCTAGTTACAGCCGGACCTGCAGGTCTGCGGGTGCCAAACGTCGTTTCTATTTTTACGACCTACCCTTGTCATTAATATTAGTCGATAGTATGGTAAAATTAATCACATGATGCCTTAATATAAATCCGGTTTAAGGTAGTTAGTACAGCAGTAGTTCCAATAATACAACACTACAGTACTACATTAATTTACCCCTTTACACATATTTAGTGATCATTTCACTTAGACATTAGATGTAAAAACTATATTTTGTTAATGATAGTTACACTTGGGTAAATTACACACTTTTACAAGAGACGAACATTGAGAACAGTTAGGTCTTGGTAGAAGACTACATTGAGAACAGTTAAGTCTTAGTAGAAGACTACATTGAGAACAGTTAGGTCTTGGTAGAAGACACCCTTATATAATAATAGGAATCATAGGGATTTCTAGGGTTTTTCAAACGTTTATGGTTGTTTTACAAACATTTTTACACTTATAGTTCATATACATTTTTCCATACTTACAGTTCATATACAAAAGATTTCTTACATATACATTAAGACACTAAAATACTTATGATCTCACTAGCTTCAAAGCTGATACTCTCTTTCAAAATAACTTGTATCCTCAGGTCAAACATAGACAGGTACCGATGCAAGGTTTATAGAAGATGGAGCTCGTTCAAGACGCATCTTTCATTTTGATTTATGCTTTAGTGTTTATCAAAATTTGACCGAACACACTTGTATAATAATTATATTATTAATGCAATGGATGATGTTGTTGCTTGTTTACTACTTTTCATTGTTGTGATACTGTACATGACGTCCTCCGCCCCAGAACGTTTCCGCCGTTCTTGGTTTTAGGGTGTGACATTTTCTTAAAGGTAAAGTGTGGTCTCAAACCTTAAGACCATGATGGAAGAGAGTATCATATAGAAAATAGTTTATAGTTTCATTTCTTCCAATAAAACCAATGAAGTATAAGCTCCTCGTAAACCAAAATCATTTCGTTAATCCCTATGTGAGTTGTTATAACCATGTTTGATACAACTAAAATGTATGTCATGACATTCTTCTAGCGTCGGTTTCGGTAGGATATTTATCACCCTAGACTGGCCTCGTCTAGCTGTAGCGAACAACTCAGGTGTAGGGGTGTCAACCCCATATAAATCTATACACAATTACCCTGCTCTCCCTCCAGGAGACTCTGGTTATAATTACAGGACTTACGGTGTATGCTAGGTAGGTACGACGAAGGGAAGTCTCACAAGAGCCTTAACAGGTTTACGCAAATTTGTAGTCTCTTTTTAGAATAAGAAAAATAACTTTTCTATTGCAAACTTGTGACATATATTTTATGGCACATAGTTTATGGCATGCCAATATTTCTGTCATGAACTGTTTTGTACGCCATTTTGGTAAAAACTGTTTATAACACTTTTATAAAAAAATAGTCCTCGTAAAGGTAAATAGTTGTAACATTTGGTATAAAAATAACATAATATCTTGGGTTTTAACCCATCAAAATCGTGAATACAGGTTTACTATCATTTTACAAATATAATTATTTTTAGTAAAATATCAAATCACATATTTACGTTTTGCACCTTCTTACTGTTTTTGAAAGTTTTGAGTCAAAATATTTTTATGTTGATTTTTATGAAGATACATAGGATAAAATTTCTTTTTCACCAATAGTTGTTCCATTTCAGCAACATATTTAAGATTCATGCAATTATCCAAAGGTTAAACACATAACACATAAGTACATGCTAATATCCAATGGTTAAACGATATTTGACTTGTATCCTTCCCCAAAAACAATGAAAAACTCAAAAATATGGGGGTATGAAGCTCACCTTAAGTGGTTGATGTGTGTACTTTGAAGTGGTGAGATGAAGATTTCGAGCCTAGGATCTTAGATGGAGATGATGAACTTTCTTGGAGATGGCTTTATCCTAAGGGTTTAACACATTTTAATGTAAATAGAGTGAAATCAACATAAAATGTATAAGTTTTACTAGGAATCTCGAAAATACTTACAAAGATCTAAGGATGTCTTGAAAGGGTTTTGAACTTGCAAGCTTGGAAAGTTTGCTTTTGAGAGGAAATGAGGTGTTACTGGAAGTTTAATGTTGGAAATAAGGAATATCCTAAGTGTGATTTTGTTTATTATAAATAAATGTAGTGATAGGACATTTACTTGGAAGTATGGAGGTTAAAGCATAGATATATGATGGGTAATATGTAGGTTAGTGTGAGTGTGTTGGAAATGGGGATTACATCAAGTCATAAAGTCAAACCCTCTTATCTACTTTATTTGGCCAAATCACATTATGATTTAAAATAATATATTTATAAATCTTAAATATTATTTTATGTAAATATGTTTTAAATATTTAAAATTGACATAAAATAGGGGCTTAAGAGGTCTAGGTTAGAAAAATACGAGTTTGGTGGGATTCCCGACGTCAAAATCTCTTAAAATAGAAAGAAGGTCCAAGATGGTCAAAAAATCCGAAGTCAAATGGTGAATTCTGAATTCAATCTTACAATTCCGAAGTCATCCAGCAAAAATTCCGAAATGGCCTTCAACTTTCGGAGTCGAAACAGAAGTTCCGAAGTGGTCTTTCTTGATTTCGGAGTCGAATCAGAAGTCTGAAGTGGCCCTTCCTGGTTCCGGAGTCGAATCAAAATTCCGAAGTTATCTAGTTCCGAAACCAAGTAGTATGTTCCGAAGTGAGGCAAAATCCGAAGTCAACTTATAATTCCGAAGTGATTGATCTAGTTCCGAAGTGGTGTTGTTCTTTTGAGTTTTCTAATCCCGTTTTGGTCTGTTTTCTATATAGGTAGGGATAGAATGATGTTTGTGTTTATGGAAAAGCTTGAAAGAGTTTTGAGGAGATTGAGAGAGATTTCGGAGAGATTTCGAAGAGATTTGAGAGAGAGAGAGAGAGAAAGAGATTTTATTTGCAGTTGGTATCATTGTTTTGGTCCCGAAATGTTAACTTTATGAACTTCACTATATCTCATTATGAATGTTACTCATCCCCGAAGTATAGGTAATTAAAATTACCGAGTCATTACATCACTCACCCCATTTAGGGTTTAGATCTTTTCAAACATATGAAACTTCCGAGTGATAATTTTTTTTAAATTGGCAAGCCATTCATTAGGAAATCTAGTTTACCTTATTGTATTAGTACAAGTCGAGTGGACCGAGTTGACTTGTTGGTTTATTTGACCTAATATTTTTTACGGTTGTCATAGTATTTATGCAAGCCTACATTTAGTAATCCCACCAGTTATATACGGCACATGAAAACAACATGGGTTCCCTTGAATGCTTGGTAGTATTGATTGTACACATTAGGGGTTGTTAATGTGCCCTAATGCGTAGCGCGTTCAATTTATGTGAGGTGGTCAGAAATAGCCCGACAATAATTTCAGAAATAGTGGTTTCCTATGATCTTTGGATCAATCATGCAATTTTTGGTCCAATGGGTTCCAACAACGACATCAATGTTCTAGACCAATCAATGATATTCAATGACATCTACATTGGAAAATCGTATGATGTGTCATTTCAAGCAAATAAAACATCATACAAACCCGGGTATTACTTTACCGATGGGATATAGTACAGTTGTGAAATCTTTCTCATGTCTAAATGATGAAAAGAGAATAAAGTTTAAGTCGGCCCAGAATTAACTAGGAAGGATATTGAGCGGGCATTTGGTATTTAAAAAAGACATTGGGAGATACTCTCATCAACAGTATGATCATTTAAGAGAAAAAGAACAAGTAGTTTGATTTATGCATGTTTCATATTGCATAATATGGTTATAGAAGATGAGGGAAAAGACAATTTATCACTATAATGAAAATGAATATTTACCAACATTCGAAGGAGTAGGTATTGGCATGGTTGTAGAAGGCACTACTCGGTACATGTTTGGCCGACTGCCAAGTAGCGAGTACTCGGATTCGATAATTCATATAGAAATATTTTTAGGGAAATTATATATGTCAAAATCATAAGTTATATATATATATATATATATATATATATATATATATATATATATATATATATATATATATATTGTAATAATCACATGTGTGTATGTTAGATAATAAACCATTAAGTATATTAGACATATCAATCACTGAGTTGGCCAAGTTTTACAACACTGTCTATTTCAGTAACGGACCAATCGGGGAGTACTCAGATTTTGTAACTTGTCTTGGTAAGAGGCCAACTAAGGAGTACTCCGCCGAGTAATTGGGCCAACTTGGCGAGTTTTAAAACACTAGGTATTGGTGTCTGTGTTTGTGTGTGTCTATATATAATAAAAGCATTAATTAAAATAAAAACATGATAATACTTTTTTATGTTATTATTCAACGATGAATTTTGTATATGTATAATATTGTAGTAAATTCTAATATGAATATTAACATATGATTTATTCCTATATCCATCGTTAAATAATGTCATAAAATTGCATATGCAAAATTTATTACAGAATAATAACATAAAAATAGTATTTTCTCATTCTTATTTTATTTAATATTTTTATTTGAACAATCTCATATATAGATATAGATATATATATATATATATATATATATATATATATATATATATATATATATATATATATATAATGACCATTTGCTTCTTGGACTCTTTAATTTCTAGACTTTGGCCCCGTTTGATAGATGACGACTAAGAAAGTGTTGACTGAGAAATGTCTGTCTGGGTAAGAAATCCTGACTAAGTAAGAAATCATGTTGTTTGATAGTACATCTGACTGAATGTGCTGACTAATGAAAAATGACCATTTTACCCTGCTACTATATATAGTGATGGATGAAGTTGCTAAATAATTATAAAAACTTACAGATTGTCATACAAAATGTGAATTACACACAAGTCATTTAAAATCCAAATAAAAATTTTCATACAAAACGTAAATTAAAGATAAATCATTTAATATCCAAATAAAAACATAATGAAATTTCTTTTTTAGTCTTTAACACAACTAACTCCGATTTAATCAATGATATTTCATTATTCCTTCCTACTTATATTTAAACTTTGAAACTTTATTAGTTATTAACTAATTGATTTCTTTTAATATATATATATATATATATATATATATATATATATATATATATATATATATTGTTCAAAGTTAGGAACAGTAAACTTCATGGTTTTTTTTCACAAATGGCCCTCACTTTATACCGGGGTTTCCTAATTTGGAATGGTTTGTGTTCTGGGCGGTATTTGACGTTTTTCTCATATTTTTGCTTGCTTAGTCTTCTGGTCTCTCCACGTGTTTGTTGTATGCTTTCTTAGCCATTTTCCTAGCCAATTACGCTTGGATTGTTGTACTTCTTTTCCTTTTTTTCAGTTACCACACGGGTTACCATAGGTTATGTCTTTACTTCCCGATCCTTCCACCGTCTTCCTTTTATCTCCCACTGCTTCTTCATCTCGATCCTTTCAATGTCTGTGAGTGTTTCTCTTTAGAAGCGATTGAGCACAACATTCACCACCGTTTGTTTCAATTCGTGTTAACGTTGTCCCATCACCAATATTATGGCGCTCCCCTTTCTTGCACCTCCAGCACGCTCCCGCTTTCTCACAGCCTCCACCACCATCACCTGTCATCCGATTACATCCACATTTGAAACCTAACATTGTAAGTTTTATTTATTTCAACGAAATATAAAGGATATCATTCGATTCCCCACACATTTTTCTATGTTTAATATGTTTCAGTCTATGGTTGTAATTAATTATGAATTGTTTTTTGTAGCATCTGTTACAGATTCGCTCGATGGGTTTGCAAATTCTAGGGTTTATCATGGTACTGTTGATTGATTAGATTTTGATGACCCCACGACCCAATTGATGATCAAGGATGAGGTTGACAAATGGAAAAATGAAGGTATGAACCGCAGGGGTTCTCGATTCCTCTATGATGACCACTGGAGAGCTCCGCCTCGATTTTTGATAGCCTGATATCAAGGTAATTATCACATATTCAAACAATTGTATATCCATTCCTCCTTAATTCCTTTGGATTCCATCTACATCGATAACCTGATATCAGGTAATTATCGGGTTTTTCTTTTAATGATTTTTCTTGATTTTGTTTATATTTACTAAAGTTGATTTGTGCTTAAAAATTATTTATGAAATTGGTTGGTTGATGCGAAATCAGGTAGGCAAACGATAGAGGATTTTTTGTTGTTGGACATCATATCTTACTACGGTAAAAGAGTCACTTGCTTCTTTCACTAATGTTTTTGTTCGTGTATTGTGATTGCTTTCTGGGTTTCTGGGTCATCTAAAAGATTTTGTCATTTCTGGTTGCTAAAACATGGACTGAGGAAAGGGTAAAAAAACAAACGAGATAAGGAGATCATTAATAAAGGACTATTAATTACTTCTCCAGCGATTCGCTTTCATTAATACTAGCTTTCTCTCTATACTACTGTAACACCCAAATTTTTCAATTAATTTTTCACAATTTTAAAACATACTTCCATTCACAAAATAGTAATAAACATAGTGTATCCACTGTCATCATAGAAAAAAACATATCCCAGAATCATATAAACAAAAGCACCATGAGTGTGTACAGATCATGTTGGTGCCTTCCCGCGATCATCACTAGTACCTAAAACACATACACAAAACTCTGTAAGCATAAATGCTTAGTGAGTTCCCCAAAATACCACATAAACACATATCAGCCACTCAAGGCTGTAACTCTGATGACCCTCTGGTCGAATATCTCTATGGGGCCCTCTTAGTCCCATAACTCTGCGGACCCACTGGTCCTAACTCTGTAAACTTTTAATCATGCATATCACATATCACATAGAATCACAACAGGATACACTGTCACATAGCTCTGATTACCACTCTAGGTAAAGTATAGCGAGAAGACTCACCTCGGGAATCTCGGTAAAATCTTGATATCAGAATACTGCCCTAGTCTCCGCCTAGTCACAATAATAAATTTCACTAAATAAATGTCTTTTCATATTTGGATATTCTCTCATGCAAATACCTGGAAGGGTAAAAGACCATTCTACCCCTCTACAGGCCCGAGGCCCATTTGTTGACAAACCCTAAAAGTCAACCCAAAAGTCAATTGTTCATTTTGAACAGACTCGCCGAGTGCATACGACGACTCGGCGACTCCCACCGTCCCCATAGATTCTTCCCTTCTAAGCCTCACTCAACTCACTGAGTCACCCCTCACTCACCGGGTCACCATTGGAATTAGACCCCGGGGCAACCCGGTCCAACTCGTCGAGTCTACATATGGACTCGGCGACTTTCCTCCATGGACTTGCTCATACAACCTCCTGAACTCAGATCTGCTTAGCCAAATCATAGATCTAACCCTTAAACACTCAAAAGTCACGTAAAGGTGCAACCTTTACGTGCATGCAACCCAAAACAAGCCTCAAATGGAGAAATAACACTAGAAATGGAAACCTAGTCTCCAACTGCTTATTTGCTTGCAAAAAGCTAGAAGGTAATGACTCTAGGGACCTCTCATGGTCCAGATCTGATGTCGTAATCCCAAAGAGGACCTCATACTCACTAGATTTTGCATAATATGAGGGTAAAAACCCTAAAATCAAGAAGTCCCACCAGTATAACACAAAATGGAAAAGATTATACCTCCAAAGATGATATCACGAGATGATTAGCTCAGATCCAGTCCCCTTCACACTCTAGATTTGTGCTCCTATCTTCCTTCAAGCAAAACCACAAAAAAAGATGAAGAAATAGCCTCCTCTTGCCCTCAAACTCACTATCTCGGCTCTCTAGGGTTTCTCTGGAACAAGGTGGTCGCAAATGAAGGCCATAAAGGTCTTTAAATGGGCTCCCAAATCCGGGGGTTAGGGTTTTCCTAATCAGCACTGACTCGGCGAGTCGAGTCCCAACTCGTCGAGTCTATTCGCGAAAATACACCAATAAATCAGACTCTACTCGACGAGTTGACGCATCAACTCGTCGAGTTCCTCAATAAAACAATAAATAATTAATTAAATTAGCATACCCGAATTCATGATGTTACAACTATCAAATGAATCTTATCGACAACATCCCCAATGGAAGTATTATGATATATCTATAGTCGCCTGCTATTTTCAGATTCCCAGCTTCAAAATTATTTTCCAGGTCTCAACTCTTTTCTTATGTTTGATGCTCAAATAACTTTTGAGACACATCATTCAGTTTGAGGGTAAATTTGTAAAAATGAGTTATTCTTTTTACATTACGTCAAAAAAAGACTCTTATCATATCAACAGATCAACCTATGTTCTCATTAAGTCAAAAATATGTTTTATCAATCTCAATTTCTATTTGTAGGTGTTAGTGATTGTTTATATTTTTACTGGATATTTTTTCTTTGATGAATTTAGGTTGGTGAATACGGTTTTGAACAAAATTCGTCAATGTCACCTCAAAGCAATTTCATTTTAGATGTGTTAGGCCTGATCATGCCAATGCATTGTCGTGGTTCTCAAAGGCTGTAGACAAAGGTGCACCAAAGTCTGGAGCTTCTTGGTTAGATCTATGCAGGAGGTGTTGCAGTTAATCAAAACTACACAAAAGCTCTCGAATGACTCACATATGTGTGATATTGCTATGGTTTGGTAAATTTTTAGAAGTAGATTGTTATGGTAGAAGGAAATAAAAGTAGGATGCTATAATAAAGAACTAAATAAAAGTAATTAGCTATTGATTGATGATTTTTCTGGAAATGAAAGTATGATATTATAATAAACAAATAAATAAAAGTAAGTTGCTATAACACAAGTCTTTTTGGAAAAACAATTGAGGGTCTTTTGGAAAAAAATAATTGAGGTTTTTTTTCTTTTTTTTTGGAATAGAAAAGAACTTGTATGAATAGTTTGCAATAAGCTTAAGATGTGAATAAATGATCACTATATCATTTTTTATTTTCCAAAGCAGGTGCTACAAGAAGGGGCTTTACATGCTTTGGCATCTGTTGCTGCTTCCTCTCAAACATATATTAATGATCACAACTGATAAAAATAATCGCATGCTTCGTGCCAAATTGGCAGGCCATATTAGTTTGGTTGGGATGACTGTTGGAAAATATAAGTTCAAAAATGACCCGTTCCAAATAAGTATATACATTCTTCGATGATAGCAAGATTTAAATTTAATTTATTTAAAATTATTTTCTATTTCATCTGCGATCGTATTATTTTATTATGTTTTTGTTGAAGGTACCTTCAGTGTAACAAAGATATTGCCACTGTAATGAGTCATCAGTCTATCTTTTTCTCGGTAGAGAAGAACACCACGACACCTGCGATGGAACCATGCGAACAGGGGCAGTCCCCCCCCCCTGAATTTTGGGCTAGAAATAGGAATTATACTTCAAAAAAATTAATTATAGACCTGTTATTTTCAAACTTGGGCTTTGGCACCTCCCGAATCAAACTCCAAGCAGTAAGCATAGTCTGAATTCTCCAAGAAATAGTCCATAAATCAAAACCGGTTATTCCCCAATTCCTCGTTCGTTGAATCGTTGCTGCCTATTGTTGTTGTTGAGTCACGGTCTCACACTCTCACTCTCGCCATCGCCCATCGCTAAGCGCCATTCACCAAAAATCAAGTTTTCAATTCCGAATCTTGTTCTTTCTTTTCCAGTTCTCTTGTTCTTTGTTCTGATTGAATGTTGTGCTGCAATGTTGCTGCTGTTTGCGAGTTTCTCTTGACTCCTCTTTTCTCTTGGTCCAAACTCCAAATTAGGAGTTAGAGTTTCTTTTTTAACTAGGCTTTCAATTTTTCAATTTGATTTATTAGTATTCAATTATGATTTGTTTAGCTCTCTTCTAGTCTATTTATTGTAAGTTGTAGGATAGTAGGACACTGGACACCAAACTGGAAGTCTAGAATAGAAAAAAAAATGATTTTGTTAATTGTTATGCTTCAAAAAAACTGAAAACAAAGATGGATGAAAACCTTAGACTATTTTTATAAAATGGATTTGGCTGTCAATTTGTCAATTTGATTTGGTTTCACTTTTCAGTTTTCATGCACTGTTAATTAGTAAATGAGTTATTGGTTATTTTTCTAATTTTGATTTTGATTGAATTAATTGTTCCTTCATTTTGATTTTTATAGATATAATCATGGGAAAGATGAAAACCTTAGACTATTTTTACAAAAGAAAGGTAGATGATAAAGAAACTAATCATCAAAGTGAAGAGAGTAAACGTCACAAAGCTTCAACAAGTGAGCCACAACCGCAAGAAATAGAAAATCAACAAGAGAATGAGCCACAACTGCAAGAAAATGATAAACAACAAGAGAACGAGCCACAACCACAAGAAAAGGAAAATCCTAATGAATTTGATTTGAAGAATCTAGAAAGAGATCCCGCTAAACGAAAGCAAATGTGGGATTATCCGGTTAATTTAAGAGAACAAGTGAGATGAGCTTATCTGAATTTAGGACCTTTCCAAATACATGTTAAGGAGTATCAAGGTAAATGTTCAACAAAACATCCTCGTAGATTCAAATATTCTTGGTTCAACATTTTCCCTAATTAGCTAGAATATTCTCCAACAACGCACGCTTCATATTGTTTTATTTGTTATATATTTAATGATAAACCAAGTGTGTGTCATGGTTACGATGCATTTACTGTTAAAGGATTTGACAATTGGAAAAAAGTTAATGACGGGAAAAATTGTACGTTCTTGAAACATATTGGTTGCTCACAACATAGAAATGTTGTTGCATATGCTGAAAACTTGATGAACCAAGCAGCACACATTGAAAATATCATAGTGAAGCAAAATGAAGCGCAAATATTGAAGAACCATTTACGATTAAAAGTGTCAATTGACACAGTTCGTTGGTTGACCTTCCAAGCTTGTGCTTTACGAGGACATGATGAAACACTTGATTCCAAAAATCGTGGTAATTTTCTTCAACTTCTAAAACTTCTAGCATCGTATAATGATGAAGTTGCAAACATTGTATTAGAGAAAGCTACTTATAATTCAAAGTATACTTCTGGGGAAATTCAAAAAGAAATTCTTAGTATTATTGCAAATAAAGTTCGAAAGCATATTCGTAGTGAAGTGGGGGATTCATACTTTTGTGTCATGATTGATGAATCACGGGATGAGTCTCAAAAAGAGAAAATGGTGATAGTTTTGTGATTTGTTGATGCGGAAGGAATCATACGGGAAAGGTTCTTGGATTTGGTTCATGTTAGGGATACATTATCATTAACCTTGAAAGCAAATATGTGGAGACAACTTTTACACTATCAATTTGATGTTAGTAAAATTTGTGGCCAATGTTATAATGGTGCTAGTAATATAAGAGAGGAATGGAACGGATTACAAGCACTTGTTCTTGAGGATTGTCTTTATGCATATTATGTTCACTGCTTTGCTCACAAATTGCAACTAGCCTTGGTGGCTGCTTCAAGGGAAATTATTTTAGTTCACCATTTTTTCACAAACTTAATTTTTACAATTAACGTAGTTTGTGCTTCCAGTAAGCGTCATGATGAGTTACAAAAAGCAAAGGCAACTGAGATTGAACAATTATTGGAACTAGGTGAAATCGAATCAGGTAAATGATTGAATCAAGTTGGGACATTAAGAAGAGCTGGTGATACACATTGGGGTTCTCATTTTCGTTATGTTTGTAGTTTTCTTAACACGTTTGCTTGTACTTGTGTTGTTCTCCAAGGAATAATTGATGACGTGTCTGCTACCCATTTTCAACGCGGAGATGCTGATGCAGCTTACTATTATCTGAAATCATTTGAGTTTGTGTTTATTCTTCACCTGATAAAGGAAGTAATGGGAAAAACTGAAATACATTCTCAACCTCTACAAAAAAAATCCCAAGATATTTGTAATGCCATGGAGTTAGTTTCAGCAACAAATGAGGGTCTAAATGATTTCAAAAACAAGGGATGGGAGTCTTTACTTGCACAAGTAAAGTTTTTTTGTGAAAAACATCAAATAAATATGTCAGATATGAATGCCCCCATATACTTCTACTCGATACTGGCCTCGAAAAACAGATAATCATGTTACTTTTGAACATTTTATCGAGTGGATTTGTTTACAGCCGCATTGGACAAACAGTTACATGAGTTAAATAGTAGATTCAATGATCGTGCGATGGAGTTGTTAAGACTTAGTTCTACTTTAGTTTCTAAAGTGATTAACGTTGATCAAATCTGTCTTCTTGTTGAGAAGTATTATCCTAAAGATTTTACGGAGCAAGAGATGATTCAATTACGATATCAATTGGAGATTTTTAATATTGATATCACAAAGAATCCCAGACTAAATGGTGTATCAACTATTGCTGACCTATGCAAGCGTCTTGTGGAAACTCAGAAACGTGAGACATATTATTTGCTTGATAGAGTGGTTCGGTTAATCTTGACACTTCCAGTTTCTACCGCAACAACAGAGAAGGGATTTTTAGCAATGAAAATATTCAAGAACTGTCTTCGCTTTAAGATGTCGGATGATTTTCTCGCAAACAACTTGGTGATTTACATAGAAAGAGAAATCGCTGAAAAATTGATTTGAAGTCTGTAATTGATGAATTTAAAGACATTAAAGGTCGTCGGGCTAAATTGTAATTCTTTTTCTAGGTGTTTTTGGTTTTTATTTCTTGAAAACAATTTATTTTTTTAAGAACGTTAATTTCAATTTCTAATACTTTCGCCAACCCCTCCCCCCCCCCCCCCCCCCCCCAATTAATTGTTCAAGCTCTGCCACTGCATGTGAAGCTACAATTATACTCAACCCTAATTTTCGGGTTTGCTGATGTAGGTGAGCGTTGATTCCACTAGGGTGTTCGATCAGATGGATAAGAAGATGAACATTGTTTTCTCTACAAACTTTTTGTTAGGGAGTCACTGGCTTCCAATTACATTTCCTCCACCGCCTTCTTTCAACGGATGAGTATCTGCTCTGTGATTTTGCATCACTTAAAGAATCCTACTACTTTGAATGAAACAAGTATGTAATATATATGATTCCTTAATTTTCATTTATTTTTCAATTTTTGGATTAACACAATGTATCAATATAACCACATGTAACTTTGCCTAAAATTAGTTGACCATATATATTTCAATTGCTAAAGAGAGCAATGATACACGTGACCTTTCTAACAGGTATTATGTTTGCTTCCTTTTGACTGTTTTGGTATCCTTTGAAGCTTCACATCCTTTCTTCCTTAGTGATATGAAGTGTGATTTCATTATGTTTAGGATAAAGAGAATGTCTATTGAAATTGGAGCAAGTGCTTTTGCTTGAAATAAGAATAAGAAAAAGAACCAATCCACGTGACGATTAGCCCCTGGTAATTGGTATGACCTAATCTTCAAGTTTTAATTTTGTACGTTGTGTGCTTATGTTTTTGAACTTTGATTATGATTTTCCTTAATGGATTTGTAAGCAATTGTTCTGATGGTTGTGAAATAAAACCTACACCATCAATGATTTATTATATTACTTACGTAAATTTTATTTTTAATATAAGTGATATCATTTGTTTTTGCAATATTTTTAAATTCTATTTTTAGAAATTGTAATATTTAGAGGATTAGTTAGTGACCAGATGAATCAAATGTAATTAGTTGAACATTAAATTTCATCAAGAAGTAATAAAAAATTTGGTTCCATTAGGAACCTTTAGCAATTTGTTTACAGTTGTTCAAATAATATCATTTTTACTAAAATAGACTATTAGATGATTTATTAAAATTTGTTACTTTACGACGTAAATTTCGTAATGGTTAGTGGGGTTTAATACTTTTGTTTTTTCTTTTTTCAATATATTAATAGAAATAATTGAAAGTGGGTTGTTACTATAGTTGGTTTTATTTTTGAAAGTATTATAATGTATTTGGATGTTGTTAATGTTACCGTAGTTGGTTCCATTATGCATTGAATGATCATAAGGTTGCTATAAAATGTAACGTACGCTTCTTTATGGACAATAAAGTACAATGTCTTTGAAAGTAGTGAATCGTTAGTATGTTGCTATGAGAGTCCATTTTTATAGTTTATTTAAATATGCTGCCATTATCGTTCCTTATCAAGAAAATTGCAGAGAATAGCAATGCAATTTGACTTTTTATTCATAATACGACAATAAATAGCAACTCACTTGATTCTTTTACCTATAACTAGCAAAGTAATAACACATTAAATTCTTATCTATAATATAATTTTTGATTTTTTTTTCTATAACCATATTATTCGTTTCATATTTCAAAACAAAAATGAAAAGGTTGTGTTTTTAGCTTTTGTCACGTTATAATTTATTTCATAAAATTGACATATGTGTGCGTAAAAATGAGAAATTTAAATGAATATGTCTATTAATACATTTCATAAGATGGGAATAACTTAGTTAATCATTGTTTGATGAAGATGGAAACTAAAATAGCAAAACAAAAAAAAAGCTATGCATGAAATCGAGTGAATATCAGTGCAATTTATATATTCTTTAGTTTCACGAGTCACAACTTCACATATTTCATTAGACCCCATATATTTCAATAGTGTACAAATTAATTTAATTTATTAGTAGCAACAATCTCCGTGCATATGTGATATGTCGAGTCACGTACCATGAAGTCCAAATACAGTTGCTTAAGGCTTAAGCCTTTGACCGATGAAAATGAGTTTTGTGTTTGTGTACATACAAAATGCAATGTCGAACACAAGTTTATTTTTTAATTTTTCTTTTTTTCATAAAAAGTTGTAGTGTCATTATGTTTCATGAATACTTGTAAACTGTTAAAAAAAAGTTAACGATTTTCCACTACATTTCCACATAACAATCATTAACTTCAAATGTTGCTTTTTTCCATATGGTGTTAGAAGTTAACTTTGTAGCTACATTGAATTTCCAATATTGCCCTCACTCGATGAGGAAAAAGGAAGGAGAAATCTTACACTCAAAGGGCATTTATGGTAGTGATGACAACTTTAAACAACGTATGCTTTCCACTAAAGGAAAGCATATACAAGAATCTATGAGGTTGGAGCATTTTGTGGAGATGAACATCTTGACACATCCTTGCTGTTTTGTTGAAGCACTTCATGATTAATTGATGCCAATTGCGATAAGTTCTGCATACATATACAATATCATACGATTTACACTACACATACCAATTTACCGTTTTACCCCTGTCCCTTTTTGTCATTTTACATGTATAGAAACATGTAAAATGACAATATTACCCTTCCTATGCGTACCTTGAAAGAGAAATTTATCCATGAAAGATCATCATCAGGAGGTGCTTCGAACTCTGCAAGATCTCCACATACATCCATCTTCTGAAAAAAAATATATAAAGATAAATGTCTACGAAAAATATTTAGTATAAATAAATAAATAAAAAGAAAATAAATGTGTACCTCTCTAGTGTCTGAACAGAATTCAGTAGTGTCTGAAGCTGCATCACTACAGTCTTGATCATCAGGTGTTCCAGTTGAACTACAACTATGTCTTGAAATAAAATAACTCGTATCATCTATGCCATCTGGTTGTGGTATAAAAGCAACCTATATATATAAATATTCAAATTTAGAAAAAATAAATAAATTATTAACGCCAATTATGTGGAAAATGGAAATAACATGACCCACCTTCTGCATGGCAAGTGTATCCCAGTTTACACCATTAAAGAACGGATGTGCTTTTACCTGTAAGTGAAAAACAAGTATAATAGTTGGTATATTTGGTAATAGAGTAAATTACACGAATGGTCCCTATGGTTTGGGATAATTTTCACGTTTGGTCCCTAACTTATTTTTTTAACTCGGAAGGTCCCTTTGTTTGTTTTTGTTGCGTGCTTAGTCCCTGTCTAACCTAAAAAGACTATTTTGCCCTTGATTTTTTAATTTATTTAAATAAACACACACCCAACCTCACTTCCACCTCACCTCACCTTACCTTACACACCCCACCTTATTTAAATAAATTAAAAAATCAAGGGCAAAATAGTCTTTTTAGGTTAGACAGGGACCAAGCACGCAACAAAAACAAACAAAGAGACCTTCAGAGTTAAAAAAATATGTTAGGGACCAAACGTGCAAATTACCCCAAACCATAGGGACCATTCGTGTAATTTACTCTTGGTAATAAAATTATAAATAAAATAGAAAATAGTCAATAATCGATGGAGAATTAATTTAAAGAAAGTCAATAACCTCTGATGATCCGTGTGCTCCTAGACGCTGATTAGGGTCATGAATAAGAAACCTAAAAAAAACATGGATTCAAACGAGACAAAATGACCATTTTACCCTTGCATTCTAAAAACAGGATATAGTAAAAGCTTCAAGAAACACACCTGTTAATCAGGTCTTGGGCTTCATACGACATCTGATCTGGAACAGAAGGCCATGGGATTTTTGCATTAAGAATGTTGTTGAATATTCTCTGAGAAATTTCAATAAAATATGTTATCAAAAAAAAAGTTATGATTCGATTAAAAGAATTAAATTTACCTCTGGATGATCTGAATTAAAAGGTGGGGTTCCTGTTAATAATTCAAATAAAATAACACCAACAGACCACCAGTCAGCAGCATAGCCATGTTCAGTTCCAAGAAGTATTTCAGGGGCCAAATAATCAGGTGTGCCAACAGCAGCTGATTGCCCCCTTCTATCAATACTACTCCATTCATGGTCAACACTTTGACCATCTGAAACAATAACACCCTTTGACTCTGGTCTCGTCAAATCATCCGTACTGTTTATTAGACCAATTTTAGACAGCCCAAAATCTGTAAGCTGATTAAATATATAACATAATTAGAACCACAATATATATATAGTAATTGCATAAATAAGACTAAAGTACGTTTCTATATTTATGCATTTGATATGCTCATATTTAATAAAAAGTTACACGGATGGTCCCTAATGTTTGGGGTCATTTGCACGTTTGGTCCCTAACTTATTTTTTTAACTCGGAAGGTCCTTACAGTTTGTAAATTACACGAATGGTCCCTAATGTTTGGGGTCATTTGCACGTTTGGTCCCTAACTTGTTTTTTTAACTCGGAAGGCCGTTACAGTTTGTTTTTGTTGTGCACTTGGTCCCTGTCCTACCTAAAATGACTATTTTGCCCTTGATTTTTTAAATAAGATGTGATAGGTAAGGTAAAGTAATGTAAGATGGAATGAGGGTGTGTTTATTTTAAATAAATTAAAAAATCAAGAGCAAAATAGTCATTTTATGTAAGACAGAGACCAAGCGTGATCTTCCAAGTTAAAAAAATAAGTTAGGAACCAAACGTGCAAATTACCCCAAACCATAGGGACCATTCATGTAATTTACTCTAAAAAGTATAACACATTAACACCTTGATATGACCATCATGTGCAATCAATATATTGTCAGGTTTAAGATCTCGATGAACAATGCCTAGTGAATGAAGGTATTCAAGAGCAAGAACCTGTGATATGAAAATAAATCTTTTAAAGAGTCAAATAAATAAATAAAGAAATAATAAAGTTTTTGACAAACCAGTTCTGCAATGTAAATGCGTGCTATATCTTCTTCAAGGCAACCAACATTCCTTAGCAAAGAGAACAGATCACCTCCATTTAGATACTCCATCACTAAATAAAGATTATCTCTACTTGTAAATGAATAGAAAAACCTAACCTACAAATAAAAACCAATATTCAGTTTATTCACATATTCTCATATACAATTTCAAAGTTCATAATTCATGATTCATTACCACAAATGGGTTTCGAACTGTGATTAATATATTACGTTCAGCAACTATCCTTTCAATGTCATTTTTTCTTAGCATGTCCATTTTCTTGAGAATCTGTACAAATGAGTAATTATTAACAATGGTGTTAAAAAAGGAAAAGAATTTACTCTACTTATACCTTTATAGCAAATAAATCACCAGTTGTTCTTTTACGTGCAAGAAATACTTTCCCATAAGCTCCTCTACTTATTGGTTTAATAATCTCAAAATCTTCAATGCTTGTTCTCTCTTTATAAGAATGTGAAGGAGTTGAAACCGAACTACTTGGAGATGCAGTGTCCACAACATCACTCATACGTCTATTTGAATTCTCTAAGTCACATGCAATTATGTATTTCTCTCTGTATACATATAAGGAAATGTGAAAAATAAAAACATGGTGATTAAAAGTAGAGATGCGTGTATGCTTTTCACCTAATGAGTTTTTCTATTCGATGACCAAATGTATCAATAACAAGTGCTTTTAACTTGCTATGTTGTAAAACATCTTGCAAGTCTTCCATACAAGTAAGCAAGACCTCATGTGAACTTTCTTCCATGAGATCTGTCTCTGCTGCAGAATGAGCAATGTCCCTAAGATCTGTCATCTAAAGAAACAAGGAAAATTACTTATATACCCTTATAGAAAAGGTAAAGATGAAAGAACATACCTGTTGCACATCCTCTAACTCGGAAGGATGGTTAAGCTCTAACCAGAAGAAGTCAAAGTTTGCAGCTTTTGGTGTGGAAGATGCTGATGTCATGCTTCCTGTGGATGAGGGAGGGCCATTTAGACTTTTCACACCTGGAAACCCTTTGAGATTTACAAAGTTACCAGGGGTTGAATCTTCTATGCATGCAGTGTCCATTTCATGAAGATCCTCAAACATTCCTTCAACCCCTTTATTTCTCCACTCACTCATTTTAGGAGAGCAACCATCTAAATTTTGAGGGCTATCATCTACAGGAGTGCACGATATGATGATTTGATCAAGTATCTCTGATAATCCTAAAAGGCTTTCATTTACATCTGAACCTTTTATATCACATTTTTCTGCATATGCGCATATATAAGAATGAGACTCCAAATGTGAAGCTGGAACATATTCTTCACATATCCGACAAATTACTAAATCGCCCGAATCTTCAGATTGTGGCCATCTCTCTGTTGAATCCTCCTTTTGTGTATGTAATTTTTTTTCATTATCCAATAACTTATTATTCAAACCATCACCGGAATGGGAATCAACGATTCCTAACTTTAAAATCCGGCTCATTTCATATGAAGGAATCTTTTCTAAACATTCTTTCATTTTAAGAAGGGACACTTCATCAATATGCTCACTGTGTTTCTCAAAATGCAACAACCTTGTGCAGCGTGTTAGTATAAAAAGCATCCGTGTAAAAAGCCATTTCAATGGGCCTGTTTGGCAATCTTGCCTCTTTTTTGTTAAATCTTGAACAATGGCTTCACATTTGGTGCGAAAGTCTTGGCATGACATCTCTATACATTCTTTAGAAAGAATGAGAAGGTGTTGAATTGATCTTTGATCTTCTAAAGATAATGTTTCTGACTTTTGTGATACCTCAATCACCTCCCCTTTGAAGCATGCTAGCTCTGTGTTTACCAAATCTTTTGCAGCATTGAAGTTTGACCTCAATGATCCCAAAAGTTCCTGAATGTTGACTTGTCAGTAAACAAGAACAAAGGTGAATACTTAATCGCATCAAAGGTAACAAAGGTATACCTTCAAATCACTAAAGCTATGAGATCGTGTGTATAAAGGTCTAATGCCACCTTTAGGCCCGAGTTCATGTGAAAAGCTTTTCATCACTTCTGGCATTTTATCTATGTTTCCTGCTTCAGTTTGCTTTCCAAATGTGGATCTTCTTACCTTCTGTTGTTTACTTGAAACAGCTTCCTTATCAAATGCCTTGACCTCATGTTGTCTTTTCTGCCACATTTTACATTAATTATTCAATAACTGAAATTTCCAGTTGAAAACTACAGCTATCATCTAAATGAGTAAACACTCATCTGATTTACATGAAGTCTCACCTCGGTTTCAGGAGGCTTATCTCTAAGAGCTCTATCAGAATCCTTGGAAAGATGAGATGTCAACCATCGAGCAATTTTTTTCCCTTTGCGGAATCCTGGTACATAGAAGATGCTCTTTTCAGATTTCAAAATATAATTCAACAACGAATTGAATATGTCAAGCATTTTTAGGAGTAAGTGAACAACATATGTTGATAATTTGAATTTGTCAACCCTTACAATTAACCGCAAAATTTAAGCTAGCCAAGTCGCTGATTGTTATAAAATAGAAATGATCCATTCTAGTGATCAATTCTTCTACATATTTACATGTAAATACAGTATCTCGATTAATTCGACAACGAATTGAATATATCAAGCAATCGAGTAACACAAAATCAACCATAATTTTCACTAATCAGGAAACGAATTAAAATAGGCAAACCGCAACAACGACAACAACAACAGTAACAGAGTCAAATATTTTCATCTGTGCGTGTGTTAAAGGAAAAACAATATGAGCACCTTCTTTAGAAGAATGAAGCTTCACAAATCCTTTGGAAAAAGACCTCTGATGATTCTGCTTGAAACGACTAGCTATAGACTTATTGTGGAAATTACTAGAGCTGAGCTGATTGTTATCGTTGGAAGAAGACGTAATACGAGTCTTAATTCGATTCAAACCGGTCGGAATCCCCACCGCCTCCGACGATTCACCGTCGTTTCGAGTCGGTCCGGCCATCTGTATTCTATGTACACTAGTGAATCTTGTTCATGAGAAGTGAATATGAAATACCTAACTATCATATACCATAGATGAATATGATCATATGAAACCTAAAAGTGTGAAACTTATGCTTATTGCTTGGTGATTGAAAGAGAGAGATAACGGTGGGTATGTTCGAATTTCGTGGCTGCTGAATGAGTCTGTCACGAAAGAAGTCGATCGAATTACAACTTACAAATTACAGAAATAAAATATGAAAGAAAATGTCAAAAAAATTTAGTTTTAGAATATGTAAAACATGGTAGATGTGAAATGGTGCTCATTCAAATAAGGTTAAATGTATCATGCTTAAAATCAGATAAATATGGATATTTGGGTTGTTTTGGTTTGATTTTTTTATTTTTATAATAAAATTGTTCTCTTTTAAAAACGTGTTATAAATTACACCAAAGACTAAATGAGAAAGCATGAGACCAAAAAGATGTGTCCTAAGTAAAATGTAAATTATGAAATTCATAACAACCATCTCAAATTTTTTATATAAAATCATCAAACCAATAATATTAATCAAACATAACCAATGTAATTGCAACATAAACAAATTACCAACTAATAACTAAACTCGACAATAATCATAATAGGACTTTTAGCACTGTAGCACAACAAAGTTTGATAAATTTGCACATTAAGTCACTCGAGTATTTTTTGTGTCTAATAGACCATTAAAGTTGAATTTTAATTATCAATTATACCATTATATGACCAGGAACAGTCAGTTAATTGAGTGACTAAATATGTAAATTCGCCAAACTTTGTTCAGTTACAGTGCTAAAAAAAACTAGCATGTGTGAAGCCACGTCAACATGTCACCCATTAACCGGATAAAATTTCCCTCAAACTCTTAATTAGTCGGTATTTCCTAACGTTAAGGATCAATTGAACACAAAAAATACGTGAATAACTAAATGTGTAAATTCATCAAACATTGTTGTGCGACAGTGTCAAAAACTCATCGTGATAATAATACACCAAATTTGATTTATATCCAATTTTTTTTTACATAAAAAATGCAAAACAATCCGTTAGTTATAGCGGAATTTTTTATCTTTAAAGGCGTACAAAAAAAACTTGTACCAAAATTATCTCTAAGCACGGTCGGTTTTGTTTAGGAACCTTAGGCGTATAAAAAGTTTAATGACTAAAATTAAAAGAAGAAGTTTCTAACTAATATTGGACATTGGATATAAGTTGTTGTATTATTTCAAAAAATTCCCTACATCTATCCGTTGATTTGTAGATATATGTCGACCTACTGTTTGCGAACAACTTCTAAAAACTGGTGGACATGTTAGATTGTTAGTGCACCAAAGTAGAAAACCACTTCTTGCTAGGATATAATTATATCTAAAATTTGTAGACCTCACTACCATTGGTGGATATGGTCATACGGCGGGTCTTTTGTCCAAAAGTAGCACTATGCAACACAAACTAATGCAACTTGATTTATATTACAACAATAAATTCAAACAATATTCAACAATAAATTCAAACTTAATATACAAATATTCATAATAAACCCAACAATGAATTCAAACTTAATATATAATATTCACAAATATATTTCATTAAGACTGTTTTTGGAATTTCACGTCTAGCTTTGAGCTTTTTAAGATTGTTATAGTTGGTAACCAAAAGATAGTTTATAAGTTAATTAAATAAATAAATAAATAAATAAATAAATAAATAAATAATTAAGGAGTGTTTGATATGTTAGGTGAAAAAATAGCTTTTAACTTGTAAATTAGTTTATTAATAATCTAAGTCATACTGCTTATTTAAAAGCTAATTTATAAACTAGTTTAAATGTTATGAAAAGCTACTTTTATGGTCCCACATTAGAAATAAAAAAGATCTTGGTTAGAGAAAAAAACTTGAAACTAAAAAATCTCTTACTGTAAGTTTTTTATTTTTCAAAAAAAAACATTTGTTTGATTACAAAACCACACCAAAAGTGTTATCACGTAGCTAGCTGTGATATGCTGAAATTATTACCACATTTAAACCACACCACTATAAAATACTCACATCTCTACATCACTCTATATATATATATATATATATATATATATATATATATATATATATATATATATATATATATATATATATATATATATATATATATATATATATATATATATATATATATAGAGAGAGAGAGAGAGAGAGAGATAAAGAGAAGAGTAATTACACGAATGGTCCCTATGGTTTAGGGTAAAGTATGCGTTTGGTCCCTAACTTATTTTTTTAACTCGGAAAGTCCCTACTGTTTGTTTTTGTTATGCGTTTGGTCCTTGTCTTACCTAAAAAGACTATTTTGCCTTTGCTTTTTTAATTTATTTAAATAAACACACCTCAACATCATCCCTCTCGCCTTACTTTACCTACCCCATTATTTTTCCTATTTAAATAATAGTCTTTCTAGGTAAGGCAATGACCAAACGCGTAACAAAAACAAATAGTATGGACCAAGCGCACGACAAAAACAAACAATAGGGACTTTCCGAATTAAAAAAATAAGTTAGGGACCAAACGCGCAAATTACATTAAACCATAGGAGCCATTTGTGTAATTTACTCAAAAGAGAAATATGAGTATTAGATGTGGTTCTATGTCGTTTACATCACAATTGGTTAATGTGGAGGCGGGGATGTGTCCACATCACCACCACATTACCACATAAGCCACTAATTGTTTTTGAAACAAGCATACCCTAACGCATAACTTAGCTTACTACAATTAGTTTTTGGTGATAGATGTGAGTTTATTATATGTCAAGGTGGGTCTTTTGACCCACCGAAGATTTTAAGTCTTACTTACCAAAAAATTTAGAGTAAATTATATGAATCGTCCCTGTGGTTTGGAATAATTTGCACGTTTGGTCATAACTATTTTTTTAACTTGGATTGTTCCTATAGTTTGGTTTTGTTGCGCGCCTGGTCTCTACTAGAATTAAAAAGACTATATTTCCCTTATTTATTTGTTTATTTGTTTATTTGCTTATTGATT
Source organism: Lactuca serriola (assembly GCF_051521515.1). Lineage (NCBI taxonomy): Eukaryota > Viridiplantae > Streptophyta > Magnoliopsida > Asterales > Asteraceae > Lactuca > Lactuca serriola. The sequence goes on along the minus strand of NC_136412.1, from coordinate 65,965,624 downwards.
ATGTGTTATTTATCTTTTAGAAAAATATTAATGAATATGATGGGCCCCACCACCCATGTCTCACCCTCATGACTATCAGCTTCAAAACCACCGTTAGGGTTAAGGCTTCACTAGTTCACTGTCATCTTTAGTTCCTATGAAATTTCAATGTGTAAAAGTTGTAAATCGACACCTTTAGTGATACCATCTCCATCATCATGGTTGAACTCATTTAAATCGATGTATCCAACGGCATTAATAGGATATAGCCCGGAAATACCTATATCCTTCCCAAATGTATCGAACTAGCATGTTGCAAGGTCGCTCGAAGTTACCCGCCCCACACGTCTCGAAGTTGCTCACCTATATACCGAACTGGCATGACAACTCGAAAGGAAAGGAAAGAACGACGAGAAAGTACAAAGTGGCGTCAAAACAGTAGCAATAGTACTTCGAAATCATGAGAAAACAACATGTAGGAGGATACGTAGCTAGGTGGATTCTGGCACAGCCACATGACAACTATGTAACGGCATACACAGTACCGATTGTAACACCCTGACTCCCAAGTATAAGTTTTAAGGCATTATGTATATGTTTATGGACCTACTCGATGATTTGGTTGCCCCAACTCGTCGTGTAGAAGCGGGTTGGCATGCGTTAATTATTGGACCTACTTGACAAGTCGGAGGACCCCGACTCGACAAGTAGGAGCTGGAGGATGAAACCCTAATTTTTAGGGTTTGCACCCTATTTAAAGGACCTTAAGTCCTTACCCCCAGTCCCTTACCACCCACTTGACGGCCAGAATGAACCCTAATTTGCTTAGAGCTTGTTCTTGAGTGTTTGTGAGGTTTTAAGAGTGTTTTCGTGCATTTTATGAAGGAGGTTTGGAGCTAAAGGAGCTTGGGGAAAATGAGAGCTCGTGAATCTGACTCTACTTCATCTAGGCATCATTTTGAAGGTATCAAGTTGTTACCTTGACCTATTTCTAGCTAGATCTCTCCATACTTAAGTTTATGGTCATTTTCTTAACATATATAAGAGCCATTTCGGGTATTGGCCATGATCTGAAGTTGTAACTTCAGATCTGGACCCTTCCATGTCCCAAATTCATAAAGTCGTCAACTTTATTTGGTATTGATCTCTCCCCATGGCCTAAACCTCATTCTAGACTTGGTTTTTAGTGTTCTAAGCCTTTAAGTCCTTGCATGCACGTAAAGTTTGCAACTTTACATGGAATTTGTGCCTTAGGAAGCTAGATCTATAATTTGGAGCTTTAGGGTAGCTTAAAAACGTCTAAATAGGAAATGGACTAAAGGGACTCGACGAGTTGCATGGTTAACTCGGCGACTCCGATGAAGATTAACAGTTGTTGGTTTCTAAAGGGACTCGGCGAGTCAGTAAGGAGACTCGACGAGTCAGTTAGGGTTTTTGTAACGCCCGTAGATCCGGGCTAGTCAATTTAGAGGCAATAGGGGTCGAAAACGACTTTTCGACAAAAGATTATTTAGAATAAATAATCGTAACCAAGTTGTAGAATATTTCACAAGGTTTCCGTACATATAAAGAACGCCGAAATCCGAGTTATAACGAAGAAGTTATGGCCCGTCGAAGTTTTACGGCAAAACCGGCACGACACCGGGAAGCGTAAATAGTGAATTTACGATAGAGCGATATTTAGCCTTAGCGACCTAAACTAAAGTCGTATAATATGTTAAACCAAGAAAATCCATAAAAAGAACGCCCAAATCTGACTTCGTATGAAGAAGTTATGATTTTTCTAAGATTCGGCTTAGCAGTGCACGGCCCGAAACTCGAATTTTAGTTCGAGCGGTTTTTGGCTTACGCAACCTAAATGAGAGTTGAAGATCTCATTAATAGGAATTCAACGGTAAAAATATGGACGAAAACGGAGTTCGTATGAAGGAGTTACGAATTCTTCGCGGTCATTTAACAGTCTAAACGCCTCCTATTGTTAAATTTGAGATCGGTCGAGAATTAGCCGACGGAGTCTAAATGAAAGTTGTAGATCTTGTTTTTACCTAAGCGTGGAAAAAAATAACGTCAAAAACGGAGCTCGTATGTGAAAGTTACGAGGTTTAGAAGTCGGTAGGGTGTTGCTGCAAAAGGGGTGACATGGCTGAATATGGGCCAAGGCTTTCTCCCCAAGGAAAGCCATCAGATGATGACACGTGGCACTGACTCGGCGAGTCAGTGAACCGACTCGGCGAGTCCGTCAAGAATTCACCCTATAAATAGAAGTGTCGGGTCTTGCCATTTCTTCACACCTTCAAACCCTTCTTTCTCTCTCTAGTTTCTCTCTCTAAAGCCCCTAACCCCCCCTAAAGGCCTAGGTAAACCCCCTAGCACCCGAAGGAAGCCCCGAGGCTCCCGAAGCCCCGAGAAAAGAGTCTTTCGGCTCGGAAACGCTGCTCCAGCGAAGCCCGTTTTTCGAGAAAAACCCGTTGTAAGTGAGTTATGCCTACCCTATCTTTAGTATAGCTTATGTTTTAATATAGTAACATTATTAGGAACTTATAATGAGTATTTGGGCTATTATTATGAGTTATATTGAGTGTTATTTAACGCTTATATAATAATAATAATAGTCAGACTATTAGTTTGTCACGGTTATCGTTAGACTAAACCCTAGTGGTATTGATACTAGGTTTTATCGAAGGAAATTGTTTTGAGAGTATCGAAGTGCTGTCCGAGTGCTGAGTCACCACCTTTCAGGTGAGTGCATAGTTACTTTCAGCTTACACATAGATATGAAGTATTTTATATAAATTATGTGCTATGTGTGCATATTATCTGAATACTTGCTATATATGCTGGGTGAACGATTTTATACACGTTTTAAATGATTTAAACCGTATATGTATTTTATATCTACGAAAATGTTGGGATAAGACATGGGTAGATGTAATAGATGAAATATGATTTGGATGATAAGTTGAGAAGTGAAGTAGATCATGAGGTGAGGGTGAGAGGTGGACGATGTGAGAAGCCTTTTTCCCAAATGATGGCCCTGTCATTCAACAGAGTATGGATGACAACCACGGACTATTCTAGACAGTCCAGTGGAACACTAGCAGACTCGCAACCTGTAGGTGTTGTGAACGATGTGTTCACTGGTGTACTCTAAAAAACCCATTGATATGTATTGCGAGTGGACTCTCGAAAACGATACTGTCAATAAAACCCGGCAGATGCGCCTAAAAGGACTATTCCGTCAGATGCGCCCCATAGAGAATGTCACAATTTTGGCAGCCGCACCTAAGTGACAGATCTAGCAGTTGTGCTTGACAGATGTGTCATTTACAACGATGGAATTCGTACCAATTCCTTAGGATACTCCTTAGGAATAAATGAACGAGGAATAGCTGATTCTTAGGGTAGATCCTTAAGAATAAATAAGATAATGGGGATGGGTAATTGGGTTGATTGTTTAATTGTTTAAACATAATGATTATATTATTGTGGGTTGAAAACCCTATGTACTCACCAATTTTCCTAACCTGACCCACTCCAGTTTATTTATATCACAGGTATTAATATGAAGTCACATTACACTGAGAGATTAAAGAGATGTAGATCACTAGTGTAAATAAATGTAAGTTCCTTTTATGCTTATGTTTCTGTATTAACAATGACATCCCAAACGTTTTAAATGAATAAAATATGTTTCTTCGAAAATGTTTTAATAACGTATTTATGGTGTTTTTCTGGGGACAAATTCCGCAACATTTTTTTATGTAAAGAAGTACTCTGATTTTACAAAGCATAAACAAAAAAAAAATCGGTCTTTTCTGGCCGTAAAAATGGGGATGTTACAGTTTTCCCGACATTTAGACACACATGGACTCAACGAGTTGTCTGGAAACTCAACGAATCAACCAGGGTTTTCTCGATTTCTCGAGTTTTGGAAGGACTCGACGAGTTGGGTCAACATGGACTGTTGACCTTGACCGTTGACTTTGACTCTGACCAATGGTTGACTGGTTTGACTTATGGGGTATTTTAGTAAATTAGGAATTTATAGAATTGGTTTTATGGTGAATATAGGTGGTGGAATTTGTGGATACGATTCGAGAGTTTGATCTTATCACTATAGTTCGACATTTGTGAGGTGAGTTTTCCTCACTATACTTAAGGGTCGAAGGCACCAAAGCTGACCCATTGGATCTGATATCTTAGTAGTTGATGATATGTTGAGTATGAGATAGTTATGCATGCTAGTTGTTATGCCAGTTTGGTAGATCTGTAGGACTACATGTGTTACTGTTTGATTATATGTATGTTTATTTAGCTATTATATGTCGACATGTTGTGTGGGTAGGTTTAAGATTGCACTGCTTCGTGCGGTGACCAACAAACCTTAGAGTATGCCAGATATGAATTGAGGATTAGGAGAGCATACTGGACTCATACTGAGGACTCCTAGGCATTCGAGTTGCGGGCTGAGGGCCAGGGGAGCATGCCAGTCTCGTACTGAGGGTTGATCAGTTATATTCCAGTTTTAGGACTAAAGAGGGCAAGTTAGCCATAAGTTGTGGGCTCGAGAGCAAACCAGACTTATGTTGTGGGCTCAGAGGCAAACCAAATGTGAGTTGTAGGCCTGAGAGGCAAGTCAGACTCACACTGAGGGCTCAGGGGTAATCGAGTCTGTAGAGTTGTGGACCCATTACATCCTGTTATTATGTGTATTATTTGTTATGTATCAGTATTTTGGGGGAAACTCACTAAGCTTCTGGCTTACAATTTCAGTTTTGATTTCAGGTACTTCGGATGACCGCGGGAAGGCAAAGGCGTGATCATACAGCTGCTCACATTTTATGACTTTTTTTTCTGAGATACTCAGATATAGAACTATTTTGAAAACAAATCTGTAATAACTGTTGGTTTCTAAATGTTTTAAAAAGTTTTAAATTTGCATGATTTTTATGGATGTTACACCGATAATCGTACCTTCGAGCATAATGCCATAAATGTGATAACATGGCATGTCAGGATCGATACGGGAAGAACTCGCTTGTTCCACTATAAATAGACAGCACGACTCGTCAAGAAGGTAAGTATACAAAAGTCTCTCTCAACTCTCTTGTGTAATCGATTGATAACATAGCCTTTCGCTAACTTAATTATCGGTGCGTCGTCCGGGATCTCCTCCCGGCCGACTTTCTTACAGTTTGTTAGTATTCTTCAGGTCAATCTATTAGCTTGGGAAGAACCAACCCAAGAGTGAAAGATGGACCTGATGGTACATCTTCTAGACTATCTCCTTTTTTTCTCTGCAATCGCTTCGTCTATTTTCATGTTCGAAGCCTCTGTAATCGCATCAAGGATTTGATGATTTTAAATCACTATTTCGAGAAAGGAAGAGCTCTAGTTTGAAATTGCCTATTGAAATCAGAACTAAAGTCGACCCCACACATTTGATTGTTGTTTTTATTGAAACCAAAATTGAATTCGAACCTAACAAACGCACCACATGTTGGAAAACTTGGAAATCATTTTTTTTATTCTGGAATTGTTTTTCTATTTCCGAGTTTGAAATCTAATGATTGTTGTTTTTTGAGTTTGATTCATCTTGTAGGGTTAACTGTATAGGTTTAGTATGTTATCTATTGAAAGTATAGTTGGAAGCAAGTCTATGTTCATTGAAATAGCATGATCTTGCACTAATTACATGAGATAATGGTTAGTTTGAGAGTGAAAAAGAAAATCGGTGGTGGTCGTCATTGAGTGTCTCCAATCCGAAGAAAGAATGTAATGGATTTGGTTGCAATAATGGAATGGTTTTGGTTGCAGGGGAGGAAAAACGAGAAGTGGAAGGTTAGGCATAGATTTCCGATGACTGTATGTGAAAGGCTTTTCCGGTGTCTTTGATCCATCATCGAACGTCTATTTCCCTCTTACATTCTCTCAAAATCCTTCAATTCAGAAGCCATGAATTTAATTTTTATTTTTTTGATTTGTGGTGAACTCCTTCAGTTAAGAAGCTTGCAGTCGTGGTTAGTGATGATGGTGGCTAGAGGTGTTTTTCCAATGACCTAAGACAGGAGGATGACGGAGGAGATGATGGAATGGATTGGCTAGTCTAGTTTTTTTAAAATGGGACCACATAGTTATTTAAAATATACTTTTTATAATCTATTTAATTAATAGTTTTTCAAATCATTAATAATTTTAAAAAGGTAAAAGAAATCAATAAGGACATATTAGTCTTTTCATACTTATTAGGGACCAATCACACAACAAAACCATATATTAGGATTGTCCGAGTTAAACAAAAATAGAGACCAAACATGTAAATTACCTCAAACAACAAAGATGATTCAAGTACCAATTTAAAAAAATATATGAAGGGCCTACCGGATATAGTGTTGGACAAAAAATGAAGGAAAAAAGAGATAATTATAGACAATAGGATGCATATCATATTTGGTGACATGAAGAAGTCTCACATGGACTCTAATAAAAAATGATTGGGAGATTTTTTTTATAAATATATATTTTCTCTTTCACACTTCCAAAACATAAAGTTTTTTTTGAGGCATCATACCGGATTTACTCCAAGTTTAAGGAATAAGAAGTAAACAGTTTGGGCTCGGTTCTCTCACCACCTGTTAAAAAAAATAGAGACCAAACATGTAAATTACCTCAAACAACAAGGATGATTCAAGTACCAATTTAAAAAAATATATGAAGGGCCTACCGGATATAGTGTTGGACAAAAAATGAAGGAAAAAAGAGATAATTATAGACAATAGGATGCATATCATATTTGGTGACATGAAGAAGTCTCACATGGACTCTAATAAAAAATGATTAGGAGATTTTTTTTATAAATATATATTTTCTCTTTCACACTTCCAAAACATAAAGTTTTTTTTGAGGCATCATACCGGATTTACTCCAAGTTTAAGGAATAAGAAGCAAACAGTTTGGGCTCGGTTCTCTCACCACCTGTTTTTATATATATTGAACCGTTTTTTTTTTAACCAGATTGAACCTATTGTTTTCTATTCATGACATGCCACTCTTTGGTGAGACCATAATCACAATTTATAAAATGGCTATAAGTTAGTTTTCTTATAAGCTATTTATGATAGTTTATAAGCTAAAAACTAATTTTTTTTAGATATACCTTTAATAAATTATATAAAACTAATTTACCGCTTTCAATTTTATTTTGGTTTATGAATAATTTATTCTTGTAATTGCATCGTTATATGGTTATCAGGTTATGACAGAAAGTGAGATCTCTTTTAGTCCGGTCTTCTTTTCTCTTTTGAGTCAGGCCTGTAACAAGTATCTAAAAAATATTTTCTTTTCGGCCTATGGTTCGGTCAAAGCAATGACTTGAGTGAGTAAGGAAGTAGGACCTTTTTACCCCGGCTGTGAGTTATTACTGACCCCTCTCTGTCTCTCCCCCGCGCTGTGAATGAAGTGAGTAATTCGTTCATTTTTTATTTGAGTTGCGGTAGCTTCCGCGCCAGCAAGATAGGGCTCAGCCAAAGCAATACTAAGCGAGAAAAGCCCTTTCTATCTTCTTAGTCATAGTCAAGCAAGTTTTCGCCTTTATTGAGGTAAACAACCTTACTAATAAAGTGGCAACAAGCACCTTCTTTCTCAAAGTAAACAGCCTTCCTTACCTTAGGCTTTACGAGGACTCCTTTTTTTACTTCTCTTTTTAGGTAGTTCTCTCTCTTTCTCGACTTGCAACTCACTTTTCCCTTTATTCCACTTCGAAAGAGGTGCGAACGCTAGGTTTTGGTCAGTGGCAATAAATAGACATTTAACTCGTTAATTGTAGAGTATTGTTTTAAACATAAACGTGAATCAACACCTTTCGATTTTTTTTCACTTCTTGGTCCTTGTTCATCCAGATTCTAGAATGTGCTTACCAACCTATTTTAAAGACCCATATAAGATGTTCGTTATATCATCAATTTTTGCTAATAAGTCACTATCATTTGTTGGAAAACAAAAAGTCAACTAAAATTGGTAGTATTTTTCATCTTTTAATACTTTTAGTTATTAAGAAGTCATCTATGTAAGTAAACCTCCGCCAAGTGATTCAAAGTTGACAAATTGTGGTGCATTACATGCTTCTATGGACAAATATATTAGTTATTTCTTGTTAATGCCTAATTAATAAGGTAGATATATGTTTTTAGGGTTGTAGGTTATTTGTGGTAACATGTTTGAGGTTTTGAAATAAAATATATCACTTGGGTTCAAGGCATGTCAATGAGTTTGGGGTTGTTTGTATGGGTCGGTTGTTAGAGTTGTTAGGATTCAAACTTCTTGGGGTTGGAGATAAAATAAGATAACTGGCTATTTATGTTTGTATAAAATCCTCATTGGTTTTTTAAAAACAACATATATCAACTCAAATTTAAATTTGTGATGCATATATGAGAAATTTCATCTAATATTCCTAATAATCTAAAGTCGTAATTATTTCCAAAAAAAATGATATCCTCTATTTATTGATTTTTAAATTGCATAAAGATTGCTATTTTAGTGCATATTTATCTTGAACATGACATTCAAGAAGGTTGGTAGTGGTAAGTCAAAGTGATTTTTCTTTTTATCATATCTAAGAAATTTTGATGCACATAGCGTTAAAATAAAATTGTATAAATGATTTTTTGGTTTCAAAAATCTCAAGTTTAAAACAATTTTGTTAAAAATTATATTGTTGGTTTTATTGTTTCGAAATCAAACACGGTTATAAAAATAATAATCATCATTAATTCATTGTAAAAAATGATAATCATCGTTAATAATCATAAAAACGATTATTGGTCCTTTCGTCAAACAACATCGATAATCATTGTTAATTCTATGTAAAAAAATGGTATTTTTATCCCTTTTTTATCTTTGTTATTCTCTTATTATACCCTTTCAATAAATTTGGTACTCGTTCATTATAAAATAAACACATAAAGCTTTTTATAATAGAAACATTTCATAAATTATTTTTACAATTCCCTCTAACTTGAAAATTACATAGACGTAGCGGGTAAACGAGCAACAAGCTGTGCCGCAACCCCTTTTTGGATGACAAAACTAATTCTTTTAAACACAACATCTATAGATCTTGGAGTCATAACATTACAATACATGACTCGTTGGACTCTATTGAGTAGCTTCACAGCTTCTGGCGCAAGGAAACCGAAAGTATCAAAAGCAAAGGGTATAAACGTGTGTTGATTTTCCATGCACGCTTTCTCATGTTTTGCCACTTTGCTTGATGTAGCTTTTAAAGCAGTTTGCCCCACTGTGAAAACTCCACTCCCCAAGCCCACGAGAGGGGATACCCCTGTTAGATCCACAAATGCATGTTTTCCTCCAGCCCATCCAAATACCAAAACATCAGCTGGTCTAAGTGTTGATCTTCCTTCCAATGGGTCAGTCAGAAAGTTCACAAGTGCCTCTTTCTTGACAGAAACTCCAACGCGTCTAAATATGTCAAACAGAACATCCCTAACCAGATCGTGTCGGTACTTGAAACCCGGGAGCTCTTTACAATGAACTGCATGCTCCCAAATGAGTCCAAACACGCTTTACGACAAACACGACAAGTATCGTCAGCCGGAAATAAAGGGATCATAAGGCGATACTTGAGGATGACACGATATTCCACTGGCGACATATGCTGGCCAAGACCGTCAATAGGAATAGTCATAAGAAAATCCTAAGCATGTGGGGCCCTTAGACACTCAAAAATAGCTTTTTGCCTAATCGTCATGTCGAAGTGAACTTCCATGTCTTGGACAATTTTACTAAAAAGGGCACTCGCCAATGAATGTTGGGCTTTTGGAGGGGCGGTGTCCTTATTAGTGATACCGCTAAAGTCAAAGCCCGGAATCGTATCATGAAAACAGGCCAAAGCACAAACATAATTTGAATCCATACCACATATGCCACTATTTCGTTAGATGTGGTCTTGTAACACCCACGATTGAGCCCGTGAGGCAACAAAAACATATGAGGAGGCCTCTACTGCTGAGTATAGCCCCGAACCACCAAATTTAATTGGTAATGAAGCCAGTCGCCATTGAAGGTCCCTAAAGAATGGACCCCCACAAACTACAATATCTTCAATCGACTCACGTAACCCTTTATCAAAACACAGAGCAGCCTCTTCCATGTGAGCGGTTGGCACGTTCTCAGACCAAAGAAAAGTTTGGCGATGCCCATGCAAGATCGAAGCAAAAGAAGCTCACTTTGGGGGTCATGTAATTGTGGTAGAAGGCGCATCAAATCAACAGCCTTGGCAGTCCTCTTCATGGCTAACTCGCTAATAAAACTCACGTCTCTACTAACAGCTCCCCCAAGAAGCTTCACCCCCACTGACGGTCGGCCAATGTCTGCAGGGAATAAATCTGAACGAAGCTTCCTACCATCGCATGAAGGCCATAATAGCTCAGTTTTCTTGATATTCAGCTCAAGCCCCAATCCTCGGCCTGCCACCCTAATGATGTCCAATACTCTAGCCACCTCCTCTGAATCTCCAATGATTGTCTCGTCATCAAGGTACCAAGCATGAAGAAAAAGCTTACAATTGTCTCTAACTTGATGTATAAGTGGGTGCAGTACAAGAGTAAAAAGAAGTGGTCCCAAATGGTCACCTTGCTGGACCTCAGTAGTGGACCAAATATGCTTATCTCCCAAATACAACCTTGCTGCATCCCTCTATACTTTTATAACACACTGCTCGCAATAAAAAGGAGGGTTATGCTCATAATTTTCATATCATACTTCATCCGTTACTTCTTAAACGTATTTTACTTTATAGAATTTGTTGTTTTTTTTTAACACACTTTACTATGTACTATCATATACTTTCAAAGCATTCTTTATTTTAAAAAGAGTTTGTATGTACTATCATATACTTTCAAGCATTCTTTATTCTAAAAAGAGTTTGTATACTTTCAACACGTTATTTAAGATTTCATTAGTTTCACAATATTTTACTCTATAAAAAAGATCATATACTTTTAAAACATTATTTAGTCTGTAAAAGGAGTTGATTACTTTCAAATAATTTTACTCTATAAAAGAAATCATACACATTTAAAACATTCTTTATAGACAAACTCAAAAATGGTCCATGTGGTTTATCAGAGATCACAAACTCGGTCATTGCTAATTTTTTTGAAGAACATGGTTCCTATTGTTTCCAAAACTTGCGTAAAAGACCGTTTTTGCTGACGATGTTACTGTTCATCCTTTAGTGTGAAAGTATTTTGGTCTCTTCAAGTAGCAGAGACTGAGGTTTGTGACTATTGTTAATGTTTTTTATTTTATTTTATTTTATGTTTATGAGTTTGTGGCTTTAATATTCATTTATTTTTTAAAATATTATTTTGGACTTTGAAAAATATTACTTTCACCCAATAAAGTTTCTAAATTTACGTGTTTAACCCTATATTATATATAATTTAATTTTCTTTTGTTAATTTAAAAGAAAATTTATAGGGTTTTCTTATAAAGTTGTCGGTTTAAATTCGAGTTTTTTTTTACGTTTCGACGTATATCTTTTTTATTAACTTTATGTTCGTTTCCTACATATGAGACGGATCAAATATAATAACTTTTATATGAGAGGGGTCATATATAATAACTTTCGTTTGTTAATTTTAAAAAATATATTATTTTCGAGTTTGTCTACGTTTTGATGTTATTTTTCTTTTACATTTTTGTACTTAATTTCATGTATATTCTTACGTATTATTCAGGTCACATATAACAACTTTCGTTCGTTAGCTTAAAAAAATATTATATTCGAATTTGTATATTTTTTTAAACATTTGGATCATTTCTATAATTAAAAAAATACACAAAGACCTTTATGTAAACTACAAAAACAATTTTTATAATTTATTTGCTATACAGGACCAAAGCCTGCCAAGTTACAAAATCTTAAAAATAAGAATTGTTTCTTAAAAATCTTCATTAATAAATGAAAGTTTTTTTTGCCACATGTCAATCTCTCATGAGTTTTGACACTTGTCATTTTGTGATATTTTTTAATAAATGTTTTTTCCATTTGTCATATTCTCATTTTTTTTATCTTTCTTAATTAACACATCATATTTATATCTTAATTAATAATTGCTTTAATCGAAAATAATCAATAAATTACAATATTACAACTCATGTAGTATTTAATATGTTTCCTTTTAAATTTCAAATTTAAATAAATCTTTGTTTAAACCTTCATATTTAATTTTTTTTATTTTATTCAACCCGTATAACATACGGGTCTCACAACTCATGTAGTATTTAATAATTTTTTTTTATTCAACTCGTATAACATTCGGGCCTTTCATGAATTTAGGATTTAAGTTCGGAAGGTTTTAAGGTGAAGGAGAGTTGGTAGAAGTGTAAGACTTCTCATTACTTTTCAGAACATATAAAGAACGTTGAAAACAGATTAAGGACGCGGAAGTTATGACCATTTGAAGTTATGATGGTTTTGGGTTAAGTCGAGTACGTTGGGCGTACAAGACGTACGGTGGGCGTAACTGGCTGGGATGATCGCGGAGGGCAGCCTGGGCGTACCAGGAGTACGCAGGGTGTACGCAACTCATATGCAAACCCTAATTTAGGGTCTTGGACCCTATTTAAAGACCTTAACTCATTTCCAACCCGTTCTTAGCTTTAGCCTCCATCCCCTCTAACCCTAAATTCGAAACCCTAGCCCCTATTTAGAAGGATTTTGATCCTTAGAGTGATTTTGGTGGATTTTTAGTGCATTTGGAAAAAGAGGAAATTTGTGAAGTGTTGGTTGTCTTGGAGCTTGGAGATTCAGGCCTTATTTATCTTAATCTAGCTTCTGGAGGTATAAAGTTTAATCTAAATGGCTTTCTCATATAGATCTAGTTTGGGATATGATTTGTCATGTTTTGGTCCCATAGTTGTGTTTCTTGTGAGTAGAAGTTACTACATAACCTTTGAGCCTCATATTTGGTCTTTGTTAAGGTCATTAAGTCATAAAAATCGAATCTTGATCAGTATAATCCTTTCATCCATGAGTTGTTGGTCTTTTGATGAAGTTTGAGACTTAAGGATTTGGTTTGGACCCCATTAACCCATGTAAAGTCATAAAGCCATGAACTTTATGACTTAAGACATCCCTTAGAGGTTAGATATGAGTTTGGACATTTTGGTATTAAGTATTAAGTCCTTAAAGTGAGAAATGGTCACTAAGGGAGTACGATGGGCGTACGTATGTGTACGCTCGACATAATGCATGGTTTCCCTGATTCCTCATTGTGACGGGTTGTACTCTAAGCGCTAGCATGTAGTATGCGGGGCATACTAATCTGGTACGCGGGGAGTACTCATGAGATGCTTTTTTTAGCCTTTTGGGCCTTGGGTCTTTTGGGAATTGGGCCATGAGTTGTTGGGTCTGATATGGGAAGGGTAAAATGGTATTTTACCCATTATAATGATAGAAAATGAATTGGATCGTGGATTATGGGGATTTATCTTAATTATTGATTAGGGACTATTTGGTTGTGTTTAGTGTGAGGAACCTATTACACCCCAAAACCAAGAACGGCGGAAACGTTCTGGGGCAGAGGACGTCATGTAAAGTATCACAACAATGCAAATTAGTAAACAAGCAACAACACCATCCATTGAATTAATAGTATAATTTTAAATACAAGTGTGTTCTTTCATAGAATAAAACAACATAATGAATAATCAAAATAAAAGACGAGTCTTGACTGCTCTATCTTCTCAAAACCTGGTCATCATACCTATCTATTGGTGACCTGAGAATACAAATGATTTTGAAAGCGAGTATCAGCATAAAGCTAGTGAATTCATAAGTATTTTAGTGTCATTGATTTGTAAAAACTTGTAATGAAAGACTTGTAATTGTTTTGAGGAAAAGTTTGTATAAATATGAAAACCCTAGAAAATCTCATATTTCCTACTAGTATAAAAAGCAGTCTTCTACCAAGATCCGACTGTTTTGAAAGTATGTATCATTGTAAAAATGACGGTTTTTCCCCTGTATAACTATTATTATAAAAATATAGTCTACCTCATCGTTTATGTGAATGTGTCACAAAATAAAGGTAATAAGGAAAATAGTATATTTATATCAAAATATAATCTACCTCATCGTTTATGTGAATGAGTCACAAAGTAAAGGTAGTAAGGAAAATTGTATAATCCTTAAGAATGTATCCATTTGTATAGGATAAACACGGCGTGGTAACTCGCCGAACAGTACAACCGAGAACATCCGAAGATGAACACACCTTCTGTTGTGAGCAACCAAGTGTAGGATGGTCAGTCCATGAGTATGTAGAAGTATAACTTCCTATAGTATGTAGTAGTATCTCTTCGTATAGTATGTACTAGTGTCTTTTCGTATAGTTTGTATTAGTGTCTCTTCGTATAGTATGTATTAGAGTAGTGTATGTATTGACTCATGTATGAACTGACTCTTAGTGTGATTGCTTGTACTAGGAATAGTAAATAGTATCTCCTAACTGTACCTATTATAGTTACTAGTAATGTACGTGTATAACCAAAAGTATGCCTTTGCTACCCAAAGGTACTGAATTGACTAATAGAACTTTTATGTCTGTATATGTATACATAATATATAACTAATATTTAGACGATATTCGGACAAATATCCGATGCCCTAAGGCCACATCCAAACAAGGAAAAGGAATTAAAGCGAGCTAGCAGTCCTAAGTCCTTTAAACATTACTTATATAACTATACATATATAGGCATGCATTTGACAATATAAAAGTATAAAAGAAGTTTTGTAAAACCTTTGAAAAGTTAATAAATAAGAATTGATGACTTGATGTCAGTTTATAAAGCGATTTAAAAGCAGTTTGAATGATAAGAACAGTTTAGAGTGTAAGAAATCCTTTGTTTGAAACACGGCTTGAAGTACATGAAGACCTTTGTTTGAAACGTAGTTATAACAGAGTTTGAAAGGAAATATATAGTATGTAAGACAGTTTGATAAAGAGTTTAATATGTAAAAACGTTTTGAGAAATCATTTTGAAGTAGTATACTGAGTAAAACAGCTAAAAGTGTAGTAAATCCATTTGTATGCTAGTTATTAATCACATGTGATTGATATAATAACTAGTATGATTCAACTTGTATTCCACCCCACATAAAAGCATTTAAAAACATTTAAAAGGTTAATTAAGGGGTATGAACTCACTTGATAAGTGGTGAATCGAGCAGCGTTTCGTTTCCAAGAAGGATTGTTCTTGACGTAACCGCGAGTCTTGGGTGAAGAAACGAGCTTCACGCGGGTAGTACTTCGATTGGAAAGAAGTTAGTTTCTCGGGAGATTCGGAGCGTTGGGACTCGCTTCGTGTGTGAGAGGTGTTACCGGGGCTTCGGGGTGGTTTAGAAGGGTTTAATAGCGTGTAGAAGTAGGAGAAAGGATGGAAATGAGCAACCAAACTCGGAAGGCTTCGATTTCTATTTATAGGCAAGATTTCGACTCTCACGTCGTGATTTTTCATAACTCACTTCGTGAGTTTGGTCCCGCTTTGCTCATGGCATGCGTCACTCATCAACTTGCTTTGGAAGGGTCATTCAGACTGTTCACGTCGTGAGTTTTAAGGCTCACGTCATGAGTCTTATACGTAGAATTGACTTCTGCATTCTAGGCCTGAAAAGTGGTGATTTGACTCCTCACGTCAGGAGAAATGATGCTCACGTCGTGAGTTCAGTTAAATTAGGGTTTCTGACACGCGTCCTACTCTCAAACAGCTATATCTTCGGAAGGCCATAACTTTTGCATACGAGCTCCGTTTTTGACGTTCTTTATATCCACGTGAAGGTGGAGACATACTCTACGACTTTCATTAAGATAATTAAGGCTAAAAAGTATTCTATCTTAAACTCACTTTTTACACTAACTACGCTTTGTCGGTTTTATCGATCTTTGATTGGTCATAACTTCTTCGTTATAACTCGAATTTTTGTGTTCTTTATATTTTTGGAAACCTACTTATGATCTCTATCACTTTATTTATCCCAATTAAGGTTATTGAACAATTTATTTTTGACCTAAATTTTGTTGGTGTTACAGAACCCGGTAGCAGAAACGCGTGTGTTTCGGTTATCTCGGATTAAGGTGAGTCTCCTCACTGTACCCGTAGGTCCAAGGCACCAATTTCGGCCCACTAGAATGTTATATGCTAGTTGTCTATGTGACTCTTGTATGGTATGTTGGGCTAGGCCCATTTACAGCTAGCAAAAATCGACCCAACTCGAACCCAACACAAAATTAACGGGTTGGGTTGATATTTTCAACCCATTTAACTTAAATAGGTCAACCCGTGTAACCCATTTAATTAAATAAGTTGGATTGTGTAAAAATTATCAACGTGTTTTCAACCCGTCAACCCATTTAACTTTAATATATATATATATATATATATATATATATATATATATATATATATATATATATAATGTTGCCTTATTATTATTATCTATATTTAATAAAATTCAATCCTAATTTCTATTATTTTTTAGCGTCGATAATATTGGTTACTCTCCAATATCATTGTGAAACTAAACATTTTTAATGTTATTTGAATAATTTATTTGTATTTATGAAATAGGGTTGTGTTTTTGTCATAATTATGAAGTTCTATTTACGTTTTATAATTTAAGTGGTATAATATTTAATCATATAACTTATTTAATTGATTTTAAATGGGTTAACCCAAGTTTAACCAATTTATTTAATAGGTTGGGTAGGGAACTAAATAAACAGGTCAACCCGGTGACAACTCATTTATCTAAAAGGTTGGGTTGGGTTGGAAATACCAACCTATTTAAATAAACAGTTTCGGTGGGTTGAAATTTTCAACCCAATTATTAAATTGGTTAAACTCGAACCCAACTCAGGTCGACCCATTGTCACCTCTAGGCCCATTGTATGTTGGGTTGCGCTAATGGATCAGGATAGGCTAGGCCCAATGTATGTTGTGTAGGATACTAGTTGTTTCTGTGACTCTTGCATTGTATATTGGGCTAGGTCCATTATATGATGAGCTAGACCAATTATTGTGGGTTGGGCTTAATGTGAGAGCTAAGCCCAAATATATGTATGATATGTGGTATTTTGGGGAACCCATTAAGTTTTGTGCTTACAATTTTATGGTTATGGTTTCAGGTACTTACAGTTCAAAAGGAAAGGACCCGACTTGATCACATCGCATCCATCCCTGTTTCCGCAACTTTATGATTTTGGATTGTACTCTGATAACTATTTTTACTCTGATATACTTTCGAATGATTAAAAATGATAAATAATGTTTATTGTTGAACTAAAAATAAAATTTTTATATATAATTTTTGAGACGTTACAAAAAGAGTTGATTACTTTCAAAGCAATATATTCTATAAAAGATCATATACATTTAAAACACTCTTTATACCTAAAAAGAAGAGAGAATGTACATATGAACTCACGTTAACATTAGGAGACCAGATACTTGTCTAGTCTCAATCCACTTTCCAAGTTAATGTCCTTGTATCGTACATATTCATTATCAGTATTACCCTTATTATCATTAAAAGATTCATTTACCTTTCACACATAACAATTCACTTTATTTTTTCTAAATCTCTTTACTTTATCAATCAAATTCTAGACATGTTTGACAAAACTAATGGATAGCGGACAGTTGGTAGATAGAAGTTGTGTAAAATTGCATAAAATGACAATTGTATAAAAATTATAATTATATAAACATATTTTTAAAAATAATTCTAAAAATTGATTAAAAAAGCTCAATAGTTTTTTCTTAAGATTTAAAACTTTTTGTTTAAATTAAAAATTAAATATACGTATTCCCAAACAAAGTTTTTTTGTTTAGATTAAGTTTTTTGTTAAAAATTAAAGTTATAAGTTTCCAAAATGCTT
This sequence comes from Lactuca serriola, assembly GCF_051521515.1. Classification (NCBI taxonomy): domain Eukaryota; kingdom Viridiplantae; phylum Streptophyta; class Magnoliopsida; order Asterales; family Asteraceae; genus Lactuca; species Lactuca serriola. The sequence continues at coordinate 65,947,676 of NC_136412.1, read as the reverse complement.
GTTATAAGTTTTTTCCAAAATGCTTGTTATCAAACACACCCTTAATTCTCATATACATTTAATAACAATGTTATTTTAATAACTCTAACATCAATCCAAACTTGTTTCAGTAGCCAAAGACATTTCATAAAGCTTTAAACTCATTTTGGTAATTTTCTGTTATTTACTAAGGTGGTGTTTGTTTTTCTGAAGCCAAAATGTCTGCAGTCTGCGGACCACATCTGCAAGCCTCTGCAGCAGAAGAGGTGGACCAAACGTCTGCAGTCTGCAATAAGAAGACTGTTTGTTTTTTAACGTCTGCAGTATAGGTACATTAGAATTACGATTGCGGGATAATGATTCGGATGTATAGGTACATTAGAATTACGATTGCGGGATAATGATTCGGAAATGACGGGACATGAATACACATTGGAGTTATTACACCGTAATCGTTTACAATGTGTTGAAGTATTACGCATGTCCCGTGAATCTTTTGTACGACTATGTGCTCATTTTAGAGCAAATTACTCATTAAAGGACAGCAAACATGTATCAGTTGAGGAAAAGATGGCTATGTTTTTGATGATGATCGGACATAATCAACGTTACGTGATTATCAAGCGGAGATTTCAACACTCGAAGCAAACAATTCATAAATTTTTTTATGAAGTGTTGGAAAAAATGATGCTTTTCGCACAAGATGTTATAGTACCAACATCTTTTAATCCGAATCCAAACATTCCAGGACATAATAGGAGGCTACGAAGGGTTTTCAAAGGAGCAGTTGGTGCACTTGATGACACTTTGATACATGCTGTTGTCCCTGCTAAGAAACAAGACTTATATAGAAGTAGGGGAAAGGGAGATTGCTACCAAAACGTATTGGCAATATGTGACTTCAATATGATTTTTACATTTGTTGTGACCAGGTGGGAAGGGGTAGCGCATGACTCTAGAATATTATCAGAAGCAGTAGCCGATCCACAAGCATCATTCCCGTTTCTACCACCAGGTAATTTTTTGTTTTTTTTTAATATTTTCATTTTAATTTGAAAATTGATTAGTGTTTTGCATTTTTTTCAGACAAATATTATCTTTGTGATGCCGCGTATGCACACACTCGAGGATTTATGGCCCCTTATCGTAATGTGAGGTATTGGCTTGGAGATTTTCGTCAAAGACGTGCATTGACCAATAAAGAAAAATTTAACCATGGACATGCAAAACTTCGAAATGTCATTGAGCGTGCTTTTGGTGTTTTGAAAGCACGCTTCCCTATATTGAAGAGGATGGCACCATTCCCGTTTGTGACACAAAGAAACATTGCCATGGCATGCTTCGCGCTTCATAATTATATAAGGAAAGAAGGATTGAGTGATGAGTATTTCGCACGATACGATGAACCCAATGTCCCGTTTCGAAATAACAATGTGGCCATTGATGATGATGAAGACGAGATTCCAACACATGGTACTGCAGCAGACCGTGAATATATGACTCAGTTACGTGATGAAATTGCTGATCAGTTGATGCACAATATACATTGAATTGTTTTAAATGAAATTGTTATTGTAAAACATTTTTTTTTATTGTATGACTAATTTAGTTGCATGAATTTTATTTTCAATATTATAAGACTATTATTATTAAAATTTTGGTGTTGAAAAATCATTTTAAGTTTGTAAAATAATTTTATTTAAAATTCAGTTTATTTCAGCAGCCTGCAGACGTTAAAAAACAAACAGTCTTCTTATTGCAGACTGCAGACGTTTGGTCCACCTCTTCTGCTGCAGAGGCTTGCAGATGTGGTCCGCAGACTGCAGACATTTTGGCTTCAGAAAAACAAACAGCACCTAATTGACTGTATTTCTTTATTTTAGCTTCAAATCTTATTACTATATGATTATGTGAATATAGTCATTCTCACATCATTTCAAATCCATTCCAAGAGTTAAAGCTTCATAAAAATCTAAATAGTCATTTTCATTTTTTGACAATTTAGTCAGTTTCTTGCATATTTGCGCTTAACTCCATGTTATATAGTCCAAACATGTATCCATAGTAAGTTAAACAAGTATAAATGTTCATGAACTTGAAAATGGCAAAGCTTGAATCAAGAACTTAATTTGGGAAAACCAGACACTACCAATTGATTGCAAAAAAATAAATAAATAAATAAGACATAATTTGCAAAATAATAATAATAAAAATAATAATAATAACTAAAAGAAAAAACATTTACAGACCAATCGAAAGAAAATGGCATATCACAGGGACCATTAGCATACTGGAATGAGCTTAAAAATTTTGTATTGCAAAATAATTTGGCAAACAACAATTATATGCTTTAAACTTATGATTATTACTTCTTTTTCTCAAAATAACCCATCAAATACAGAGTAATAATAAAATCATACATATTCCTTCTTAATTAAACTTATTATCTCCAACTCCATATATAAAAAAAACCCGACCCGAATTTGCATTACCAAAAACAATCCATACTCAAACTCAACTCCCATGATCATCCACAACTTGATTGTTTACAAACAAACCCTCTCTCCTTTTACCAAAACCACTACTTTCCATATTTGCCCCTCTATATTTCAATTCCGAACCTCTAAAATCCGGGTCAACCGACGCAGGTCGCGGATTCGGGTCAATCGAAGTCGGTCTAAACGAATTACCCCCGGGTCCCACATACTCGCCGTACCTTCGTGGCGGCGGCCCTCTCATCCCCCCACCACCACCATTGCCACCACCACCGCCGCCACTACCACCACCACTGCCGCCACCTCTCAGATCCATCATATCATGATTTCGCGAAGTGGGGTCGCCAAAAGATCTCTCCCCGGGACCCGGTGGAGCTCCGTTAACAAACGGGTCATCCGTGCCCCACGATGTCAAAGCTTCCTTTTTGTTAGCAAAGAAATGCCAAGCCACGAATAGAAAAAGTATAAAAAATAAAACCGGTGTACTCCATAACATTGTGTTGAATTCGCCTTTTGTAACGGGAAGATTCGATCGATACATCCCGATGTATCCACTTCCGAGGCTTAAAATCACAAGCTTATCGTGATCACTTGCAATTAATGGAACAATTTCATCTTTTTTACCATCTATTGATCTCCCAATTGCGCGATAATTCAAGAACGATGCGATAATTTCATCGAGTCCGGCTGAAAACACGAGCCGGGGTAATCCCGCTCTCACGTAAAGTTGAGAAGAAACGTTGTAAACAAAGACTTTTTCTTGACTAACGATGAGAAAATACCCTTTGATTGCTTCAAACGATAAAGGTCCATGATCAATATCGAATTTCTTCTTTGATCTTACACGACATTTGAAGTTCATGGAGTCGCCATATATCAACAGATGCACCAATTCGCCTCCTGAAGTGAACCCGTATGCTTTTCCTCTATCGGAAGCATCAAAGACATAATTCAAAGCGTATGATCCGTTGAAACCTTCACATGGAGCTTCTCGAAGCTTCATGGTTCTCAAATCTAAAGAACCTGCTCCGGTTTCTGTTAAGAACAAGAGTTTTTGTTTCAAGAAAGCAAGAGGTCGAGAACTGGGGACGATTGTCCCGATTACTGAACCTCCTTCTTTGAAAACCTTGATTGTTCCACCGATGTCTATGGCTACAGTGTATCTTGTTCGACCAACATGGTGGATTTCCATTATGCTTATGGCGGATCCGAGTTCTTGATCGAGTTTGTGAATGGTTTCTCTCTCGAGCAGATTTGATTCATCGCCCGTTGGGATTTCCCAAACTCGATGAACTAAGATGACACCATTTCCATGGCCTGTAACTACTATAGTCTCGTTTCTGAAAACGGAAAGGTAAGATAAGATAGCAGTAATGGGGGAATTCGTGAGTGTGTTGAATTGAAGCATAACTTCGCCATATCTGGTGAATACGTAGAAGTTTCCAAGGTCATCACCGACAGCGATGTATTTGCTCAATCCTTCGAGGTCTTTAAATGGTAAAACATTGAGAGAAGTTGCTTTTGTATCGAGTTTCACAGCGGAAACGAATTGAAACCTTTCAGACCAGAATAAACTATGCTTCGTAACAGATACAGCGCCCAATCTCTCAACCCTATTATCTCTCACAGAAGTACTCTCATCAACGAAACTGTTTTCTTCATCGATATTTTTCGAATCAGACCTAAGTTCTTCTTCTTGAATGAACTTGTCATTCGAACTCCGCCTAATTTCAGTAGGAGATTCGAGTACACGTGATTCCAATCTAGTTACCAATTCGGAAAGGCTTTTCACCAGCTCATCGAGCTTACCTAATTGGGATATGTGTTGATGCAATACGTTTACGATTTCTGTTGGATCGGATAAGTCCGAGGGGTTATCTGTATCCGTGGAGGTAGTGTTGCAAATGCTAAAAGAGCGGAAGATCAAGAGTAAATAGATACAGAAACACTTGCCTTTGGTACCCATGGAAGAAGACGAAGTTAGTTCCGATTGCTACAAACCATTAACACATGGTTGTTGTGAGATTGCTGAATCTAAAGCAAGGTGTAAGAGAGATCGAAATCATAGTGATTTTAGCATTGGAAAATGGGTCTGAGAGAAGTTGGGAGTGGATTTAGGATTTTAGGGCATAAATTAGATTTTTCAGGGGAAGATAGAGAGGACTGAGGAGTGAGGAGAGAGGCTTATTCAGCGGCAGCCGCCCATGGGGCTGTTACCTGTGCAAAGTTTAATTATTTTTTTTATTTTGATTTAATTTATTTAAAGAGTATGCATTGAAACATAAAATAAAATAAAAATATAACATGCCCAAAAATAGAATGAACTAAATTATCAATGATAAAATCAAATAAAACCATATTTTCTTAAAAAAAAAATGTAATTAAGCATTTTCTTTAAATATTTTACATCATTTTTGTATTAAACTTGGTTTAATACTTAAAAATGATGCAAATAATGATCTCAAAAAGCCTTGATGATTAATGGTTTTACCATAAGATATACTCGATTGAACTTATATAGCAATGTCACCTCATTGTGAATACCACCTTCTATAGGTATTGTTCATGGAAGTATTTCCAATGTTCTAAGGCCATGAGGTATGGTTTTAAGATTTTACGTGTTAAAGGGTTGCCACATCATCATCAACTTATTTTCACCATTCATTCACTATAGGGTGGAAATGGTGTTCACCAGTGAACAACCAATGAGAATGCATTCAATTTGGAGGTAGCCAATCAAAATTCTTGTAATCGTTCGTGACCCATCTCAATCCGCGTCACATTCACCATGGAGGGGGGCGGTGTTCATGCGTGAATACCCCCCTCCACGTCACCCTTTACGCGTAAAAACATCCTCCATACCCCATGGCCTAATGGATTCCCTCTTAAGGAGGATAGTATAACGAGGAAGTGAGGAACCCATGAAGTTAGACCAAATATTCTTTGGAAAAACATAGAAGAGACAATTGATGAGGCAATTATGGTATAATGGTCTTGGAAGTGGAAGTTAGATGAGTAATGTGATGTTTGTTTTTTGTTTGCAGATTTATATGGTCTCTTTTGTTTGTGCCGCACAGATCACGTGCAGACATTAGGCTTCGCGGACAGACCACGTGTAGATCTTTATGGCCTCTTTTGTTTGTGTCCTTTTCTTGGCACCGATATCGGACTAAAATCTTCAAACTTCTTCAGACATTTTGTAGCATAAAAAACACATTTATCTTTGTTTTTTAAACTTATATTTGTTTAAATTTTATCTATTATAAACAATTTGGAAAAAAAAGTTACAATACTTGATTCAACGATATAATCATGACCTTTGTGTTTATAAATAAAGATTTACTTATAATAATGGTCATTGAAAATGTTTATATAAATATAAAAAAAATTGTAATATTAACTTATACATTTTGTGCCAAATTTTATAAATAATGCAATATCATTTATTTCTCGAGAAAAATATCTATGACAAGTTTTTAATTGATTTAATTGAAAATGTAAAATGAAAATCAATGTTTATTTCCATCCATTTTATATGTTAAATTCTTTTATTCATAATTACAATGTCAATGTATAACTTTGCGACCAAAGTTTGTTGATTTTTATCAAATGTATACGTTAATTCGTATCAGTCTATTTTCACTTTTTATACAATGATATACAAAAATCGATCTATATTTGTTAATTATCTATAATAAAGTCATAAAATTATTGAAAACCCTTTTAAGCTTAAAAAACAATTTAATTAGATTTTAGTTTATTATAGCAGCCTGCAGATGTTAAAAAACAAACAATCTTCTTCTTTCAGACTGTAGACAGGGTTAAGGGAATAATCGACTAGACGTGGATTAAACGAGGATCTTAAATTGTTAATTCATTGAATTTAAAAAAAAATATATATGACTGATATCATAAGGTCATAAATATCAGTAATATCATAACAAAATAGGTTAATATGATTACTACAATATTAATCATTTCTCAATTAGTTTATGTTGAGATAGAACTTATTCAAAGTGTTAAAATTTCATCGATTGCCGCTACTTCGCTCATTTTGTAGGCAATGATTAATCGTTAGGCGCATTCTAGTCATTTGGGTAGCACCTAGGGACTAATCAAAGATTAATCAGGACTTAGTCAGTATTTTTAGAACACTACAATGAAACATGCAAGGTGGAAGAAAAGCATAACAAAGTCAATCACGAGACAATGAAATGGGTAGCTATAACACATGTCATGTGGTATAAATAGAAGTACACGAGATTAGACACTAAAGAATGAGACAATAGGATCTACAAACAAGCGAAAGAATAGAATTTATAAACAAGGCAAATTCAAATAAATAAGAGAAAATGGCATAGAAAATGTTGACCGTCGAGTTCTATTTAATGGGAAGGATAAAATAAATCGGATAACTATTTTTGTTCTCTATTTAATGAATGTTTTTTTGTTTGTAAGGGATATGAATGAGGAAGCCTTTATATGGACTCTTTGTGATTTTAAAGAGGTTTCTTGCTTAAGGATTAGTATCAAGGAAGGGAATAGAGCTTTAAGGATGAAGAAGGTTGTATGGTTAGATAAATTCCTATTTATGTATGGCATCATCATTGGAGAGAAGAGATAGATAGATAACGAACATATTTAGCATCATTTTAGAAACTACCAAGATGCCTAAGGAATGGATAACCATTATGGTTACTATTGTAAAGTCCCAAAAATACTAAGTAAAAATTTTGTTTTGAATTCAACCAATACATTCATTCATTACGTCCAAAAGGTATTCAAGTATCAAAAGTGTTTCTAAAAAAATTAGAGTAATGATAAAATCAAAAGCGCAAAATCTCCAGTGGATGCGATGCAATCATGTTGGGTCCTTCCATTTGGAACTGGAAGTACCTAAAAACATTTAAACATAAAACTGTAAGCACAAAGCCTATTGAATCCCCCAAATTACCACATATACACACATTTTCCATAGGCTAAACCCATGGTCTTACATCCAAGTGTCATGGGCTACCCTCATGGTCTTTCATGCAAATATCATGGGCTACCCCCATGGTCTTTCATACAGTTGTCATGGGCTACCCCATTGTCTTTTATGCAAGTATCACAAAGACAACTAAAATCCTATATAGTATAGTGAGAAGACTCACCTTGAAAGTGTTGTAAATAGCTAACAAGATCTCACAATAAAAAGCAGGTGCTAACACCACCTAAAAAGCCATAGAAGAAGAACCCTTAGTCCGCCCTTTAAAACTAGAAAATTGACCAAAAGTCACCCAAGTAAATAAGTCAACTGTCAAATTCAATTATTCAAGTCAACTTCAACGAATCACCACGTCGTGGCCTCCCACTGGCCACATCGTGGTAGAATAAAGACAAAAATAGTCAGCTTGCCCCCCAGTCACCATGTCGTGGCGGTCAAGATGTCACATCGTGGGAATTGGTCTCAACAACTTAATGGATTAAGCCGTTTTCCATCCATTCCATGAGCTACAAAGCTCAGATCTGATTCATCCCAAGGTCTTGATAGATAAATTTTCCAACTTAAGGCATGAAGTCAACCTTTAAGCATTTAATCCTTAAAGCCTCAAGTCCATAACTTCCATAAGGGTTTCCTACTCCTAAACCACCATAAATCAGTGCTTTATGGAAATGCATGTCCAATGCATATGTTTTCCAAACTAGGTCAAAATCATGAAAGAAAATAGCTCAAACTTGTGTATAAGACCAAATACCCCAAAGAACCCTATATCTGGAACATATAACACCAAAAGGACCTCAAGGATCCATAAAGTTTCCAACTTTATGGAATTAATTCTTTCAAAATTTCACAACATGAAGAACAAGGGTCAATAAACCAAGATCTAGGAGCATGCAACCTAAATTTTAGATCTTGAACACTTAAAAAGGTCCAAAAATGTGCTTAATGATGATGATGAGGCTTACAAGATGAAACAATGCACCAACTGAGCTTCCTTCTCGTTCAAGATGCCAAAAACACCACAAGATTCTTCAAAAACTCAATAATGGAGGCTAGATCTGATTAGGTTTAGAAAGGAAGGTGTTGGAGGCAGAGGGTGAGCAACCCCTAGCTTACACTTTCCTTATATAGGGCCTGATGCCCTAAAAATTAGGGTTTTGCTGTCATAGTGTCATACCCTACCCAGCCGTTGTCAGAAACACCGGGCAATGTGGCGTAGGGATAATTAGATCTCAACAATAGGTACAATCAAACACAAAAGTATAACTTTTAAATATTTATTTATTATTGATTTTGAATGATTACGTTATATTAAGGACAGACACAACTCTTGAAATAACTATACTAAACTTCAACAACTTCCTTGCAAACTTCTTTCATACTCGGGGAACATTCTTCCATACTAATATTCCTAAGAATACATGTATTTTGAAAAGTCAACATAGTATTGGTGAGTGCACGAGTTTATATTTTGAATTTTTGAATTCCTTTTAAAAATACTTTTCTTTAGTGAAAACCTTTTCTTATTTATTTATACAGTCTTCTATCTTTTAAGATATATTTTATTGATCTTAAATAACTATCTTTTGAGGATATCTAACGATACTAACATAATATAATTAAGATTGTCTATTGTTAATCCTAATTTACTATCTTTTATGGATTTTTAACAATCCTAACGTAATTTAATTACCATATCAGGCGTCCCTAATGGTAATCTAAGCTTTAATGAAATTTTAATATATTAATGTGTGCCCTTATAATCGACGTTATGACCGTAAATGTACCCCTGATCACGACGCTTCATTGGACGTCGAATAGTAACTTATAAGGAAGGTATCCTGCCGGGATTGTAGCTAGCAATCGTAGGTGCGGTTGTCATGACCCCGTATAAATATATACACAACATCCTAGCTCTAGCAAGATTAATGATTATTGGTATTGGGTATATGATGAATTTAATCAGTTTGGGCTTTTATGGAATTTGGATTTTTGTTCTAAAGGTTTTAAGGCATGTATGAGTTAATAGATGTGTAAAGTTTCTCGTTATGTTTTCGTTGACATACGAATCGCGGGAAATGGACTTAGAACTAAGAAGTTATGGCCTCTGGAAGTTTTAGTGGTTTTAGGGTGAAACCGAGTACGCGGGGTGTACATAAATGTACACGGGGCGTACTAGTGCTAAGGCTAGTACGCGGGGTCTACAGTAGCATACGTTGGGCGTACTGAATAGTTTGATTGTGGATTCTCCAAGGAGTAGGATGGGCGTACTCCAATCAGACCCAAACCCTATTTTAGGGTCTTTGACCCTATTTAAGCTCCTTATCTTATTAACTAACCCCAATATCTTTAGCCTCCATCCCTCTAAACCCTAGAATTGAAACCTTAGCCCCCATTTGAGTGGGTTTTGAGCTTTTAGTGGTATTTCAAGCTTTTTAGTGTTCATAGAAGAAGAAGGAATTTCTTAGAGAAGTGTGGGACGGCTTGAAGCTTTTGGATCCAGGATTGTTGCATCTTGATCTACACTTTGGAGGTATATTTTTTTTATCTTGATGATCTTATTGTTGGGTTTTGAGCATTCTAACACTCCTAAGTGTACATGCAACCCTAAATACCTTGGATCTATGTTTTCTCTATTATACATGCAAATAAGAACTTCCAAGGTATTATCCTAATCTAGCATACAAAACAATAACTATAGCAAGATAGAATACATACCTCTTTGGAGAAGAAAGTCTTCATGAAGCTAGAGTGCCTAGTGCCCCAAGTGTGACACCTCAAATGGAATCACAATCATCAAAACATTTGGAATGACTTGAGAGAATTCTACACTCATCAAAATCGGCTAGCCCTTTCTTCACACACACTAGTGTGATTCTAGTCACCGATTTTGCCAAGAATAATATCTTTATATAGTGTTACAATTAGGGCAAACCCTAATTGTCATGACTTTCCATTTCCTTGGATCCATGGGTTCAAATACACCATGGAGCATCCATGAACCATCCTATGGGTTTTAGCCCAACTTGATTATCCATGGAGCATTAGCCCACTATACAAGTATGGATGATTTACACAATCAACCCATATATTTAATTAGTCTTCTTTTGATCACTTAATTAATCCTAGATTAATTCTTGATCAATACTAATTAAATAATCTCATTATTCTTATTATTAATATACTAGAACTTATAATATATTAATAACCATAAGTGTCTTATTTCTCTCATCCAAGTGCATGATGGTATGCAACCCAAATGGACCATGCCGGGTCGGGTCAAGTCTTACCAAATATAGTTATGGACTTAGACATTAATCCAACAGTCTCCCACTTGGATAAGTCTAAAACTATTATTGCGTATGACTTCAAGAACCAACCGGCAATCGTAGCTCTCAAAAGCTTCTGTCGAACTCTGACCTTGTAGATGAACTCTGACCTTTGTCAGTGACTTGTCCATTAGATAAGGGATCATATATTCCTCCATTCTAGATATCATATGGACTGAGACATGGATTATAATCATTCTCTCTGTCCATCTGTTGTTTCCCGATTTTCGATTTATGACGACTGACTAATTGAACAAATCAAATCAGTCCTGGCCCGGCCGAGCACTTCCATTTGTCATCATCAAATCATCGAGGGGCCCACAGATATCGCTTTTATCCAGAAGATAAAAGGAACGGATAAACTTTGACTCATATGGCTTGTTCTACTACTTGTTGAATCATACACAAAGGCACGTTTTTATAGCACAGAGTTACCAAATGCGGTTTCGTGCAATCAATGTACTATCAACTCATAGTAACAACTCATATCTCTAGGTTTGAAGAATATAAGATATTATCGTCTCATGATCACTCGTGATAGAATCCATGAAGTGATTCCAATGAGCGCGGGTTGAATCCAATACTCAGAACTTATGAGCACTCATGATTGCTGTAGCCTTGTCCAACACCTTAGACCTCTACAACCCATCATGACAGTCTTAATTCATATCTACTTCCAACATATGACCGACTGTGGATGGTTTGAATAACTTAGTCATTCCAGAAGAATAACCCAGTTTATTCGGGAAGTCAAAACATGCAAAGTGAAACACAATAATAATAGAATCCAATATGGTATCAACCCTTTGAACATAAATAAAACACCTTTTATTTATCACCATATGATTACACATTATTCATTGTATACTGTTTCAACTATCAACTTTATTCTTGAATTTAAAACAATAGTTGTCCCATGCTCCAAGCATGTACACTATGTTTTCTAAACACTAGTCATGCCACACACCAAGTATGCATACTATGTTTGTCTATGATCTTTACTTTGTGAACTAGATCTATTGAACATAACTTCAATGATTCTCTTTTCACACTCCCAAATCCTTACCGCAAATGCAAGAATTCCAAATTCATGCCATTTACTGAAATCTGTTAGATTCTAAACTTATATGCATTGATACTCTTGTAATGATTATGCACAAAGTCATAAAGACTTGACAACAAACATTATAGAGCATTCCAAAGGAGATCAACTCCTTGGAAATATCCTTCTTGCATTAAGTTTCCTTAATCTTACACAGATTGAAATTCTAACTTTGAAACATTTCCAGATTCCATTTTGACTATCACTTCTGAACAAGAGTTGCCTCCTTACAGATTATGTCAATATGGTCCTTCCAGAATTATCACTATACTTCCAACTGTCCTTGAGCAACCAAACTTTGGTAAACCTTAGATTGTCCTCGACAATTGTTTAATCCTTTTAGTCATATCCAGTTCTGAACCTTTTCCCTTCTTAATGCCCCAGGCATTTGGAAAATTTTAGAACGGATGATTATAGCACATGTAATCGATCCTATATCCGAAGCATATGGGACACGATTCATGATGTCTCACATAAAGACTAAACTAGTCTTTTGCTATAATATGTCCATTTCAATTTGCCAAGTTCTTATAATTCAGATTATGAAAAGGGATGCCGTAATCATAATCGAATTTTAGAACGCAAATAATGGACCCATATACAGAATTTCCTTATGTTGAGCCATTCCAACATGAAATTTATATATATTTCCTTGACTAAATGATTAAAACCTCACGATCTAAGCTTATAGATTTGAGATGAAGTATAATTTCCTCTCCCTTAATTATAGCAAAACAACTTTTTCCTAATTGAAACTTTTGTTTTCTATAATTAACATTGCTAGCTTGCAATACTTAACATAATTATCATGCTCCCACTAACATGATGATTATTAGCATATCACTTATGCTCCCACTAGCTTTGACATGTACTTAGAAATCAGCTGGACTTCTAGAAATCAATACTTCATTGACTTTCTTACCAAAGTTCAGATTTCTGATGCTAGATTGTTTTGATAAAGCTGTATCAAAATCATACACCTTCCCTTAGATAGCACACTTGTGAGTCTAAACAATTATGAAGAGGTATGCCGTAATCATAATGGTTAGACCTTTTTGCCACTTCTCACAAGTCCATATTAGTGTGCCGGTTAACCACACGCGCTCCACTAACGACTTTGAGAATGCAAATATCACAATTGCTATCTAGCTAAAATCTACTTAGTGAAAGTGTTTCCTCACCATCATTTTCATGAATCGGAGAGAAACCTTATGACACTTAGATTTACTGGTGTATGTGTTCTTATCCATGTGAATTGTCAAAATCATAGTCACAAGACAAGGATAATGACAAATCCAAACTCATATGGACTGAACTCAATCTTAATTTCTTGCCACCTGGCAGCTCAAGGGCCTACCATTGCTTCCAAGTTGTTGTGCAACCAATTGAGAACTCTAAGAACTCATATGCAAAGCCAACTTTAACTGGAATGGGCACAGAATATGTCAACATGATAGGTTATAAGCCTCAAGTCATGTGCTAGAGAAGAACTTCAGGTTTTATTCTTGATTAGTTCTTGAGACTTTCAAGACCTTTAAGACTCCCACTGTCCTCTTGACCTATAAGACTCCCTTGTCAAATATCCAAGAGATAGTGTGGATTCTAATCAAGACAAACACTTCACACAATTGGCCTAAGTTGGTCTTTGTTTTATCCAAAACATCACAACTTACCAATTTCAAATGTAAAAGAGTAGAAAACTTTTACTCTCACATTTGACAAGTGTTTTAAACCTTCTTTAAGACATGTCACTCAAGTTACAATCTTGGAGTATGACTCTAAGACTTGTATTGGAACGAAGTATGACTCATCTTCTTGATTTAACCATTTCAACAATTCAAGTTCCTCTTCTTAGTCATAAGAATGCACTAAGATTTCCTTAGAGAACTAATTGTGCTATGGTTTCTTAATCATTAAGATGATCACAAAAGCTGATACTAAAGTACTCTCCCATCTTTTCAGATTTGAGAAACTTTTATCCTTCTGCCTAAATTGATTCTTCTTATTCGCTCTGCCATACATTGGAACCTTTTTCCAATGTCTCAGAATTACACTTAAGCTTGTAAGTATAATCATATTTACTGTGCTTTAGTAAACTATGACGAATAGTTTTATCAATCTTTTTGTGGTGGACTTGACCAGTGCACAAGAATGTGTACTCGATCCCTTAGTCCTTTACTTGACTCACACATCCATGTGAACAAGTAATTAGTCTTAATTTTCCAAAACTTGAAAGTTCTCATTCATCATGCTATACAACTTGCATGATTCCAAGTTCCGGTCCAATTGAAACTTGGGTGATGAGAATCTTTCCTTATTTGGTAACCTAGACATTACCACAAATGAAAGAATCAATTTCATATTTCCACTTTTGCTCTTAATGGAATCACATAAGCAACAATTTTTTTCCTCAAATGCCATTGTAAGGATATTTTTAAAATAAATAAAATCAAAAATTTTTCTTTTATTTTAAAACTTTGCGGAAAAAACTTATCCTTACAATCCATAAGCACATGAAAAACTTGTTGTTATCTATTCCTAAGCAATATATCATAACTCCTAGGAAGTAGCTCAAGAATCCGATTTTTTCAAACTATGCGATAGAAATCCATCTATGCGATCAGATTCAGCATATTCTTTCTTTAAGTTTCTTCACTTTTCTTTGATTCTTAAAACATCACCATGTGACTCAGTCACATCATGTATCAAGAATCTCAGAATAGAAACTTAACATAGTTAGATAGTGGAATTTACCTGAAGTAGAGTCAAACTTATTGACTTTAACATCCTTAGGTAAATTTGGCAGCTTCGCAACCAATGCCCCTTTCTTTGGCAATATAAACATATGGACCCTTTGATAAAGGTGCACAGGACTATCACATACTTAGTTTTTCTCTTTACCATTTGGTCAACCGAGTTGACTATGGCCGATCCCTTTCCATTGGGAAGAGAATGCTTTTCTGGATTTCCTGTGTCACTATTGTCAATGTCCATAAAGTTTTTAGGAAGTTGATCTTAGCAAACAGATAAGATCATTAAGGGTCTTGTCATAGTCTGTTTCATAGGTGTCCTAAAGGAACTCACTATGTGACTTAGAAAGTGATTGAATCACCAACTTTCTTAATACTTTGACACCCAACTCTCCCGGCTTGTCAATATGTGACTACATCTCCAAGATGTGTTCACACCTAGACCTTGCCTTGCCAATAGGGCTTGAGTGACCTTAAACTTTTTCAAGAACTTGTGGGTTAGGGAGATTAATTGGGGAGGTGAAAGAAGTATGATATCCATGGGACATCATCTTCATTAGGAAACCTTGTTTCAAGAGATTTGGGAAGATCATAGGTGTCTAAACCAGACATCTTTTGGGAGATATTCAAGATAGTTGATCTTAAGTCCTTAATATGACACCCAATATGAAATATTAAGGCTAGGACCCAACAAACTATTTTATAACTTAGAAGAGGTATGCCGTAATCCAAGCTATAAAATATTTGAAGGTAGGTGAATGACGATTCACCAATTTCCACCAAGATAAACGAAATGTATTATTAGGTTTTAATTGGTTTTGAAACTCCTAGATCTTTGAGATTCATTGAACTTTTCAAAGGCATGTTTCAATCTCGAGTGTGCCCTCCAAGTTTTGTGACTGGGATGCCGAGGATCACAAAACGAGGTGTGAAGTAACCATGCAAATCACTTGGTACCCTTAATAAATTACCCCTCAATCGATGTGCCGGTTAACCACACACGCTCCATCGATACTATGATAAATATTAAGTCACCCTTTACCTTCCTTGTTAAGTCCAAGTTAGTGTGTCGGTTAACCACACACGCTCCACTAACGACTTAGACAAAGTGTAAAGTGTAATTTCATGGATTAGCACCTTATTCACATTTTTCCTAAGTAACTAAGATTGGGTATTATTAAGAGTTTAGTTACTTAGTATTCATCATTAATACTTTTAATGAAGGGAGAATTCTAGTCCTGTCAAACCCGTTCGGCTAACGACCCTCCACCAGTCAAGCAAGCGGTGGGTGAGAGTGGACACCCATTAAGTTGCCATTTTATAGGCAACAACCTTATACCCACCTTATAGACCGGCTTCGTGAATGAGGCGTACTAGCGGTAAGACTGACTTTACTCTTATACATATATATATTATTAACTTATAATATTATAAAGTATAAGGGTTGAATTTTAACTTTTAAAATTCTAAGGGCTAACTTGGAATTAAAGTATTCATACTTGAAAACTTTTCAAATTCCAAAACTTGAGGGCAAGTTTTGAAACTATTCAAAACTAATTAATTCCATAACTTATGTGTTTAAAGTAGTTTTAATCCAAAAACTCTTCAAGTTCCATAACTTGAGGACAAGTTATGGAAGACTTTAAGCTAATAAAAGAACTAACTTTTTCTTTATTTTATAACTTATGGATTTAATTATGGTTACATATTTTCCTTTAATGAAGTGACTCTTGAGCTTCCATAACTTGAGGACAAGTTATGGAGTCATAAAAAATTATTCAATGACACAAGACTCTTCATTTTGTAACCATTGCCAACTCTTATGAATTTTATGAGTCTTTAATGTGACTCTTCATGTAACTTGAGGACAAGTTACACAAACACATTTTATACTCAACTCTTAGATTAAAATGGATTGAAAACAACTATTTCACTCAACATTTCTATTAATCTAAGCAACTCATAAGAACAAGATAATTCAAATCAAACTTTTTCATGTAATTAGTCTAAACCTTAAACTAATACAAAACATGAATCTATTGACAATTATCTTTGAAAATGGATTAGCATGAACATTACCACATCAAAAACAAGTTTATAAGATCAAAAACAACTTAGGGTAATGTTCCTAGTCCATTTCTAGCCAAAAAACTCGAAAATATGCTGTCTGGGGGTCCAACTCGTCGAGTGCATGAACAAACTCGGCGAGTTGGATCGAATTCATCACTTTTTAGGCATGGACTCGTCGAGTCTCCTGATGGACTCGCCGAGTCTGATGGCAAGACAGCACCAGATTCGTTTTTTCAGCTTCTATTGCAGGTATAACAAGAAAACAAGCCTAGTCTCTGATACCACTGTTGGGTTTTGAGCATTCTAACACTCCTAAGTGTACATGCAACCCTAAATACCTTGGATCTATGTTTTCTCTATTATACATGCAAATAAGAACTTCCAAGGTATTATCCTAATCTAGCATACAAAACAATAACTATAGCAAGATAGAATACATACCTCTTTGGAGAAGAAAGTCTTCATGAAGCTAGAGTGCCTAGTGCCCCAAGTGTGACACCTCAAATGGAATCACAATCATCAAAACATTTGGAATGACTTGAGAGAATTCTACACTCATCAAAATCGGCTAGCCCTTTCTTCACACACACTAGTGTGATTCTAGTCACCGATTTTGCCAAGAATAATATCTTTATATAGTGTTACAATTAGGGCAAACCCTAATTGTCATGACTTTCCATTTCCTTGGATCCATGGGTTCAAATACACCATGGAGCATCCATGAACCATCCTATGGGTTTTAGCCCAACTTGATTATCCATGGAGCATTAGCCCACTATACAAGTATGGATGATTTACACAATCAACCCATATATTTAATTAGTCTTCTTTTGATCACTTAATTAATCCTAGATTAATTCTTGATCAATACTAATTAAATAATCTCATTATTCTTATTATTAATATACTAGAACTTATAATATATTAATAACCATAAGTGTCTTATTTCTCTCATCCAAGTGCATGATGGTATGCAACCCAAATGGACCATGCCGGGTCGGGTCAAGTCTTACCAAATATAGTTATGGACTTAGACATTAATCCAACACTTATATGTTATATGTAGTTCATAGAGTGTTTGTTCTTTTTGGAGTCTTTTGTGATAAAGATGGGTTTTTGATATACTCCAGAAGCAATTGATGCTATATCTTAGCTCCATTCAGTCCCAAGGTTCATAAAAATGCAAACTTTATGATGTATTGTGGTCCATACAAGCATTAAGACCTTTTTTAAGTCCTTATTGAGCTTTTGAGTCCCTTTTCCATGCAAGCATGTAAAGTTGCCAACTTTACGTGAGAAGTAGTCTCATAGAATCAGATCCGAGAGTTTAGTACTTTGTCTTAACTGATTAAGGGCTTATTGGAGTGAAAAGGGGTATACTTAAAAGTACGCTCGGCGTAATGTTGATTTTGTGCATTATAAACTTGTACAATATGTTTCGAAGGAGAGTACGCGAGGCGTACTCCCCAATATGTCGTTTTGGACTTTTTAAGGATGGGACATTGTTAGATTTTCTTGGTTGGGCCTTGTTGGGCCATTAGACTTCTATGTTGGGCTTTTGGTTTGTTTCTTTTGGGCTCCTTTGGATTTAGGCCCATGATGGGTTTTGGGGGCCCAATTTGGAAGATCGGGTCATATGGGCTTTGGAGCATCATTTAAGAATTGGGCATTGGAAGTAGCTGAGTTGGAACTTGGATTTGGGCTAAGATAGTCAAAGCGTAGAATGGTCTTTTAACATGTTTTGGGCTATGTAGCTTAGACTCTTGGATATAAGTCAAAATTTAAACATTAATTGGATGTTATTTGATATTACTAGCACGAGGATTTTCCGGACCAGCAGCCAGAGATTCATTCAATTGTTTATCAGCAGATTGAGGTGAGTTTTCCTCACTGTACTTCTAGGTCGAAGGTACCAAGGCCGAACCTTTGGATTGTTATCCTGGTTTATCATATGATTGCTATGTTGTAGTGATCTGTAAGATCTGTATCCTGGTAGATAGGATGTTGTTATGCTGTAGTGATTTGTTAGCTCTGTATCCTGGTAGATAGGAAGTTAGCATATGGTAGTGATATGTAAATCTTCCTGTTTGTCTAATTCCTGGTTATATATTTATTATTTATGTGTATGTCGACATGTTATGGGTGTGTAACATCCCAAAAATCGAGACCAAAATTTTTTCTTCTTAATTATATTACTCGTAAAATTGTTTGAGGAAAACATTACTGGTATCACATCAACCACATAACCATAGTTACATGTTTCAAAAACCATAATGTCAAATAATAGAATGTTAGAGTACAATCCCAGGGTTCTCAAATGCTGAATCATGTGTGTGATGCGCTGCTACCCTGCCGGCTCCTTCCCCTTAGATGAAGAGGCACCTAAAACCAAAACTGAAAACGTAAGCACAAAGCTTAGTGAGTTCCCCCATCATACCACATACCATAGAATCATACATACTTCCGGGCAATTCTGGGGTGCCCGACCTACCCATGTCAAGCCATTCTGGGGTACTGACCTACCCATGTCAAGCCATTCTGGGGTGCTGACCTACCCGTGTCAGGCCATTATGGGGTGCCTGCCTACTTTCCGGTCTATCTCACCCGGTCACGGGGACTATTTCACCCCTACCACTAACACATCATAACATATCATAATCATGTTGTTAGACATATCTGGGGTGTCCGACCTACCCTTCGGTCCTAACGACTGAATTGTGGGACTATTCCCCTCCTACTACCACTATCACATATAACATATCATAATGGTACATAGAACACATCAGGTAGTAGCAAACCATATAATTATCAAAAACATAATCATCTCAACTATAATCAACTACTAGTGGGTCGGCCTTGGTGCCTTAGACCTACCTCTACTGGAAGGTAACTCACCTCAATATCGTGTAGTGTCTGCACTGTCCTCGGTATGGAAATCAACTCTTCTCGACTCCTGGATCCCTACACAACATCCTTTCTAAGTTACCATTTCATACTCATAACCCCTACAAGGGTCAACTCAAGTCCAAGTCAAAGTCAATGTCAAAACCTTGGTCAAAGTCAACATTTGGTTGGCTCGACTCGCCGAGTTGGTCCACCATCTCGTCGAGTCCCCACGTCCACAAAATGCTACAATCTCGTACCTACTCGTCGAGTCTAGCAAGAGCTCGATGATTTCTCCTTCAACAAAACATTGGGACCTTCTTCAATTAACTCGTCGAGTTCATCCTTGAACTAGTCGAGTTCATCTTCATTCGTTTGAAGGTATTTAGTCTATGAATCGTCGAGTTCTCCTTGAACTCGTCAAGTCCGTCTTCATGTGGTTGGGACATTGCCTTGAACTCGCCGAGTCCGCTTATACACTCGCCGAGTTCCATGATATCCATGTCCCTAATGAGCCTAGAAAACTGAGTGTTCTTCTATCTTAGCATCTGGTCCATCAACAGAAGGATTTGATGGGAAATACGACTCGACTCGCCGAGTCCCTTGAACAAATCGCTGAGTCCCTCTTCTACCTAAACTATACAATCGATTTTAATCAGTCTAAAGGCATCTAGACCATAGATCTGACCTCCTAGGGTCCATATTATACGTAAAGCTACGAACTTGATGTCCATGCATGGGGTTTTTGGCTCAAAAAGCCATAAAAGGGGGTTTATATGTTGCATGGGTCTCACATGGCCATAAAGTTGGCACCTTTATGCCATGGGAACCCTCAATGGTTCCGAATCTGAAGTACAACTCCAAATATACACACAAATCCAAGTATAACTTCACTAAAGCTTAGAAAAAGGTAGAAAATAGCCCGAAATCAAGATCTAAGTAATGAATAGCCAAGGTATTAGCTTTATACCTCAAATGAGCAGGAAATGTGCCAAGACTTCTGGATCTACTTACTTTCTCTTGATCTCCCAAGCTTCCATCTCCTTTTCCAACTTCAAATACACACAAAAGGCACCAAAAAGCTCAAGAACACTCAGTAAAGGCTTAGGGTTTCGAGTTAGGGTTTCTTTGGGTTGGGAGGGACGATGGGGGCTGGTTTAAGGCAGAATAAGTCGTTTAAATAGGGTGCAAACCCTAAATATTAGGGTTTCATCCAGACGGCTTATACTTGTCGAGTCGGTCCCTCGACTCATCGAGTAGGTCACTAAACTTCCTGGTCAAAATCGAGTCTAGTCGACAAGTTGGGCCTCCAACTTGCCGAGCCCCAAAGTCTGCCGAGTGTTACAAATCTCCTCCACGTATTTTAGAGTTTGTCCTCAAAGTCAGCTGCTGAATCCGGAAAAATTTCGGGGTAGTGCTCCGTCATCTCATCCTCCAGCTCCCAGGTCCATTCCGAGCCCTTGCGGTGCTGCCATTGCACCTTCACCAGCTCCACCCTCTTGTTCTTTAGATCCCTCGACTTTTTGTAAAGGATAGCTACTTACCGCTCGATGTAGTTCAGGCTATCATCCACCTGAATATCCTCTAAAGGCACCACTACTGAATGGTCTACCATTCACTTCCGCAGCTGGGAGACATGAAAAGAGATGTGAATCTGACTGAGTTCAACTGGCAGATCCAGCCTATACGCCACCTTGCCCACCCGGGCTACAATCCTGAAAGGTCCAATGTACCTGGGGCCTAACTTACCCTGCTTCCTGAACCGAATGACACCTTTCCAAGGCGACACCTTCAGGAGCACCATATCTCCGACCTGGAACTCCAGGTCCAAACGACACTTGTCGACATAACTTTTTTGCCGACTCTGATCAGTCTGAAGCATGCTTCAAACCTGATGGATCCTCTCTATAGTCTTAAGTACCACTTCGGTACTCTATATGACCCTCTGTCCAACCTCACCCCAGCATATCAGGGTCCTGAACTTCCTCTCGTACAACATCTCATAGGGAGGACGGTCGATACCCGCGTGATAGCTATTATTATAGGAAAAATCTGCCAAAGGAAGGTAAGTATCCCAACTACCTTCGAAGTCTAAAACACATGCCCGCACATATCCTCCAAAGTCTGGATGGTCCGCTCGCTCTGACCATCTGTCTGTGGGTGAAAAGCGGTGCTAAAGTAGAGGCGATACCTAGCTCGTCGTGAAACTTCTTCCAGAATCTGGAAGTGAACCACACGTCTCTATCAGAAACCACCGAGACTGGCACCCCATACCGAGCCACTACCTCCCAAATATAGATATCGGCCAACTTTTCGGCCGAAATGCTCTCCTGAATCGGAATGAAATGGACGCTCTTGGTCAATCGATCCACGATGACCCAGATCGAATCCACTCCCTGCACGATCCCGGGGAGCTTCGTGATGAAATCAATAATGATATCTTCCCATTTCCACATCGGGATATCCAACGGTTGGGTCTTGCCGTGGGGACTCTGATGCTCAGTCTTGACCTTCCTGCAGGTCAAGCACCTCTCAACGTACCAAGCTACATCTCGCTTCATGCATGGTCACCAATAATCATTACGAAGATCCCTACACATCTTTATCGCCCCGGGATGGATGGAGAACCTGGATTTTTGCGCCTCCTCCATCAATACCTGGCGCACACCCCCATGGTATGGGACTCACACCCTACGGTGTAGTGTCAAAAATCCACGACTGTCATAATCGAAGGAGGAAACCTAACCCACAATACGCTCACTCTTACGATGTTCCTCCTTCATAGCCTCCTGATGGGCCTCTCAGATCCACTCCAATAGCGGAGTCACAACTATCATCCTCAAGCATATATCCCTAATTGGGGCTGCCTTGCGACTAAGCGCATCGGCCACGACATTGGCCTTCCCCAGGTGGTAGAGGATCTCACAATCGTAATCCTTCACCACATCCAACCATCGACACTGTCTCATATTCAGATTTAGCTAATCCATGTGGTACCTCAAACTCTTTTGGTCCGTGTAAATAGTACAGCGGACCCCATAGAGGTAATGATGCAAAATCTTGAGAACGAAAACAACTGCCCCCAACTCCAAGTCATGCGTCGGATAGTTCGCCTCATGAGGCTTCAGCTGCCTCGAAGCGTAGGCGATAACATGCCGCCTCTGCATGAATATTGTGCCCAAACCCGAGATGGACACATCGCAATATATCACAAAATCATCCACGCCCTCCGGCGGTGCTAATATTGGCACCTTGCACAATCTCTGTCTTAGTGTCTCAAATGTGTCCTACTGCTCAGGCCCCCAACAAAAGACCATGTCTTTCCTTATCAACCGGGTCAAGGGCACGACTATCTTGGAGAAGTCCTGAATGAATCTCTGATAATATCCTGCCAGTCCCAGCAAGCTTCGAATCTTAGATGGAGACCTCGGAACCTCCCACCTCATCACGGCCTCCACTTTGGCCAGGTCGACCGAAATCCCGTTCTGGTTGACAAGGTGCCCAAGAAACTGCACCTCGTGCAACCAGAACTCACACTTGGAGAACTTGGCATACAAGCTCTCCCTCCCCAGAGTATCTAACACCTCTCGCAGGTGCTCCTCATGCTGCTCCTGCGTCTTGGAATAAACCAAGATGTCATCAATTAAAACTATCACAAACCGATCTAACATCGACCTGAACACGTGGTTCATGATATCCATGAACGCGGCAGGAGCATTGGTGAGCCCAAAAGGCATCACCACGAACTCATTGTGATAATATCGTGTCCGAAAAGCAGTCTTTTGTACATCCTCCTCTCTGATCCTTATCTGATGATAACCTGAACACAGATCAATCTTGGAGAACCAAGATGCTCCTTGAAGCTGGTGAAATAGATCATCAATCCTCGAGAGTGGGTAGCGGTTCTTTACCATTACCTTATTTAGCTCCCGGTAGTATATGCACATTCGGTGCGACCTGTCCTTCTTCTTCACAAACAGAATCAAGGCTCCCCAGGGTGAACTACTTGGTCTGATGAATCCCTTGTCTAACAGCTCCTGCAGCTATGTAGACAACTCCTGCATCTCAGGAGGAGCCAATCGATATGGTGCCTTGGCTATCGGAGCTGCACCAAGGAATAGGTCGATCCTGAACTCTACCAGTCTCTCCGGAGGTATCCCAGGCAGCACCTCTGGAAATACATCCGCGTACTCTCGTACCACCGGTACATCACTCACCGTTGCCTTACCTGCCTTTCGGTATCCAAGACATAAGCGACATACCCTACACACCCCTGCTGGAGATAACGCCTAGCTCTCGCTGCTGAACATAAAGCTAGTCCATGATGTGGCCTCTCGCCCTGAATCACCAGCTCTTCCCACTTTGGACCAACTGCTGCGCGCAGTCGATCACTGCCCCATTATGGCTCAAGCAATCCATGCCTATAATAACCTTGTTCCCCCTCAATGGTATGGGAACCAAGTCTACCAAGTAGCGCTCTTCGAACAACCTCAAAACACAATCCCTGAAAACCTTTGATGCTTGTACTGATCGGTCGTCCTCAGTCTCGACCTCTAGAGGGCAATCCAACATGCCCGAAGACTCAGGGAACCTCTTGCTAAGTTCAAGAAAGACAAATGATCGGGTAGCCCCCGAATCAAACAACACTTGAACTGGGATACCGTTCACATGGAACGACCTTAAACAAACATATAACATAACACATCAATATCACAAGCGAGATATAATAAAAGTTAGAGAGAAGAAACCATACCCGTCACCACGTCGGGTGTGGTGCGTACCTCCTCAGTTGTCACTTGGAAAGCTCGACTCCTCACCAATGTAGCCTCTGACTAGACCTTCCGACCATCTGTAACCCGTGCAGTCATTGGAGTTAGTGCCACCACTGTCGTTGCTGCTATTGCTGTCAACCTGGGGCAGTTGGCCTTTTATGGCCCCTCTGATTGCAACGAAAGCAAATCAGGTTTGATGTCTAAACAGTAGGGGCAGGGGCAGTACAATCCTTGCCAAAGTGCCCCATCTTGTCGTACTTGTAGCAGCCCGATGATCCCGCTCTACAAGCTCCCTCATGCGGCCCGCCGCATTCTTGCAGTGGCTCTGGCCCGACTGGACCTTCGACCTAGCGTCGGATCCATTGGGTTTCTTCCCCAAAACTCCAGTAACTTGCTCCGTATCTGCTTTCCTCTTCCTGAGGTGCTCTAAATCAATCTCCCTCTCCATCACCCTGGCAATCATGGAGTCTAGGGTCGGGCAGACTAAGTTGCTGACATGCTCCCGAATATCAACCCTCAACATGTCATGATAGCGGGTCTTCCGCATCTCCTCATCCCCTGCATACTGAGGTACCAACAAGGCCCTCTCGCGGAACTTGGCGGTGATCTCCGCTACTGTCTCCGTAGTCTGTCTCATGTCAAGAAACTCCCTGGCCGGCTACCAAAGCTCCATAGCTGGTGCAAACTCAGCCCTAAACCTGGTCACGAAGTCCGACCAAGTCGTAGCCTTGATAGTCGGAGCTCCTAGTGAGTCAACAACCAACTCCCACTAATCCCTAGCTCTGTCTCTCAAACAACCTGCAACATAGCGACCTTCGACCCTTCCGGGCAGAAGCTCGTCAACTGCGCAGACTCGACGTATGTGATCCATCTCCTAGCAGCAATGGGGTCCTTCACCCTATGAAAGTCTGGCGCACCACTCCCCCTGAAGTCCTTTTAAGGACAATATACGTGTACCCGACTGGCTGGAAGCCAAATCACTCCTGAATGTCCGGAGGCGATCCTCCATCAGCTCAATAATCCCCTCCTTGATCGACCCAAAATTGACCGGGGTAGCCTCAAGGATACCTCTCGTGATCTCAAACGTGATGAACTTGCATAGCCCGTCATCAACTTGCTCGGATCCTGCACCTGAGCCTGATCCTGATCCTAATCCAGACCATGAACCTCCTGCTCTATGTCACATAATCGCCATATTGAAATAAACACATAAACCTCAGGGTTATACATACTCTCGAGAGGTCTTAGATACTCTCCAAGTCCACTAGTTCTGTCTTAGCCCTCTTTGACTCGAGTATGGATCCTCTACTTCCAATAGTACGAGCCCATACTACCTTCCACATCTATCTGTACTTTCATCAAGGATTGCTTCGACTTCACCAAGTCCCTTCCACTAATACTACTTTTCAAACTAACCTCATTTTAGGCTTGTCCTAGGGTAATCTCTGACCTAATCTCTACAATCAGCTACACAAGGAGTCCCCATTACCCTTCCCTAAGTAACTTGCGAATACTATTACATATTCACTTACTAGTTAGTTAAAGCTAGCTAGAACTCCTATAAGCACAAAGTAAGCAGCATTCGTGCATTGAGTAACCATAACCAAGCATAACCTAATCAGGCTATCATACTGCTGACTAACCAGTCCTAGCATATACCTCAATAAGCTCATGCCATAGGCATATAAGGCATCCTTCCTAGATCCTTAGCCAAAATCTAGCATGCAGTTCTCATAATCACATCACAGGCATACAAAGCATCCTCCCTAGATCCTTAGCTCTAGTCTACTATGCAGTTCTCATAATCATATCCTACAACATAACATATCATGTATGGGTATCTTGGGTAAAAACTTACTTGAGTTCGGGTCGCACGCATCACACACCTTGTTCTTTCTCAAAACTCCTTATTTTTATATTTTAGAAAACTATTTTTCTTGTAAAAATCTTTCAAGCCCTCGATTTGAGTCTAGAACCCCTAAAGGTGTGCTCGAATCCCTCAAACCAAGGCTCTGATACCAACTTGTAACATCCCGAAAATCGATACCAAATTTTTTTGTTCTTAATTATATTACTCGTAAAATTGTTTAAGGAAAACATTACTAGTATCACATCAACCACAAAACCATAGTTACATGTTTAAAAAACCATAATGTCAAATAGTAGAATATCAGAGTACAATCCCTGGGTTCTCAAATGCAGAATCATGTGTGTGCGATGCGCTGCTACCCTGCCGGCTCATTCCCCTTAGATGAAGAGGTACCTAAAACCAAAACTGAAAACCGTAAGCACAAAGCTTAGTGAGTTCCCGCATTATACCACATACCATACAATCATACATACTGCCGGGAATTCTGGGGTGTCTGACCTACCCATGTCAAGCCATTCTGGGGTGCTGACCTACCCATGTCAAGCCATTCTAGGGTGCTGACCTACCCGTGTCTGGCCATTCTTGTAACGCTCTAAAAATTCCAACCAATTTTAAACTTTTCAAAACAACCCAGTTTCGTTAAGTTATTACAAAAAGGTTTTCAATACAATTATTATCAGATTCTTCCCAGAACCATGTCATAAAACATAAACATGAGGAGCGGTACGATCACGCCTTTGCCTTGCCACGGTCTCCTGAAGTACCTGAAACATTAAAACACAACTGTAAGCCCGAAAGCTTAGTGAGATACCCCCAAAATACCAACCACATATACCATACACATAACATGTTATATCATAACAGAACGCAGAACATCCATGCACTTCGGGTCTACTGTGTGACTGGTCCGCCGTAACGGGCCTTCAGTCCACCTGGTCCACCCTCCGAGTCTAACCATATACATCGAGTCTACAATGTGATTGGTCTGCCCGCACCGGGCCTTCAATCCACATGGTCCACTCTCTGAGTCTACAGTATGACTGGTCCGCCCGCACCGGGCCTTCAGTCGGCCTGGTCCACTCCCCGAGCCTCGGCACGTCTGGTCCGCCCTCTTAGGGCCTACAGCCTATCCGGACCGCTCGCTAGGCCTTTGGCATAACTGATCCGCCCTGGGTATGTTGGCCTACAACATAAAGCAGGACCCGCCTCAACCCAACCCTAGTCCAACAACCATGTTCACATAAACATACAATCATATAACAATTCACATCTAATCAACCGATCTAGCAAATCACAAACATAACATCATCCTAACCAGGATACCGACCTAACCGGTCACTAGCATAGCATCATCCTATATGCCAGGATACCGACCTTAACTAGGTCTCTAACATATACCATCCTAACTACGAGGATGCAAACGTAGCAAAGCAATAACATAACAACGATACCCGGATTACAATCCGATAAAGGGCCGGCCTTGGTGCCGTAGACCCTGTTGATATAGTGAGGATAACTCACCTCGCCACTGATGACTGAAAAGATAAAATCATGCTGCTCCAACCTCCGACACGAACTCCACCACTGATTAATACCAAAAGACTGAGCTCAATAAGTACAAATATTTACCAAAATACCCCCGGAGGTCAACTGGTCAACTCTTGGTCAAAGTCAACCTTCCAGACTGACTCTACTCACCGAGTCAACCCGCCGACTCGTCGAGTCCCTATACTCAGAACTCCCAGTCCATGACTCAACTCGCCGAGTCGCCCCAAGGCTCGCCGAGTCCAACAAACTCTGAGTCCTTTCTCGCTCAACTCACCGAGTCGTCCCTCGAGCCACCGATTCACAGCTCAACCAAAAAGATTAGGACTCCACGACCAGACTCGCCGAGTCCAAGGACAGACTCACCGAGTCCAAGGCAACATTCAACATACTCGCCGAGTTGTTCTTCCAACTCGTCGAGTTCCTGTCTATCTTCATCCAACTCGCCGAGTTCACCCATGTGACTCGCAGAGTACTTCTAGTTCTTAATCCATACAGTGGCTTTCCAAGCCATGCAGGGGCTCCAAACCATAGATCCACTCCCCTACAACCCGTTCATCATGTAAAGTGGCAAACTTTACGTGAATCCAAAGAGATCTAAGCATAATACACTCTTGGGCTAAGGTTTGGGACAAAAGAAGTTTACCCACATCTCTTGAACATAGACTTTATGGCTCCTTGGGTCATTACAAGCCTAGATATGAGGTAGCAACCTCAGATCTTACACCAAACTTAAGATGGACCTCATTTATGCCCCAAAACCCCCCAATTGATAGATCTAGATGCACAAAAGCTGAAGAACCGATCTATTACCTCCAATGCAAGCTCCCACTGAAGTAGTCCTCGAATCTATACCACTCCCTTGCTGTAATCCCTTAGTCTTCAAGTTCCCTTTTCAAGATTTCCTTCCCCATGGCTCCATTTTCACTATCAATGGAGTTCCACTCGATTTCTAGGGTTTTCAGGCTCTCAAGGGTGGTAAGGAGGCTGAAGAAGGGATGATATGTTCTTTATATAGGGCACAACGGGTTTCTCCTATCAGCATCAACTTGTCGAGTTCCAGCTACTGACTCGGCGAGTTGGTCACTTAACCTGCGACCAAATCCCGCTCCGACTCGGCGAGTCGGACTACCTACTCGTGTATTGTATCATAACAATTGAATATGAATGAAACATAGCAACCAAACATCATACAATGAAGATACACGCTTACATAGTTTACATATTAAATTTGTTCATCAGTTACACAAAAGTAAGAAAGTAAAATTTCTTGAAGTTGCACCACTTGACCTCATATTCGAGCTTATTACCTGCTACTAGAATTCCTGAGAATACAAGTCATTTTGAAAAGTGTCAATGAAAAAGTTGATGAGTTCATAAGCAGTTTTGAATAAAAATGGTTTTTGTACTTGTTTAGTGCTTTCAAAAATCCAATATTTTCTAAAAAGAAATGGTTTGAAATATTTGTGTCCGATCTTATATTAATGCATGTGTGTTAATGTTTACAAAAATAGAAAGAGAATGATTTCCAGAAAACCCATTGTTATCTGTGCTAGATGATGCTGGAATCTCAACCCTCGTGGTTGAGTACTAGTGCGTATAGATTACCGTTTTATCAAGAAGAAAGTTTCCCGTTTTATCCAAAAAGAAAATAGAATGGTTTCCTGTAAATCCAAAAAGAACATAGGATGGTTTCCCGTAAATCCAAAAAGAACATAGGATGGTTTCCCGTAAATCTTATAACGTTAATTCCTCTAAGTGAGTCGTTATAACCATACTAAATAATGACAATTTCGCCTATCTTTGCGTCTTTGGGACGCCGACAGAATAGGATAAGGTTTTTGTCACCCAATACTGGCCTAGTCTAACTGTAGCGAACAGCTCAGGTGTAGGGTGTCACCCCCGTATAGATCTATACACAAACTCCCACTTTCCCTCCAGGAAACTTTGGTTATAACTACAGGCTACGATTGTACACTCAAAGGTGCCAACAAACAAGTCTCACTAGATCCTTAATCGAAAATTTACACGGAAAAGAAAGAAGAACACATATAAAACTCATTCCCAGGCCCAACAAACATGTAAGTGGACCACTAAGGCCCACTATACGTGTCTATTATTTCCAGGCATAAAAGGAATATGAATGTCTACCCTGAGCCCAATATACATGTAAAAGGACACTAAAACCCACTAAACATGTATATTATTTCCAGGCCCAATAAGGATAAGAATATTGTTTTTAACCCGTTTGTTATTGTTTTGTTTATTTTAGCTCGATTATTTACAAAATTGATATAAAATGCCCACTTTTTGTAAAAATGACGTTCTTGGCCCAATAAGCCACAAAGTTTTCAATTAAGGCCCAATTATAGTAAAAATAACACTTTAGTCCCATTTTGTTCAAAACTTGTGTTTTTGACTAGTTTGTGGTAAAAATAACATTTTAAACCCATTTTTGTCAAAAATATCATTTTTGGCTTGATTTTTGTGAAATACATATTTTTCTAGTTTTTGGCTTTTCTGACCAAGTTGTTGGAAAATTTGTAGAAAAATCATCGTAAGTCGAAATTTGGATCCGTAAATTCTGGAAGTTTGGAAATTTTGTCTACTTTTTTCACAAATTTTCTCAAAATTTTTATTGGCCTCTAACAAGTGTGAAATTTCTCATCTTCATAGGTTGGTCCGAAATTATTTCAAATCTGATAGGCAGTTTTGTAAAATTCGCCAAAAATAGTAGATAAATCGTATGAAAACGTGAGCGTAGTCATTTTAAAGTTAATAACCTGATATTTTTGCATGTAAAACAGTTTTGAAAAATATTAGCATTAAGGAGGTCAAAACAGTTTGATATTGGACTAAAACTTTTCTGTCAAGGGCTGTTTTTTGAGTTTAACTTATCTAAGTTTGTTCATAACACTTGTTTTTGCTATTTTAAGTGGATAAATCCCAGATCTACAAGTTTACAAGTGATAAACTTCATTTTCAAGTAAAGATCTAAAAGTTAAACACATAAACATGCATATATATATATATATATATATATATATATAGATCTAACACAAAAGCACTTGTATTATCCCCACAAAAAACATTATAAAACCGAAAACAAGGGGGTATGAAGCTCACCTTGAAGTTTTTGTGGTGTAGATGAAGAAGAAGATGAAACTTTGAACTTAGCTTGTGCCTTGAAGAGATCTCGAAAATTATGGGTGTTCTATGGAGTTTGATACACAACAAAGTGTGTGAATGGAAAGTTCTAATTATAAACATGAAGTAAA
Source organism: Lactuca serriola (assembly GCF_051521515.1). Lineage (NCBI taxonomy): Eukaryota > Viridiplantae > Streptophyta > Magnoliopsida > Asterales > Asteraceae > Lactuca > Lactuca serriola. Next base: position 65,916,619 of record NC_136412.1, on the reverse strand, counting down.
AACTCTTGAGTTAGACAAGAACTTACCAAGTTATGGATCTTGAAGAAGGCTTCTTGAAAAAACACACACACGCACGATCCACAAATTTTTGGAGGAAAATATGAGGGATTTCTTGAATGTTTGGTAGGAGATAAGTTGCAAATGAAATGGTGAAGGGAGGTGGGAGGTGTGGCTGAGTTTAAAGGAAGAGAGGCAAAGAGAGATGTTATAGATGTATGTTGGACAATTCCAACTCTCGTAGATGTATGCTAGGCAATGCATGGGTGTATGGGATATAAAAGTGCGTTGGCACACACAAAATCCACCACCTTTTCTCTCTTTTTTTTAATTACTTATGGGTTACCCGATCGGCCCAATAGGAGAGGGAAGGAAGAAAAGAATGTTGGGATTGGGTTTGAAGTGTAACTAAGAATATATTGGTCCCAATAAGGATTTCGACCCATTAGAGCCGATATATGGGTTTTCGAGCTTATATGGGATTGTTTCAACCTTAATGTCAATGTATGAGAGTAAAATCTTAATGGCATTGAAGTTTTGAATTTCGCTTGATGAGATGTTGTAAGGTTACTCAATGAGATTATATTGTACATGAACTCACATCTTAACCTTATTTTTCTAGTTGTGACATTGTTAGGGTTGTTATGATGATCCTATGAGACAAATACGGGTAGATGTGGAAGGTAGTATGGGCCTGTACTACTGAAAGCACAAGACCTGTATGCGTGTCAGGGAAGTCGCAATACCTGGGGCTTTATGGGGAGTTGGATCCCCTAGTATGATATATGTTTCCTCTGATATCTCCCTGATTTATGTTTAGTATGGTGATGACGAGACAATTGAAGGTAGGGTCCAGATCAGGATCGGGAGCTAGTGGCCAGGATAGGCTGGTGTTGTCCGTCGATTAGGTGTGGGAGGTGATTGACATGGAGGTTTTTTAGATTTTGCAAGAAGAATTTTCCAGTGTTGTAGATCGGGTCACTAGCAGGGTAATTGCCAGGATCGAGGAGCAAACTATAGCTTTGCAGTTTGTGAGGGGTGCTGCTAATGAGATGGCTTCTGGGGGAGATCTGGTTGTGGGGACACAACTAGGAAAGAGGAAGAGGCCTCTTTCAACAAAGGATGAGGAGACTGAGATTGCTGACTTGGGCACTAGAAGTCAAGAGAATCATGAGGCGTGTGGAAAGTGTGGGGGAACTCACAAATTTGCTTGTCAAAAGTTCAGGTGTTTCAAGTGGGGGAAAGAGGGAATGTAAAACAGGATTATAAGAAGGAGCAGATGTGCTTTCACTGTCACCAACCAGGTCATCTCAGGTCCAACTGTCCTACTTTGGAGGCGGAGATTGCACTTGCTTGTTAGGTTCAGATCGAACATATTGAGCTGGTGGAATAGAGGGAACACACACAGTTCTTTCAATATGTGGATGCTTTGGAATAATAAAAGTGGCACCACGTATCTCCAAGTCATGCTCGTTTCTTCGAGCATACTTAACAACTTTATCAAATGACAAAACATCCCGATTGGCTACAAAATCATGGATTTCATGCCGTAGTCCCTCCATGAATAACTGAAATTTCTCATCTTCAGTTGGAATATACTTTGCTGCAAACATTGCTTTTTGATTGAACTGGGTTTCATACTCATTCACATTCATTCCTCCCTGTTTAAGCTCGAGGAATTCTTTCTCCAATCTTCTCCTCATATCTAGAGGACAATATTTTCCTAACAAACGAGTTTTGAACATCTCCCAAGATATATTCTCTTGGTCATACCCGTTGAGAGCTTCATATGTTGCTTCCCACCAGACCAAGGCTTCTCCTATGAGCATTGAAGAAGCATAAACAACCTTGCCTTCATTATCCACATGAGAGACACGAAATACTTTCTTTGTGTTCTGAATCTATGTTAGAACAACTATGGAATTAAGGACACCAGAAAACTCTGTATCACCACTACTCTTGAAATCTTTGAGAGGGACGCTTCACATCTCCTTTTGAAGATTCTCCAGTAACTTTCTCTTTGCCTTTATCATTTTCCTTCTTATGTTCTTCAAGAGTCTGCCGAATGATACCAGTAAGTTTACCCAAGAGTCACTCCTCTCGAGGGGATACTGGAGTATTTACTTCACCAGGTTTAGGATCTCCACCCACTTTTGGTGTATGGCTACCTTCCTGTTCAGCCATTCTTATGAAAATTTTGAAGCAATGTAGTATTTAGAATATTAGGATTTATTATTACCTAATACTTTACTTAAATCTTTCCTATGGTTTGTATCCATATATTCCTAATGAATTCGTTCATATATTGAACTTCTGACAATTTAAGTCTAAATACCAATCCGTGGAATTTAGTTCACTTAAACTATTGCTCTGATACCATGATTGAAAGACCCTGGCTTTTGTATTTCTAAAAGACCCAAACTTTCATACTTCACAATATTGTTACCCCAAAACATGCTACATGCATATTCATAAATAATATCTTACATTGATAATTTCGATTACAAACGATTTGATACAAACCGACTATTTCAAAGTTTTAAAATATTACATAACTACCCAGGATATTAAAGTTTTATACAAACATGAGTACAAAATACAATAGTTTCAAACTATTCTAAATCATCCAACAATATACAACTATACTTGTTGCTTATTGGCTGCAATTGTTAAACATTGAGAGGGGTAAGCGGTGACGCTTAGTGAGTTCAATAATAGATACAATATAACATTATGCCATATATATATATATATATATATATATATATATATATATATATATACACACACACACACACACTTCAATATGGCAGAAGCAAAGGGAACAAGGAACAAGAAAAGCATATGTGAATCATGCGACAAGCTTTCCATATCAATCGATGATTTGATTCAATGATACACAATCAATGAAACATAACAATTTCAATACTTGATATATATCAATAACGCTCCGGCCCAAATGGCATAGAAGATATACAATTTCTGATTAAACATTTTGATAGATTTCAGGCTTTCAGCTCTATATAACTTTCTGTCAATGCCATAGAATAAAAGTCATTCTCTTACGAGACATGCTCTACATCGCCAGAGGCTACATACTAGTACCACCATGAATCTAAGTCCTTTCACTGATCACATGGTCAAAGGTATAACTTTGCTACGATAATAACATGTAATAACAACATGAGATAATAAAACGGAAAAACATATAACACATATACACATAACATACAATTGTTCCTAAATATTGAACTCACCGTGAAATAACCGAAGGAATAAATGATAATTTGGGCAACACTTCGACTCTAAATATGATTTTCTGCGATGAAATCAGGGATTTTAGTTGAAAACCGACCTTACACGGGCAGAGTTTCGACTTGAAAATGAAATTTTCTCGGGAACTCCGGACCGTCGGGACTTGCTTCGGGTGTCAGGAATAATACTGAGACTGCGGGGGGGGGGGGGGGTAGGGTAAATCTATAGAAAATATAAGGTGTAAAAGTGTAGAAATTGTAACCAAAATTCGGCAGCCCTCGATCCCTATTTATAGGGGCTGAAACCCCAGATTACGCGGGGCGTAAATTTCAGTACGCTGGGGGTACTATATGGCGGTCCACTACGCGTGGCGTAAGCCTCAGTTCGCTGGGCGTACAACTTAGTACAATGGGCGTAGGCTGATACGTGGCTGTCTTATCCGATACGTGTGCCTCGTGTGACGAGAGAAGGACGTGGCCAATCTCGGACCGTGAACACAAGTACGCTGGGTGTATTCCGAATTTCCAAACTTCAAAAATTCGTATCATTTGTATACGAGCTCCGTTTTTGACGTTATTTATATCCACGCGTAGGTGAGATTATGCTCTAAAACTTTCGTTTAGACTCCGTCAGCTAATTTTGAATTTATTTTTATTATTACATTTTTAACAGGCCGGGACAGGATAAGACCATTAAAAATTCATAACTTCTTCATCCGACGTTCGTTTTGGTCAGTCTTTTTACCATTGTACTAATATTGACAAGACTTTCGATTCTCGTTCAGATTGCGTTGACTAAAAATCACTCGATCTTTATTTCGAGTTTTTTAGCTGTCTACTGCTATTCTGAAACTTAGAAAAATCATAACTTCCTCATACGAAGTCAGATTTGGACGTTCTTTTTTTGAAATTTCTCGGTTTAATGAATACTACAACTTTAATTTAGATCATATAGGCTAAAAAGTAGTGTATCAAAAACTCACTTTTTACGTCATTCGGCGTCGTGTCGGTTCTGTCGCGAAATTTCAAACAGTCATAACTTCTTCGTTATAACTCGGATTTCGATAAGGTTTTCGCCTAAATGTTTCTTACTAGATTCTTTACAATTTTCAATAATAAAATTGTACTTTATTTCAAATTTTATATTTGCGTTAAATTTTGATATTTGACTTTGGATTGGAATCTCATCAGACTTCCAGTATTTTTCGAGTGATTCTAAACATAGTTTTACTTCAATTTCAGTAAAAACTATCTATTAGAACTCAATACTCAATATCACATAATATTTCATAATATTATTTATTACAAAAACACGATTTCAAAACGTGTATGTTATAAACAATCATCGAGATCGACTAGTAATGGAACACTATTATTGGTAGACGCATGCCATAGTAGGTTCGTGAGGATGAGATGGTTTAGGAACCCAACAAATTTTGTGCGATGGGAGAGCTTCGGCGAATCCAAGTGGGGGAGCATCGATTAGAATCTTCGGGAGCCGACTCGGGTGTGGAACTAGGGTAAGTTTCACGTCCCAGTCAAGAGGGAAGCAACACAGGTAGTTGTTTAGATTTAATTTGGGTTAGTTGGAAGTTCAGGAAACTTCCAATAGTTGGTCAGCGTTTCCCCTATGATGTATGACATGCTTGTGGATGTATCCAAGTTAAGGGTTTTGTTAGCCTCACTGTTTGTTGTGGTTTAATGAAGACTTTGGGGGTTCGAAGCATGATCTGAAAACCTGTTCGGATGCAGTTGGATGTGGGTTTCGACTCAAGGTGAGTGGGGTCGTGATGGTTTGGGTGTGGTAAGACCATGTGTAACATCCACAAAATTCGAGCCAATTTAAAACTTTTTAAATCATTTAAAGCCATTCAGTTATTACAATTTATTTTCAAAATAGTTAAACATCAGAGTTCCCATAAATCATAATCATCAACTAGGAAGTGTACGGTCATGCCTTCGCCTTCCCGCGGCCATCCGCTGAACCTGAAACAACAAACTGAAACTGTAAGCCCGAAAGCTTTATGAGTTACCCCCAAAATACCCATAGACACAACAATACACATATAATGACAAACAAGATACTATGGGTCCAATCATCCATCAGGATGGAATACCCCAGGCCCTCAACCATCCGGTTGGGATGTCGACATACTATGGGTACAATCATCCATCGGGAGGAATACTCGAGGCCCACAACCAATAGGTTGGAATGCCCACATAATATAAGTCCAATCATCATCGGGATGGAATACTCACGGCCCACAACCAACAGGTTAGAATGCGCAGGTCTATTGGCTTTCGCACAAAGCAAATAAGCCTCAACCTTCAAACAAACATATGCACATATAATAGATAACAATCTATAGACAGACATACCGATCTAGCAGATCATAACAACATAACAACATCCTAGCTACCAGGATACTGATCTAATGGATCATAGCAACATATAACATCCTATCTACCAGGATACTGATCTAACGGATCATAACAGCATATAACATGCCATTTACCAGGATACTGATCAAACGGATCATAACAACATATACCAACCTATCTAATAGGATACCAATCTAACAGATCATAACAACATATAACATCCTATCTACTAGGATACCGATCTAACAAATCCTAACAACATATAACATCCTATCTACCAGGACACCGATCTAACAAATCATAACATCATATAACATCCTATCTACCAGGATACCGATCTAACAGATCATAACAGCATAACATATCAGGATAACAATCCGAAAAGGGCTGGCTATGGTGCCTTAGACCCTTGAGTATAGTGAGGATAACTCACCTCGCAACTTTCAACTCGAAAGATAAGCTCAAACTCTCGGATCATCGCCACAAACTCCTCCACCTATATTCACCATAGAACTATACTCATGAATTTCCAACTTCCCAAAATGCCCCAAAAGTAAAATGGTCAACCCTTGGTCAAAGTCAAACTCAATGATCAAGGTCAACAATCCATGTTAACCCGACTCGTCGAGTGCAGTCACTAACTCGTTGAGTCCTTCCAGAACTCGAGTATTCATGAATACCCCCACTGACTCGTCGAGTTTCCCTGCAAATTGCGGAGTCTAAGCATGTCTAAATGTCGGGAAAACCCAAGTTGACTCGCCAAGTCACCCCACTGACTCGCCGAGTCCATGCAAAAGTCCTTGCACGAAAATCTTCTTCGGACTTGCCGAGTTGGCCATGCATTTCGCTGAGTCCCTTCAGTCCATTATCCATTCAGATGCTTTTTAAGCCATGTTAAGGTCCCATATTACAGATCCAGCTTCCCAAGGCATGTTTATCATGTAAAGTTGCAAAATTTACATGCATGCAAGGCTCATAATATCAAAACCAAGCTTGGAATGGAGTTTTACACTTAAGGAGAGGCTCATATTTGCTAAATCTGAAAGCTTTATGGACTTAGAGACCAAAGAGAGTTTAGATCTGAAGTTATAATTTCAGAACTTAGCTCATACCCAAGAATAGCTTCTTAATTTGCTAGAAAAGCCCAAATCTTTAACCCAATGAGATCTAGAACGAGTTGAGGTCAAGGAAACGACTTGATACCTTCCAAAAGATGCTAACTGAGGTAGATTTCAAATCCCCACACGTTCCTTGCTTCTAGCCACTTGCTCTCCAAGCTCTTTATCACTAATATCCACCTTCCAAAGGTTGAAACACACAAGAATGAAGCATGAACATGTATTAGGGTTTACAAGACTCTCAAGAGGCTGTAAGGGGACTAAGGAGGCTTATGATCCTTTAAATAGGGTGCAACAACCCAAAAATTAGGGTTTCATCCTCTAGCTTATACTCGTCGAGTCCTATATTGGACTCGGCGAGTAGGTCACTTAAACATGTGGCCCAATCCGCTTCTACTCGACGAGTCAGGGCATCCAACTCGTCGAGTAGACCTTGCAATTTATGAAAATTAAAGCCATAAAATTAAAGCCATGAAAATTTATGAAAATTAAAGCCATATAATTCTCCCCCACTTGAACTAGACTTCGTCCTCGAAGTCTGCTGCGGTGAACAACCTTGGATAGTGTTCCCGCATTTCCGCCTCCGGCTCCCACGTCCACTCGGACCCTCATCGGTGCTCCCACTGTTCCTTTACCAAAGGTATCTCTTTGTTTTGCAGAACCTTCACCTTCCTCTCCAGAATGATCACATGCCTCTTAACAAAATTCAGGCGCTCAATGACCTAAATGTCATCCAATGATAGTACTACCTCCTCAAACTTAATGACATTCGACATTTTTCAAAAGAGACTAATTCCATGCAAATCTCTTCGATCCAGGGAAGATGAATCCATAAACTCACGCGGAACACAACCTTACTCCGTCTAAACCTGCAATCTGGAAACCTGAATTCGGTCTGACTCCCTGCCAAACCACTCATACTATCGAACACTAGAAATCTTCCCATTATTACTAACGGGCTACTCAACCCTGGGATCCTGAGGTTCCTACCCGAAAATAGAACCATGGATCATATTCTGCTGAACCCCTGTGCCTATGACTTACCGTCGGCCCGCACCGGGTATCTTGGCCTACTGCATAGAGCAGTACTGCCTCAGCCCGATCAAGCACAACATTCCACCTAATAGACCATCCGGATAAGAAGTCCACAAACTATCGACGATAATCTACCATGTCGCTCCTTGTCGTCCACCCATCCATAGAATACAGTCCCGCAAGAGATTACCACCAACAACATACCTACCACTATCGGCCAACTAGACAAAATCCTGATGATCCAAATTATCGGAAACCCAACTTTCCCTCTTCATGAAGCAAACCCTTTGTGCTGACAGGATAATGCGTCCTTCATCTCCTAAAATATCATACGAAATCAATCCACTAATAAACACGGACACTCATGCCTGGCTCAATTAGCCTCAGGCTGGAATACCAGGAATGCCTATGACGGGTCCAGTTATCCTTAGGATGGATTACCCTTGTATCCCACACATGTTTGGCCTAATCAACCCTCGGGTTGGAATACCAAATATATCAGGTCCAATCAATCATAGGTTCCGATCATCCTTAGGATGGAATACCCTAGATTGAAATACCTCTATGAACATAACTCAGGTCTACTCATCATTTGAGATCCAAGGATCTATCCTTGCGTCTCATCCACCATCCCCTGATTCATCACAACTGAGTACAACTCCCCCGAATCTCAACAATACAACCATTCCGAACACTCCTACAAGAGACATAACCACACAATATCTATGCCCACAACCTATGATCGGAATACCCTTACTTGGTCCTCAACATAGGTCTGGATTGCCTATGAGCTCACTATGAGTCTGGTATGCCCTCTCCGGCCCTCAGCACATAACTGGAACACTCTCGATAACCTATCGACACTGCTGTCGTCAATTTAGTTGTCCAGCACTCCATCCTGGAGGTACTCACCTCCTTCATTGCCCAAGAAGGCTTAATCAATGTCCTTCACAACCCCAACAAGTGTCATAGTGCTGAAACCTCACCCTACACTCTCTACTTGTAGAACAAGTTGCTGTCCCATAACACATATGTACTCAGAACCGGATCGTATAACTAACAAAACCCATACAAAGTCTTCAGCATACTCTATCACCATGTTCAATACTTGGGGACAGGCCTACTGATTGCTATAACATAGCAGCATACTCAATACTCGCACACAGATCTACAAACATACACAAAGTCTTCAGCATGACTGGACCGCCTCACCAGGCCTTCAGTCTGTCTGGACCATTCTCAGAACCTTCAGCATGTCTGGACTATTCTCCGAGCCTTCAGCCTGACTGGTACGCCCCACCAGCCTTCAGTCTATCCGGACCGCTCTAAACTGTTGAGCATCTCCCTGGACCACCCCTCCTGTTGATCATTCCCATGCAGATTCTTCTTACCCACTTGGGGTTTCGAACTCCTGATCCTTTACGTGGACTCTAACCCCGGCCTAACCCTAAGCCTTATGTCGATCGGTCACCCTATCAGAAATCTGTGGTCTGTTCCTTGACCCGCGTATCTACCACATACGCTAAATAACTCGCACACACGTGCTGAAAGTACTGCCAATCCCTAGCAGCTAACAAAACCCTCAATCTATCAATCTAAAAACCCTCAGAGTCGAGCATACCCTCGACTAAATACTCGAACTGAACTTGATTCATGACTAGAACTCCAAACTGATTTCCCCAAATTCTGTTATCAACAACCGAGAAGACGTGATACACATGCTGGGGAGTTTTACCGAACTACCAACTCACACAACCCTCAAACCAAACAACCACTTGGGTTGTCTTCCTTTCTGACAACGATGTGAAACTTATCCCATTTTCCACACCGCTCCTGCTCCTGTATACCGAAACGATTCTCCGCCACTTAGATTCGACTAAGTCTTCATAATACATGAAAATTTGAGAATTCCTAATCTTTCTCAGTTTCAAAAGATCGATCCGAAAACAACCAACTCTTCTAACTAGCGTTCCATTACTAGCCAAACCGAATTGATTACACACTCCTAAGAACCAGATGGACACTTCCCGAATCCCAGTGAAACTGACAGACACTAATACATGAATGACCCCTCACTCAAATCCTATAGACCAAAAGATAGATGCTCCAACTAATACCTTGGCGATGAGCTACTTCCCTTGGCACTTTCGTCCGTCAATCACTAACGGATGCTAAAAACCACTGAATCCTGACAATGCTGAATAACCCTTCTATGGTGTAACGCCCGTAGATCCGGGCTAGTCAATTTAGAGATAATAGGGGTCGAAAATGAATTTCTGACAAAAGATTATTTATACTAAATAATCTTAACCAAGTTGTATAATACGTCTCAAGGGTTCCGTACATATAAAAAACGTTGAAATCCGAGTTATAACGAAGAAGTTATGGTCCGTTAAAGTTTTACGACAAAACCGACACGACACTGGGAGACGTAAATAGTGAATTTACGATGAAAGACTTTTTAGCCTTATAAATCTAAACAAAATTTGTAGTATACGTTAAACCAAGAACATAAAAAAAAACACCCAAATCTGACTTCGTATGAGGAAGTTATGAATTTTCTAAGATTTGGCTTAGCAGTGCACAACCCGAAACTTGAATTTTAGATCGAGCGGTTTTTGGCCTACGCGACCTAAATGAGAATTGAAGATCTCATTAATAGGAACTCAACAGTAAAAAGACAGATGAAAACAAAGTCAGTATGTAGAAGTTATGAATTTTACACAGACATTTAACAATAGAATCTCCTCGTACTGTTAAATTTAAGATCGGTCGAGAACGTCAAAAACGGAGGTCGTATCTGAAAGTTACGAATTTTAGAAGTTGGAAGTGTGCTGTGCGAAAATGGGTGATGTGGCACAATCTTGGCCATTGCTTTCTCCCCAAGTCTTGTCACTAGATGGTGACATGTGGCACCAAGTTCAACCATTTTTCACCCTATAAATAGAACCTCTCCCACCCTCATTTTCTTCACACCTTTCCCATTTTTTCTTCTCTTTACTCTCTCTCTCTCTAGAACCTCTCTCTAGCCCCGAAACCCCCCGAAAAGCCTAGGGAACCTCCCTAGCACGTGGCGGAAGCCCCTTAGTGCCCGATGGCTCCGAGAAGAAGAGCTTTTCAGCTCGGGAATGCTGCTCCAAGCAAAGCCCGGTTTTCTATAAAACCCGCTGTAAGTAAGCTACGCATACGCTATTTTTAATAGAGCTTTTATTTAAGTATAGTAACGTTATTAGGAACTTATAATAAGTACTTGGGCTATTATTATGGGTTATATAAGTATTGTTTAACGCTTATATAATAGTAATAAGGGCTAGACTATTAATTAGTCTCGGCGAATAATAGACTAAACTCTAGTGGTAATAATACTAGGTTTCGTTGAAGGAAATTATTTTTAAGAAGTGAAGCACTGTCTGAGTTTGGAATCACCACCTTTTCAAGTGAGTGCATGGTCCCTTTCATATTACACATAGATATGAAGTATTTAATATAAATTATGTGCTATGTGTGCATATTGTCTGAATACTTGCTGTCTATGTTGGGTGAAATATTTTTATACACGTTTTAAATGATTTAAATTGTATATGTATTGTATATCTACAAAACGTGTTGGGTAAAACATGGGTAGATGTAATAGTTGCTGTGTGACCAAATAAAATAATGAGAGGCCTCGATATAAATGTTATTGATGATCCAGTCATCCAGCGGAGTATAGATGACGACCACGGACTATTCTAGACAGTCCAGTGGAATGCTAGTAGGATCGAAACCTGTAGGTGTTTATTTGAACTGTGTGCTCACCAGCAGTACTCCATCCCCCACATGGTTGCCTTATTTGACATGAATTGATGAGGAACTCCCAAAGCATGTGTTGTCACCCCGATGAAAGTCCTTAGACTAGGTCCCTTGTGTTAGATGTTTTAGGGACGTAAAGTGAGAATAACGGGAACGGGTAATCGGGTTTGTTTGGTTTGATTAAGTTAATATACTTATTTATTGTGGGTTGAAAACCCTATGTACTCACCAGGTTTCCCAACCTGACCCACTTAGTTTATTTATATCACAGGTGTTGATATGAAGTCACATTCCACTGAGAGATTAAGTAGATATAAATCACTGGTTATAATGAATGTAAGTTCTGTTTATGCTTATGTTTTTGTATTGACGATGACATCCCAAATGTTTTAAAATGAATAAAAATACTTTTCTTCGGAAATGATTTGATAACGTATTTATCATGTTTTACTGGGAACAAATTCTACAACATTTTTATTAAAAGAGGTACTCTAATTTTTATAAGGATAAACAAAATCGGTCTTTTCTAGCCGTTAAAATGGGGATGTCACGATTAGTATCAGAGCATTAGTTTAAGTGAACTAGGAATTTATAGAATTCTAGACTTAAACTTAGAATGCTAAGCGATGATTGTGAGATGTGAGCACTAGCTTATTTTAGGAATTATGCCGAAAAATGCTTTTATGTGCTAAATGCTTTGTGCCTGATATGCTGTTATTTGTTTGGATCTGTGGTCTATTGCCGACCGGATCTGGAAAGCTTATGTGTTTAGGATTCTAAATGTACAACTACGATATTAGAACTAGCATATAAACGTTTCGGAGGGATAAGGATGATTTAAACGTCTATCCTAAGTAAAGATCTAAATTCACCCTATTCGGTGTAAAGATCAAAATGACGAGAACCCGCACTGGAGCCGGGAATGCGAATGGAAACATAAACCAACCTCCAGTAATTGAGCAAATACTAGTTGTGGTAGCCGCTCCTGAGACAATGACGATGGCCGGAGTGCAAGCAATGATCCAGATGATGTTGGATCGCAAATGGAGGAAACCAGGCATTTACTCCAACAAAATCGCGAGGAAGCTACCATACCAATCGTAGAGCCCAAGCTAAATGATGGGCAGTCAAAAGGAGGTAACTACAGTGGGACCGTTGGTCAAGCTGATCCGCCAGTAATTAGGAGGAAAAATCATGATGACGCAGTCGAGAGGAATGGATGCAAGTACAAGGATTTTCTGACTTGCAAGCCATCGACTTTCACTGGAAAGGAAGATCCGATCAGAGTCATAGATTGGATCTCGGAGATGGAGTTAGCTTTCATGAAGTGTGGTTGCAGAGGCAAGTTACATACCACCTTTGTAGTACGTCAGTTCCGAGGAGGTGTTGTGTGCTGGTGGAATACCGTGGGAAGACTTTAAGCCCTAATGAGCCCTTGCAACTGACATGGGTAGAGTTTTTGGTGCAGTTCAAATGCAAGTACTGCTCAGCCCAAAACCTACTTGAGCTAGAGAACCAGTTTCTGACCTTGAAGAAAGGAAGCATGTCAATTGATGAATACACAAACAACTTCACAGAGAAGATGGACTTTTCCTTGCGTCTTGTCCCAGATGAACTGACGAAAATCGAGAAGTACGCAAAGGGACTTCCATGGGAGTACGCGGTGCCAGTGCGTAAGGCACCTACTCTAGAGGCAGCTATTTGGGCTGCGAAGTCTGTAGAGGATATGATCAAGGGAAGAGCCACCAGCAAGGTTGAGGTTGGTGAGAAGTGGAATTTTGAAGGGTCTGCTAAACCCAATAAGAAGAGCAAGTCTGGTTCAGGAAAGTTCAGAGTAGGAAATGAAGTGAAATGGTGCGAGAAGTGCAAGAAGAAGCATTTCAGGAAATGTAGCGAGGAGGTGAACTGCTACAAGTGTGCGAAGACCGGGCATTATGCCAACGAGTGCACCGCCAGCAAAAGGGTGTGTTATGAATTTCGTGAAGAAGGGCATGTTGCTAAGGATTGCCCAAAGAAGAAAGAGGCGGCAAGGACCAACATTCCACCAAAACCAAAGGAAAGAACGTTCCATATGATCCTTGACGAAGCAGATGGCAATGAAAGAGATCAGGAATAAGTATCTATGAAGTAGTCATGTAGATAGTACCACGTGGTGTAGCCTATTAGAGGCATAGTATAGGTTGAACTTGAACACCTATGTAATCGTTTCAAGGAATAATATAAAACCTTCGCTTTGTTATCTAATGTGTCAAGTTGTTATGTGATTTTCTTGTATGGTGACTTGGGTGAACTGTGAGACAATACTTGGGACGAGTATGAGTAGGTGTGAAAGGTAGTAGAGGCCTATACTACCGGAAGCACAAGACGCTTGGATCAGGGAAAGTCACAAGGTTACCAAGAAGCTAGTAATTGATACCGTTTTATTCAAATATGTCGTTACTATCGTTTCGGTAATGAGTAAGAGGATGATTGTTATTCTGACCCTAGTGGTCATATCGAATTGAGTCCGATTACGATAAGTATGTTACGTGGTTCAGAGCACCAAGTTTGATGTAGCATCTGACTTAAGTCGGAAGATTGAAATAAAAGATAATCAAAGCGATCGGTAGAGGTATAGCGATAGTTGCTTGTAGCTAGAAATTCTACCTTTTAAGATGTGATTAGAACATGAAGAAATGTATAGTTTGTTCTGGAAGACTCTAAGAGACCTAAGTCTAAGCGTAGAAACATAAGATGATAAGTCATTAGAATATGACACATCGGTCTATTTTAGTAATAAAATAACTTATCTTAAGTTTGTAAAGAAGAAGAAGCAGTAAGGATTGAGATTGTGACTTGAAGGTCATAATTTGGAGTTTAACGTGAGATAAGGAGCAAGTGCAAGATCGAGCACCGCCTGCAATCAGGTAGTCTTAGAGTTAGATATTCGTTTGAAGAAACATCAAAGTTACGGTTATTACTTAGGATGAAGAGATAATGTATGGAGTCATCATGTGAGCCCTATTTCATTGATGATTCCGGGACGTAATCATCCTAAGGGGAAGCTAATTGTAACACCCGTAGATCCGAGCTAGTCAATTTAGAGATAATAGGGGTCGAAAACGAATTTTTTACAAAAGATTATGTAGACTAAATAATCTTAACCAAGTCGTAGAATACGTCTCAAGGGTTCCGTACTTATAAAGAACGTTGAAATATGAGTTATAACGAAGAAGTTATGGCCCGTCGAAGTTTTACGACAAAACCGACACGACACCGGGAGACGTAAATAGTGAATTTACCATGAAGGAATTTTTAGCCTTATAAAATTAAACAAAAGTTGTAGTATACGTTAAACCGAGAACATAAAAAAAAGAACGCCCAAATCTGACTTCATATGAGGAAGTTATGAATTTTCTAAGATTTGGCTTAGTAGTGCACAACCCGAAACTTGAATTTTAGATCGAGCGATTTTTGGCCTACGTGACCTAAATGAGAATTGGAGATCTCATTAATAGGAACTCAATGGTAAAAATACAGATGAAAACAGAGTCAGTATGTAGAAGTTATGAATTTTACGCGGACATTTAACAATATAATCTCCTCATACTGTTAAATTTAAGATCGGTCAAGAATTAGCCGACAGAGTCAAAATGAAAGTTGTAGATCTTATTTTTACCTACGCGTGGATATAAAGAATGTCAAAAACGGAGGTGGTATGTGAAAGTTACGGATTTTAGAAGTCGGAAGTGTGTTGTGCGAAAATGGGTGATGTGGCACAATCTTGGCCATTGCTTTCTCCCCAAGTCTTGCCACTAGATGGTGACATGTGACACCAAGTTCAGCCATTTTCACCCTATAAATAGAACCTCTCCCATCCTCATTTTCTTCACACCTTTCCCATTCTTTCTTCTCTTTACTCTCTCTCTCTCTAAAACCTCTCTCTAGCCCCCCCCCCCCCCCCCCCCGAAAAGCCTAGGGAACCTCCCTAGCATGAGGTGGAAGCCCCTGAGTGTTTGACGGCTCTGAGAAGAAGAGCTTCTCGGCTCCGGAACGCTGCTCCAAGCAAAGCCCAGTTTTCTATAAAACCCGCTGTAAGTGAGCTACGCATACGCTATTTTTAATATAGCTTTTATTTAATTATAGTAATGTTATTAGGAACTTATAATAAGTACTTGGGCTATTATTATGGGTTATATAAGTATTGTTTAACGCTTATATAATAGTAATAATGGCTAGACTATTAATTAGTCTCAGCGAATAATATACTAAACTCTAGTGGTAATAATACTAGGTTTCGTCGAAGGAAATTATTTTTAAGCAGCGAAGCGCTGTCTGAATTCGGAATCACCACCTTTTCAAGTGAGTGCATGGTCCCTTTCATCTTACACATAGATATGAAGTATTTAATATAAATTATGTGCTATGTGTGCATATTGTCTGAATACTTGCTGTCTATGTTGGGTGAAATATTTTTATACACGTTTTAAATGATTTAAATTGTATATGTATTTAATATCTACAAAACGTGTTGGGTAAAACATGGGTAGATTTAATAGTTGCTGTGTGACCAAATAAAATAATGAGAGGCCTCGATATAGATGTTATTGATGATCCAGTCATCTAGCAATGTATAGATGACGACCACAGACTATTCTAGACAGTCCAGTGGAACGGTAGCAGGCTCGCAACCTGTAGGTGTTTATTTGAACTATGTGCTCACCAGCAATACTCCATCCCCCACATGGTTGCCTTATTTGACATGAATTGCTAAGGAACCCCCGAAGCATGTGTTGTCACCTCGATGAAAGTCCTTAGACTAGGTCCCTTGTGTTAGATGTTTTAGGGACGTAAACTGAGAATAACGGGAATGGGTAATCGGGTTTGTTTGGTTTGATAAAGTTAATAAACTTATTTATTTGGGTTGAAAACCCTATGTACTCACCAGGTTTCCCAACCTGACCCACTCAGTGTATTTATATCACATGTGTTGATATGAAGTCACATTACATTGAGAGATTAAGGAGATATAAATCACTAGTGATAATGAATGTAAGTTCTGTTTATGCTTATGTTTTTGTTTTGACGATGACATCCCAAATGTTTTAAAATGAATAAAAATACTTTTCTTCAGAAATGGTTTCATAACGTATTTATCTTGTTTTACTGGGAACAAATTCCACAACATTTTTATTCAAAGAGGTACTCTGATTTTTATAAAGCATAAACAAAATCGGTCTGTTCTGTCTGTGAAAATGGGGATGTCACATGTGGGACCCTATCCGCAAACCTGCCACATAATACCCATTTTTCCAACGGGGTTCCAAACAATTTTCCCATTCTCGGGCTCTAGAAACCATTCCTCAGGGTTCGCACCCTGACTCTCTCACCCAATCAAGTGTCTACAACTGAACTGCAAAAACTGAAGCAACCTCTGCCCTATAAATTGATTGTCCAATCCATCAATTAACCATTCCACTTCCAGCTGCAAAACCCCAGCTGGACATAATCATCACTCCTTTTCGGAGTCCCTACGACTCACATTCCGGCCTCGATCAAACCCCCGAGCCTCGAATCCAGAAACTCCTATGCTAGCCTCTCCCGCTCAAATCGCGGAATGTAACTAGTACAGAACATCTCCCTAGTCTCAAGTAACTGCATTCCTTTGCTCATCAGAATATGTCCCAGCAACAAGTCCCGATACTAGAAAGTTCGACCAGCTCCTCTCCCTTCCGTCGTTATAGCTGTTGAAGTTGTTGCGGCAGCCGTCTCAGCAATGGCTACATAGCGCTCGTAGAAATACTCAACCATGGCGTTCTTGAAAGACCCAATCATCTTTGGAAACTGTCCCCAAACGATCTCGATCACCTCCTCCAGGATGATCTCCCTGACACGACCCTCTGACAATACCGGCCTATCCTGGATGCCAGTTCCCGATCTTGATCCGGATCTGATCTCAAAATGTCTCTTACCCATCATTATGATAATACACCGGAAAGATCTCGGATAATCCATACAATAACAGGGAACCAACTTCCAACTATACCCCGGGGATCGTGACTTCCTTGCTACACGTATGGGTCATGTGCTTTCAATAGTACGGGCCCATACTACCTTCCACTCCTACCTATATTTGTCTCAAGTATCATCACAACGCCCTAACAGTATACATAATCATAGCGAGCGTTCAATCCTCACTCCTAGAGGAATGCTAAATATCCCGTAACTGGCCTACCAGCCTCACACTACTCACTCATCAATGAAACTTCCACCAACCCTGCAACACTTGTGTATGATAGCCATACATAAACGATGGAACCTATAGACTTTTGAATATCCGATCCAACCCTAAGCCCCCAATCAGACAAGTACATAACATAAGGCCAAACTGAACATTCTCATGCTATAAGATCTTAATTATGTACAGCCGTGATGCATACACAACCAACTATAGTAATGATGTCAATCTCATATAAGGAAAACCCTAGGATAACAGGCATCATGTAATCAGGAAATTCTATCATGCAATTCCTGAAGATCCTTAGCCTAGTACTAGCATGCTATACTAACATATCACAATATCAAATAACCGTATGCTATTTTGGCGTCTACTTACTGGCTCCGGCTGATCGTACACCTCGTATCCTCTTTTACTTATTTTGAAAACCATTTACAATCATTTTGATGATCCTTCCTTGATATGAGATTGGATTTACACGAGTGTTCCTCCAATTCACTCAAACCAAGGCTCTGATAATAACTTGTAACATCCACAAAATTCGAGCCAATTTAAAACTTTTTAAATCATTTAAAACCATTAAGTCATTACATTTTTTTTTTCAAAATAGTTAAACATTAGAGCTCCCAGAAATTATAACCATCAATCGAGGAAGTATACGGTCACCCCTTCGCCTTCCCACGACCATCCACTGAGCCTGAAACTGTAAGCCCAAAAGCTTAGTGACTTACCTCCAAAATACCCATACAGACAACAATACACATATAATGACAAACAACATACTATGGGTCCAATCATCCATTGGGATGGAGTACCTCAGGCCCTCAACCATCCAGTTGGGATGCCAACATACTACAGGTCCAATCATCCATCGAAATGGAATACCCCAGGCCCACAACCAGCAGGTTGGAATGCCCACATACTATGAGTCCAATCATGCTCAGAATGGAATACTCACGGCCCACAACCAACAGGTTGGAATGCCCAGGTCTATTGGCTTTCACACAAAGCAGATAAGCCCCAACCGCCAAACAAACATGTACACATATAACAGATAACAGTCTATAGATAGTCAAACCAATCTAACAAATCATAACAACATAACAATATCCTAGCTACCAGGATACTAATCCAACGGATCATTGAAACATATAACATCCTATCTACCAAGATACTGATCTAACGAATCATAACAACATATAACATCCCACCTACTAGGATACTGATCAAATGAATCATAACAACATATACCATCCTATCTACCAGGATACCAATCTAACAGATCATAACAGCATATAACATCTTATCTACCAGGATACCGATCTAACATATCATAACAGCATATAACATCCTATTTACCAGGATACCGATCTAACAGATCATAACATTATATAACATCTTATCTACCAGGATACCGATCTAACATATCATAACAGCATATAACATCCTATTTACCAGGATACCGATCTAACAGATCATAACATTATATAACATCCTATCTACCAGGATACCGATCTAACAGATCATAACAACATAACATATCAGGATAACAATCCAAAAAGGGCTTGCCTTGGTGCCTTAGACCCTTGAGTATAGTGAGGATAACTCACCTCGCAATTGTCGACTCGAAAGATAAGCTCAAACTCTCGGATCACCGCCATAAAATCCTCCACCTATATTCACCATAGAACCATACTCATGAATTTCCAACTTCCCAAAATGCCCCAGAAGTCAAATGGTCAACCCTTGGTCAAAGTCAAAGTCAATGTTCAAGGTCAACAATCCATGTTGACCCGACTCGTCGAGTGCAGTAACTGACTTGTCGAGTCCTTCCAGAACTCGAGTAGTCTTGAAAACCCCCCATCGACTTGTCGAGTTTTCCTGCAACTTGCCGAGTCCAAGCGTTTCCAAATGTTAGGAAAACCCAAGTTGACTCGCCGAGTCACCCCACTGACTTGTTGAGTCCATGCAGAAGTCCTTGTACGACAATCTTCATCGGACTCACCGAGTTGGCCATGCAACTCGTCGAGTCCCCTTCAATCCATTATCCATTCAGATGCTTTTTAAGCGATGTTAAGCTTTCATATTGCAGATCCAGCTTCCCAAGGCATGTTTATCACGTATAGTTGCAAACTTTACGTGCATGCAAGGCTCATAATGTCAAAACCAAGCTTGCAACAAAGTTTTACACTTAAGGAGAGACTCATATTTTCTAAAGCTAAAAGGTTTATGGACTTAGAGACCAAAGAGAGTTCAGATCTGATGTTACAACTTTAGATCTTAGCTCATACCCAAGAATAGCTTCTTAATATGCTAGAAAAGCCCAAATCTTTAACCCAATGAGATATATAATGAAATGAGGTCAAGTAAACGACTTGATACCTTCCAAAAGATGCTAACTCAGGTAGATTTTAGATCCCCTCTCATTCCTTGCTTCTAGCCACTTGCTCTCTAAGCTCTTCTCACTAATATCCACCTTCCAAATCTTGAAACACACAAGAATGAAGAAACACACGTATTGGGGTTTGTAGGACTCTCAAGAGGCTGTAAGGGGACAAAAGGAGGCTTATGATCCTTTAAATAGGGTGAAAACCCCCAAAAATTAGGGTTTCATCCTCCAGCTCCTACTCGTCGAGTCCTATCTTGGACTCGGCGAGTAGGTCACTTAAACACGTGGCTCAATCCTCTTCTACTCGACGAGTCAGGGCATCCAACTCGTCGATTAGACCCTAAAACTTGAAAATTAAAGACCTAAAATTATCACCCGAGAGTCGGGGCGTTACACCATGGTAGTTGGAAGTGTTTTAAGACTGCGATGGAATGATAACATTCACTAGTTTGAGGTAGGCAATCGTTTAAGGTGGTCATGAGTATAAAAGGGGGTCGGTTTGTGCATTGGGCACGATCGGCATGATTGTTGGAGATCATTTCTCTGTTTTAGGTTGAGAAGTATTGGGTTTCGAGGTGGAGTCGGGCCTGTGTAGCTCCAGATGGGTGGAACCCATGGGCGATGCCCGTGTGTATATGGAAATTTAGATGGGACCTGGTAGAGACCGTAAGGTCGAGGTTTTGGATCTCGGGTTACATGATTGAGTGTGTGGTCTGTAAGTGGTGCAGATGGATGTTTAGGTTAGTATAACCTTGTATTTCAGGTTATTGGGAACTTGGTGGTTGGACCATGTGTGAGACTGGTAGTCTCTGTGATGGTTGGGGGAAATATTTATATCCAAGTTTAGTGAGGGGTTGCTGTGAATCAGAAGATTTTAGGAGAAATGCAAATATAGGTCCTTGAATCCCATGTAAAGAAATGCATGTAGGTCCATTAATTCCGTGTAATGAGTTATGTAACGAGTTGATTTTAGGTGGGAATTTGCGTTGGAAATCGCGGGTGTTTATATGCAAGGTCTTCATTTCAGTAGGGTGTGAATTAAGGAATATGTATGCCAAGGGTGTCAGTTGAAGGGTTCAAGGTTTAAGAATGGTTACAATTTTGATGGCAGATCGGAGTCTTGTGTTTGAGGTTTGGTTTGGTTCTATTTGTGTGGGGGCCAGGCAAGTATGAGGTTTTGAAATTTCGGCAGAGGTATGTTAGTTAAGGAGTTAAAGGAAGCAGTGTCTTGTTCAGCACTATAAGGTTCATCTAACAGTTTGTCTCCCGTTGTTCATTATATTCCTGGGAAAATTGTTGTCATAGTGATGAGCTTCCCCTTGAAGGAATATATGTTCCTTTGGTCAAGTGAAAGATTATCGGCAACAACATACGGTCTGTTAATCTGTTTTCTAGTGGGAATTCCGATTATCAGAAGTTGAGTAGTCGGTTGGGAGATAAGTAGAATGGAACTAGCAATGGCACAATATGGTCGGTCTGTCAGTGAGTCAACCAATTCGAGACTTCAAATTTCAGGTTGAGTAGACGTAGTTATTTTGTATGGGATTTTTTTTGAGACTGATAAAGATTCATCCAAATTTGGGTTGGAGAGTCCTGCTATGGTTGGTTTCGGTCGCCTTAGGAAGGTTGTGGTATGCTCAGGGTTATGGCTATGTTGCACAAGTTGTCTGGAGTGCCAGGGATGGTAAGGAATGATTTCGAGGACGAAATCTAGTTTAAGTGGGGGAGAGTTGTAACACCCTATTCTGCATTGTTTCCTAATGTGGGGTGGTGACCCAAAGACAGAGTATCCTCAAGATTAGGGCCTTTCAGGAAAATATATTCAGACCCATTTGGGTGTGGGTAAGGTAATTCGGTTGATCCAGGAATTTTGGTTTGTTTTTTGGAGCCAAGGGGTATTTCGGTAAAGTGACAGTTCAGGCTTTTATGGAATTTGGATTTTTGTTCTAGAGGTTTTAAGGCATGCATATGTTGATAGATGTATAGAGTTTCTCGTTACCTTTTCGTGGATATTAAGAACGTCGAAAACGGACTTAGAACGAAGAAGTTATGACCTTCAGATGTTTTAGTTGTTTTAGGGTGAAATTGGGTACGCGAGGCGTACTAGTGCTAAGGCCAGTACACGGGGCGTACAATGTTGTACGTTGGGCGTACTGAATAGTTTGACT
This sequence comes from Lactuca serriola, assembly GCF_051521515.1. NCBI lineage: Eukaryota > Viridiplantae > Streptophyta > Magnoliopsida > Asterales > Asteraceae > Lactuca > Lactuca serriola. Next base: position 65,894,267 of record NC_136412.1, on the reverse strand, counting down.
GTGGATGATCTAAGTAGTACGTTGGGCGTACTCTAATCAAACCCAGACACTATTTTAGGGTCTAGGACCCTATTTAAGTTCCTTATCTCATCACCTAACCCTAATATCTTCAGCCTTCATCCCTCTAAACCATAGAATCAAAACCATACCCCATTTAAGTGGGTTTTGAGTTTTTTTTTTGGTATTTCAAGCTTTTTTAGTGTTCATAGAAGAAGAAGGAATTTCTTAGAGAATTGTGGGATGGCTTGAAACTTTTGGATCCAGGATTGTTGCATCTTCATCTACACTTTCGAGGTATAAAGTTTCTATCTTGATGATCTTATATGTTAGCTCTTGTTCATGGAGTATTTTTTGCTTTTTGGAGTATTTTGTGATAAATATGGGTTTTTGATCTACTCTAGAAGCAATGGATGCTAGATCTTAGCACCATTTAGTCCCAAGGTTCATAAAAATGCAAGCTTTATGATGTATTGTGGTTCATGTAAGCATTAAGACCTTTTTAAGTCCTTATTGAGCTTTTGAGTCCACTTTTGCCAACTTTACATGATAAGTAGTCTTACATAATCAAATCTGAGAGTTTGATACTTTGTATTAACCGATTAAGGTCTTATTGAAGTGAAAAGGTGGCTGGAGGAGTACGTTGGGTGTACTTAAGAGTATGCTCAACATAATGTTTAATTTGTATATTATGGAATTGTACAATATGCTTTAGGGGCGAGTACGCAAGGCGTATCACTCTGGTACGCGGGGTGTACTCGCCAGTGTGTCGTTTTGGGCTTTTTGAGGATGGGCCATTGTTGGGTTTTCTTGGTTGGGCCTTGTTAGGCCATTAGAATTCTATGTTTGCTTCTGGTTTGTATCCTTTATGCTCCTTTGGATTTATCCCTATGATGGGTTTTGGGGGCCCAATTTGGAAGATTGGGCCATATTAGGCTTTGGAGCATCATTTAAGAATTGGGCCTTAGAAGTAGTTGAGTTGCGCCTTGGCTTTGGGCCAAGCGAGTCAAAGGGTAGAATGGCCTTTTACCCTGGTTTTGGGCTATGTATCTTAGACTCTTTGTTATGGGTCGAAATTCAAATATTAAATGGATGTTATTTGATATTGATAGCATGAGGATTTTCTGAACCAGCAGCTAGGCCTGTCAAAAAAACCCAAAACCCGTTTTACCCACCCGACCTGTTCCGAATTCGGTTAAAATGGGTCGGGTAGAACCGGTAACGGGTATGAACATTCGATTAATAGGTTAACCCGATAATAATATAGGTTGGGTTTTAGGTATGAATATTTATTTTCGGGTATACCCGAATACCCGAATTCGTTTTTAAAATAATATCAAATATACAATGCAGTCACGTACGCACACTTCAAATAAAACAAAACCCTCCGTTTCCATCTTATGAACGACGGGTCGACAGTCGACACAAACTTGGAAAGGGAATACGACGATGAAGCTGAAGTCCTGAACCGTCATCATAATTCTCAGTTTCTCACTATCGCACGACATCGTAATTCTCAGTTTCTCAGTTTACCCATAACCCTCATCGACTCCTCCATCCTTCGGTTTCCTTCTTTAGACTTTTATTGTTTAGTTGGATTGTGTATAAATGTTTTTTTTTTTGTTGTGTTTAGACTTTAATTATTTAGACTTTTCTTTGTTTTGTTTAGACCTATTATTCCATGCTAATCATATTCATGGTTTTTTTTATCAAAATTTGGAATGGAATTAAAAAAGTCAATAACATATTATAATGATTTGTATTGTTATTATATATGTACTTGTTAATTGTATGGAGACTATCCAATTCTTTATTAAACCAACCAACATGTAAAAATATAAAAACATATATCAATAAGTGTCATTTAAGAAATTTTCGGGTATACCCGATAATTACTCGACCCGACCTCAAACCCGAATACCCGAAACCCAAAAACCCGAATTACAATATAGGTCGGGTATTATTTTCTTAAGGAAATACCTGTTCTACCCGACCCGTTCTGCCCGAAACCCTAAAATTTTACCCGTTCGACACCCCTACCAGCAGCCAGAGATTCATTTAATTGTTTATCAGCAGATTGAGGTAAGTTTTCCTCACTGTACTTCGGGTCGAAGGCACCAAGGCCGATCCTTTGGATTGTTATCCTGATTTATCGTATGATTGCTAAACTGTAGTGATCTGTTAGATCTGTATCCTGGTAGATAGGATGTTGCTATGCTGTAGTGATCTCTTAGATATGTATCTTGGTAGATAGGATGTTAGCATGCGGTAGTGATCTATAAATCTACCTGTTTGTCTGATGCATGGTTATATGGTTATTAGTTATGTGTATGTCAACATGTTATGGTTTGTTGGGTTAAGGTGGTCCTGCTTTGTGCTGAAGGCCAAGACACCCAGGGCGGTCCGGTTAGGTCGAAGGCCCGTAGGACGATGCAGATAGGCTGAAGCCCTGGTGCGGTAGTCCAATGATGTTGAAGGTCCTGTGAGCAGTCCAGATAGGCTGAAGGCCTGTAAGGCGGTCTAGTCATGCTGAAGGCTCTGTATGCATGTTGTTTGTTTTTATTATATGTATTGTGTGTTGGTACTTTGGGGGAAGCTCACTAAGCGTTGGCTTACAGTTTTGGGTTATGTTTCAGGTACTTCAAAGGATCGCGGGAAAGCGAAGGCATAACCATACAAATCCTCATGTTTTGGACTTATGATTTTGGGAAAACTCTAATATGGAACGTGTTTTGAAAACTATGTTGTAAACGAATTATGTTTTTGGGTTGGATTTAAAAGTTTAAATTTTTCATGAATATTATGGATGTTACAATATTTGGGCAGCGTAACAATTAAGTATAGTACATATCCTAATTATTGTCTAGCATAACTCCTAGGTACTTCCAGTTTCCTAAGGGTTTGGCCATTGTAACATCTAGGTATTACCTACACCTAGATTATGAGACATCATATCTTTTAGACAGACATTATAGCTTAAATCTAGGTAGAGTATCTATAGTTATATTATCCTAAGGTATCTTGCTTATAATAAAACGACTTAATATTTATAAGATGAATATTTTTATGAAATCATTTGTTAAGTATGTATCCCCTCCTAAAAACATTTTAAAACAGTAAAATAGGGGTCGTGAACTCACTCTAGGGTTTGAAACCACTGATGTAGGGTAGAGACGAGCTCGGAACTCTAAGGACCGCTCCACGAGGCAACACACGAACCTAAGAGAAAGAGAAGAGTGTATTTAAGGTGTGCTTAATTGAATGGCACAAACCTCTATTTATAGTCGAGTTTTGGGGGTACGCATCACACCTTTCCTATGCGTGGCGTGCATTTGAACACTGTGGCTCCATAAGAAGTTGGCACGTGTCCCCACTCCACTCAGCCACGTCACTCGCAATCTGATCGAATCTGGTGTCAGGTGCGCGGTGTGCGAGGGCATGCACTTGATGAGCAAGTAAAGATTTTTTAAAAATCATTACTTCCTCGTGTGTGCTCCAATCTAGACCCTCTCTATATCTATGTGATGATCTCAAAAGGTACTACAACTTTCATTTTGGTTGTTTTGGCTGATTTTGACTTTCATTTTTGAGCCCAACGAGGGTGAGAACTAATGATTTAATAAAAATCATAACTTACTCATATGGATCCCATTTTTGACAAACTTTTTCCTAATGTTTATATCTCGAGGAATACTACGGAACTCCTTTTTGCACTTTTAGTCAAAACTCAACCAATCTCTAAGTACCGTTTTGACGTAATTAATTTTAACTATGCGGTTGATTCCTATTTCTATAAAATCCATAACTCTTTCCTTTGGAGTCGGATTTTTACGAATCTTATATTATTGAGATCATGTTAACGATTACTATCCAAGTATGTTAACCGAATCGGAAAACGTCACAGCTTTTTGGTCGCTAACTTTTAGAGCCTAATGGATGATTTTTAGCAAATAAATGTAACATCATATCTGATTCTTATTATCTTAAAAATCGAATATTACAATGCTTTCTATTACATTTATTTCCCTATTAATTTCTAATGGTGACTAGTGACGAAATTTCTCAAGGTTGGTCACCACGATGTGACGGACAAGATGCCACGTCGTGAGGCACAAAATTCATCTGCGATCATTCTTGGCCATTCAACGTCATGGGGACACCTTTCCCACACCGTGGCCGATAAAGTCCTTAGAAAACTCAGAATAACTTATAATAAATTATACATGGGATCTTGGTTGTTACAACTCTGATCCCGGTTTCTAAGAACAAGGGTAATGCCTATTGTTGTGGCAACTATAGAGGTAATAATTTACTTAGTCATACCATGAAACTATGTGAGAGTTTTCGAAAAATTAGGTTTTGTTGGATCATGATTGTTTTAGAAAACCAATTTGATTTCATTCCTGGAAGGTCGAAACTAAGGGAATCAACCTCCTTAGACACCTAATAGAGAAATATAGAGAAAAATTATATATATATATATATATATATATATATATATATATATATATAGAGAGAGAGAGAGAGAGAGAGAGAGAAAGAAAGAAAGAGAGATTCGTGATAGAGCCTAATCTTTACGGGAGAGAAAGAGATTAGGATCCAACTCCTCGGGTATACTATTATATGTCATTTCCATATCGATAAACAGCATCTATAGAGACCCTAATTTCTTTCTTTATAATAATAGCTAGGTATCGATCAACATTGTTAAAACTAGGATTCAACTCTATCATGGTTTGACTTTTAGCTCATATATATTCGCCGAGCTAGATCTTGTTCAAGATTTCTCGAGGGATTCAGGACGAGTGCCTTGGTCTATGAATTTTAACGATAACATAATTTGGTGTTCGGGTCTAAGACTAATTTGAATGATAGGTTCAACATTCTAAGGACGATGTTAGAAGAGAAGCAGTTATCGATTAACGCTGTTAAAACTGAGTATATTTCATGTAATTTCAGCACATAGCAGAAGTATGAAAGAGTATATGTCAACAATAAGAGATCAATCCTTACACCAAAGGAGGGTTTCAAGTATGTTATGATCCATAAATGAGGGGTATATAGGTCGACATTAGCCATCATATTAAACCGGTTGGTTAAAGTGGAGGGCAACTATGACGTCCCAAAAAATTAAGACAAAAAAGTTTTGTTTTTAAATAAAATAAGGTTTTGATAAAACACATCATCATAAAACCAAAGTGGAACAAAGTGTATCAATACATCCTAAAACATCAGAGTAATCAGACAAGGCGGATATAGGTGGTCTGTGCACTGCAATCATCCCAGTCCCTTCCCTTTCGATCTAGAAGCACATGAAACATAAACTAAAAACAGTAAGCACAAAGCTTAGTGAGTTCCCCAAAATACCACATATCATACATAATAAACACATAAGGGGCCCCACCCGACATCGAGCCCCACTTGGAATACAAATTTGTCAGTCATTAAGCCCCGCCTGGCATCGGGCGCCGCCCGGTATAGATATAAACATAAAGATAATAACATACAATATAGTCATCAGGCCGCACCCGACATCGGGCCTTGCTCGGTAAAGATACAAGCACATAACACATGAAAGAGTCACGTAGACCGCTAGCACTCTAACACAATAAACCATGGGCTGACATTGGTGCCTTCGACCTGCTAAACATAGTGATGAAACTCACCTCAATCTGCTGATAACCCTATAACTGCCCGAGTCGCTGAAACGGATAACCTCACACCAACTAACAATAAATACAACCTTAATTAATAATTAAACTGATAACCCAAAATCCGAGGCCCACTCCATAATCCAGCTTCCTAAAGGGTAAAATACCATTTTACCCTTTTCTTACTTGGCCCAAAACCAAGGCCCACCCCATTTGCTCAAAAGCCCAATTTCCTAAAAGGATCCTAAGACCCAATATGGCCCAACTTCCTAAATGTGCCCCAAAACCATCATATACCTGATTCCAAGAAAACCCTTAGTCTATCCATGACCCAAAGTCAGATGTCCAATGGAACAACAAGGCCCAAACCTTAAAAGGCCCAAAATAGTTGCAATGAGGCGTACGCCCCGTATACCAGAAGGGTATGCCTCGCGTACTCACTCTTGAAGCAGAAGGTACAAGCTGTTGTTGCAAGATCCGAGGATTACGCTGAGCGTACTGCCATGTACGCCCATCGTACTCGTCAGATGCCATAAAAACAACGTTAAGCTCTTAATGGGTTAAGTCAAGTTGTCCAAACACAGATCTGATCTCTAGACGATGTCTTAAACAATAAAGTTTCTGTTGAAATATTAACTCCTTAATGATCGATAGATTCAAGCAGAAAAATAAAGACAAGGAATTAATGAACACAAGAATGGTTGAACAGATGTTGAATGATTAACTTGAACACCTCAGAAGAGCTCGATTAAGAACTTTGACTGTAGAGACGTTTAGGGTTACAGAGTACCAAAGATAAAAATAACTATCGTCGTGTTTCAGGCATACATGCATGCACTATATATAATACTACATAACCCTAATCACGGTTGGACAGGCCCAAACCGGATATACAAAAGACTGGCCCATGAAGCAGCACATAATGCCCAACAATCTCCCCCTTTGCGTCAATAGAGCCGAGAGCTCAATTCGGTTGAGCAGCAGCAAACTTCTTTATTGTCTTGAACAGGCTTGGTATGATGGCCAAAAGAGTTTGCCTGAAAGTGATTGTAACAACCATAATCAGAAAGACCAAGAAAGGAAAGGAAAACCCTAAGTCAAAGGGGTCAACTAGTCGAGTCCAGGGTGGAACTCAACGAGTCCGAGCGGGATCCGGGTTGAAGAGTAAGTGACCGACTCGACGAGTCGGAGAGTGGACTCGGCGAGTTCGGTCTGGATTGGTAAAACCCTAATTTCGGGACTTAGTGCCCTATTTAAACGTCTTAATCTCTTCCCTAGGGTTCCTATACAGTCTCTCTCACCCATAATACCAAACCCTAGCCACCATATCCATTTTGAGCAAGATCTAGCCTTGGTGAAGTGATTTGACGCTTGGAAGAGAAGGAGGTTCATAATGGTGTAAGAGGAAGCCTTGGATATAGAGTTGGTGTGACTTTTCAGTTCCTTTGAGGTAATAAGCTGAGCTTATTGCATTAAGATCTATCTTATGATTGAGATTTGGGCATTTTGAGTATGGAGAAGGTTTATTTCGAGTTTGGAGTAGATCCGAGGTTACTACCTCAGATCTAGGCAATTAAGGATCCAGAAAGACATAAAGTTTATGCCAATAAGTTGTTGGTGAAGCCTCTTTGTCACAAACCCTAGCTCTAGAGTGTTTTAAGCCTATAACTCCTTGGTTTCACGTAAAGTTTGCAACTTTACGTGAGGAATAGACTTTGGAAGAGTGGATCTACAAGATGGAGCACCTGCATGGCTCGAAAAGCCATTGTATGGATTAAGAACTGAAGCTACTCGGCGAGTCACATGGGTGGACTCGGCGAGTTGGATGAAGATAGGCAGGAACTCGATGAGTTGGAAGAAAAACTCGGTGAGTCTGTTGATAATTGCCATGGACTCAGCGAGTCTGTTCTTGGACTCGACGAGTTGGATTGCAGAACCTTAACCTTTTCTGGTTAAAACTTATATCGGTGAGTTGAGTGGTGACTCGGTGAGTTGGGCAGGATGGGACTCAGAGATCGTTGAACTCGATGAGTCTTGGGGTGACTCGACGAGTAGAGTCAGTCAAGAGGGTTGACTTTGAACAGGAATTTGACTTTGGCAAGAGTGGACTTAGATGGCTTCTAAGAGTTCTATTTGGATCTAAGTGTTATGTATATTGATATTGGTGGCTCGGGGAGCTAGTGGAGCAGCGGTTCAGAGATTTGTCGGTCAGCAGTCAGAGGGTTATCAACAAGAGTTCCTCAGTGCAGGTGAGTTTCCCTTTTGCGTGAATGGGTCTAAGGCCACAATGTCGGCCCATGTAGTTGTTGGATTAGTGTCTAAGTCCATAACTATTTTGGTATGTACTTGACCCGATGGTGCATGGTCCTTTTGGGTTGCCTTCACCAAAGCAACTTGATAGGATGAATTATGGAGAGAAAGGATTAAATATGATTTATTAATATATTATGGGAATAATATATTAAAAGAGAAATCATATTGTTTAATTAATATTAGTCAATAATTAATTGGTAATTAGTTTTGTGACTAAAAGAGATTAATTAAACTTAAGGGACTGGAATTGTAATTATAGGATAATTGCAATATGGGCCATGGATTGCCTTGAATCAAGAGGTGGACGAATTCTATGGGGAAACCCATAAGGAAATCGTCCATGGGCTTGATTAAAGGTGTCTATGGGTTGCTTAGGGCTTAAGCAACCAAATTAGGGTTTCCTTGTTAGATAACCCTAATAGCCTCACTATATATAGAACCCTTAAGGCTCAAAAACGTGGACAAGCAACCTTCTAGGGTTTTCACATGGTTTTGGCAGCCTCCATCCTCTCTCCTCTTCATCCTGTTGCTTATGGTGTTTGATACCCATACAAGTTTATGTTATGATTATCAGTTAGTAGAGCAACATGCTAGATTAGGACTAAGGATCTAGGAAGGATGCCTTATGTGCCTGTTATATGTGCTTTGAGCTGCATGATAGTGCTGATTAGACAGTAGTAGGGTAGCTTGTTTAGGTTATGCCTGAGTTTTTGAGCTTATGTCGCATGCTAGTGCAGATTCTTGATATGAGATTATGATTGTTGAGTATGTTATGGTTATATTTTTCCCTTGTCCGAATGCTGCTTGCTTTGTGCATTGTGGGATTCTGGGTGATGAGAGTTAGTCATTAGGTGAATACGTCACGTCACATGTGATCAGAGTTGAATAAACTCAGAGTGCTGGATTTGGCCCTATTGCGCAACTCTTGTCTGAGTCCAACCGTTGTAGGGACGAGTCTTCTACTCGAAGGATTATCTTAGCGTCGTCACATGTGATGGTATTCAGGTGATGGCTAATTGGCATCACATGGAGGCCTTCAGCAGCTGAGGACTGGTTTGAGTTGAGTCATAGGTTTCCCTAGGATAAGCCTAGGATGAGATAGTGTTGGGAGCTGTAGTAGTAGAGAAAGGGACCTGGTGGAGTCGAAGCAGTTCTTGAGGAAAGTACGAATAAATGTGGAAGGTAGTATGGGCCTGTACTACTGAAAGCAGAGGATCCATACTCGATTCGAGACAGGCCGAGATGAGACCGGGATACTTGTAGTGTGTGTATGATCCCTTAGTAGTGATGAGTATTCTGATAGTTATTGCGATATGTTTCTAGCATGGTGACATTGCGAGAGAGACCAGTGGGCGGATCAGGCGCCGGAGAGGGACCAGGATCGGGCTCAGGGGCCGAGCAGCTCGAGGAGCGGATGAGGGAGTTGATATCAGCTAAGGTTATGCGCAGTATCTTAGATCAGACTCCTGTGATCTTTGGCACGGTCAAGGAGGGTATACTGGAGATCTTGGATGAGAGGCTGGGAGCCTTTCGTACCAGGATAATGGTTTTGATGGGAGCGCATACTATGACATTCTGAGAGTTTAGAGCTTGCGGAGCGCCAGATTATCATGGGGCTAGGGACCCCATCGCTAGCAGCAGGTGGTTGGCCGATGTTGCCAACGCATTCCGTACGAGCCAGTGTCCCGAGGGGGACAAGGTCAGACTCGCCTCCTGTCTTCTGAAGGACAGAGCGAGGGATTGGTGGGAGGAGGTTGGTCATGCCATTGGTGATGATGTCGCGTTGGACGCGATGACATGGAGCGATTTCTCGGCCAGGTTCAGGGCTGAGTTTTCACCGATTATTGAGGTGCAGCAGTTGGCACGGGAGTTTCAGGATTTGACGCAGACTACTGAGACTGTGGCGGAGATCATCGCCAAATTCAGAGAGAGGGCCCTCCTTGTCCCGCAGTATGTCGCGAACGAGGAGATGAAGAAGGCCCGATATCACGAGATGTTGAGGGCTGACATCAGGGAGTTCGTGAGCAGGTCCGATTGTAAGACGCTGGAAGATATGATTTCTCGAGCTAGAGGGAGAGAGAGAGATTGATTTGGAGCAGCTCTGGAAGAGGAAGCTGGATGAGGTTCAGGTAGCCACAGGTTCGGGCAAAAGGACCAAGGGGTCATATTCGAGATCGAGGGATTACCAGAGCCGCGGCCGACGCAGGAGGTGCGGCAGGATGCACGAGGGTGCGTGTAGGAGTGGTAGTGGTGGAGATTCGGGCTGCTTCAAGTGCGGCCGGACTGGTCATCTTAGCAGGTATTGTACCGCTACCACCACACAGGGATCATACTTGATATGTTTCCACTGCAGTCAGCGGGGCCACATGAAGGCCTAGTGCCCCAGTTTGTTTTCGGCAGGACGGGTGATAGAACCTGCCCCTGCAACTTTGAGGATCACAGAAGGCCGTCAGGGCCGAGCAGAGGCACCTGCGGTAGGAGGCAGGGCTTTTCAGATGACTACCATGGAGATGTGAGCAGCTCCGGACGTTGCAGAATTGAGCGGCTTGCTTGGGATTTAGTTATATGCCATCTGCATACCTTGGATAATAAAGTGGTAGTTAAGGGGGTGGTGCCTTAGGGAAGCAGGTTACTTAGGATGAAGTAACTATAGCATGCTTGTGTGGAACTCAGTAGTGACCCGCTAGATTCAGAAAGGTGTTATTGAGTGATGGATCGGTTAGACCCCTAGCTATGGCAAGCTTGGTTCTTCAACATATTGATTGCGGTATAGCAGAGAAGATTGGGAATTCTTCTCAAGCATTGAGCAGTGAGGTATAAGCAGGATCAAAGTGGGGGAGAACCCTCCGAGTGTACAAGGGTAAGAGCACACATATCCAGAATGAGTACACGACCTATGAGAAGGAAAAGAAGTAGCACAACGATTGATGGGTTGAGGAGTTCAGCGTTGGGAGTTTGAGAGACTTCCCAACAGTTAGTTCATGTAATCGAAATGGTTAGTATCTGGTTGGGAATTCGGGTTGGAGGGTCGCCTGTAGGACTCGAGAAATTTGGAATGAGGATTTTGGGAATGGTTAGCATGGGATGCTTTCGTGTTAGTAGTCAGTGGCAGGGACAGCATGTAGAGCATGGTAGAGCGGCGGGAGAGCCGCAACATTTTTTGTCAGCAAGCCAGAGGTGGAAAGTGTTGTAAGACTACGGGTAGGCCGTAGCATTCACTAGCAGCCAGTGGGTATGGAAGGTGTTGCAAGACTACGGGTAAGCCGTAGCATTCCCTAGCAGCTTAGTTGGCGGAGTGTGGGCGGAGGCCCATATCTCCTAGTTAGCGGATTTTGGGCGAGGCCCTTATTCTAAGTGATCAAAGTGGGGATCAGGAATGGGTAGTAGATGAGAATAGTATAGTCGGGTGAGACCCGTGGGTGAGGCCCGTATGTGAGTAGCAGTATAGATGAGATCTGAGAGCAGGGTTGCTTAATAGTATAGTCAGGTGAGACCCATGGGCGAGGCCCGTATGAGAGTAGCAGTATAGGTGAGACCTTAGAGCAGGGTTGCTCAGTAGTATAGTCGGGTGAGACCCGTGGGCGAGGCCCGTGAGTTTTAGTAGCACAGGTGGGACCTGGTAAGGACCTTAAGGTCGAGTTTGGGGGATCGAGGATCCCAGGACTTGTAGCGCCAGAGTGGCAGCATAGAGGGGGCAGTATTAGGTAGCCTAAGTTTCCTCGGAAGTCGCTGGGAGCGACTAGAAGTTTATGTTGGGGCTAGCGACCGGTGGGAGCCAGTAATACAGATACTGATAGATCAGTAGGGAACAGGATGGTCTCGGTTCATCCGGAAGGCGGATAAGGGACAACATAAATTTTCAGTCAGTGGCAGTGATGGTAAGCAGTCTATGCTGGAATACAATTAGTTGATCGAGGGGTGCTATGCACATCACAACAGGTTGGATAATCTTAGAGGGAAGGGTTTGACCTTATTGCGCAGCTCTTGTCTGAGTCTAACCATAGTGGGGATGAATCTTTTACTCGAAGGATTATCCGAACCATTCGCTAGGAGGGGTGCTCAACACTAACTTATAGTAGTGAGAAGTGTCCAGTGGATACTGGCGGTAATGACCCGTACTGGAAGTAGCGGGAGTAATGGAGTTGGTGAAGGATAGGACCTTCACAGTGACAAAGGAAGTAGTTGGTTATGGAACGTTGCCTTGGGGAGGCCAGAAAACGCACAAGGAAAAGGGGGTGAACCCCTAGGGTGTCTAGCGTAAGTACCCGAGGAGTACCAGAAGGATTGTCAGTTGAGTAAGTCGTGTTTCCAGGATGGTCAGGGTTAGGGTAAACCCGAGAATATTATCCGTGAGGATTAACGATAGTCAGAATGACCGGGCAAAAGGCCAACAGAGGTAGTCAGCGGGTGTTAGGTTTTCTCAAGCAGAGTGTTGGCAGCAGATTACAGGGCGATTGCCCTTAAAGAAACTTCGAGGATGAAGTTTAGCTTAAGTGGGGTAGAGATGTAACACCCATAATCAGAAAGACCAAGAAAGGAAAGGAAAACCCTAAGTCAAAGGGGTCAACTCGTCGAGTACAGGGTGGAACTCGACGAGTCCGAGCGGAACCCGGGTTGAAGAGTAAGTGACCGACTCGACGAGTCGGAGAGTGGACTCGGCGAGTCCGGTCTGGATTGGGAAAACCCTAAGTTCGGGACTTGGTTCCCTATTTAAACATCTCATTCTTTTCCCTAGGGTTCCTATACAGTCTCTTTCACCCAGAATACCGAACACTAGCCACCATATCCATTTTGAGCAAGATCTAGCCTTGGTGAAGTGATTTGAGGCTTGGAAGAGAAGGAGGTTCATAGTGGTGCAAGAGGAAGCCTTGGATATAGAGTTGGTGTGACTTTTCAGATCCTTTGAGGTAATAAGTTGACCTTATTGCATTAAGATCTATCTTATGATTGAGATTTGGGCATTTTGAGTATGGAGAAGGTTTATTTCGAGTTTGGAGTAGATCTGAGGTTACTACCTCAGATCTAGGAAATTAAGGATCCAGAAAGCCATAGAGTTTATGCCAATAAGTTGTTGGTGAAGCCCCTTTGTCACAAACCCTAGCTCTAGAGTGTTTTAAGCCTATAGCTCCTTGGTTTCACGTAAAGTTTGCAACTTTAAATGAGGATTAGACTTTGGAAGATTGGATCTACAAGATGGAGCCCCTGCATGGCTCGAAAAGCCATTGTATGGATTAAGAACTGAACCTACTCGATGAGTTGGATGAAGATAGGCAGGAACTCGACGAGTTGGAAGAACAACTCGGCGAGTCTGTTGATAATTGCCATGGACTCAGCGAGTCTGTTCTTGGACTCGATGAGTTGGATTGCAGAACCTCAACCTTTTCTAGTTAATACTTAGATCGGTGAGTTGAGTGGTGACTCGGTGAGTTGGGCAGGATGGGACTCGGAGATCGTTGAACTCGATGAGTCTTGGGGTGACTCGGCAAGTAGAGTCAGTCAATAGGGTTGACTTTGACCATGAATTTGACTTTGCCAAGAGTAGACTTAGACGGCTTCTAAGAGTTTGGATCTAGGTGTTATGTATATTGATATTGGTAGCTCGGGGAGCTAGTGGAGCAACGGTTCAGAAAATTGTTGGTCAGCAGTCAGAGGGTTATCAACAAGAGTTCCTCAGTGCAGGTGAGTTTCCCTTTTATGTGAATGGGTCTAAGGCCACAATGCCGGCCCATGTAGTTATGAGTAGGAAGACTCGGGGGTTAGCCCTAGGCACTGTTTGCTATTATGATATTCAGGACCAAGGTCCGATGTCGGACGGGTGCCCAAGGAATGGTTTGCATGATAGAGTATACTTGTTGTCTATGTGATGCATGTATGTGCCTGGTAGGAAGGTGAGTGTGGGCGAGGTCCCGTATCTCACCAATAGCAGAGTATGGACGGTGTTCCATATCTTATTAGTAGCAGAGCATGGGCGAGGCCCGAGATAGGTATGGAGTGAGTGTGGGCGTGGGCCCGTATCTCACTTATAGTAGGAGCTTGGACGGGGTTCCATGACTCACTAGTGACAGGATATGGGCAAGGCCTAAGATAGGCAAGGCCTAAGGACAGGATTACAGTAGGGTATGGTCAGTTATGTGCTATATGCTAATTGTATTATGTGGTTAGCGGGCGGGGCCCAGAGACAGGCGGGGCCTAAGAGAAACAGATTTGTATCCGAGCGGGGCTCGAAGCCAGGCGGGGCCATTGTAGCAGGCGAGGCCCGAAGTAGCGGACGAGGCCCAGAATAGCGGGTGTGGCCCAGTATGTGCAGTATGTGTTTATGCAGGGTATGTGGTAGGTTGGTGGAACTCACTAAGCTTTGTGCTTACGGTTTTCAATTTTGTTTTCAGGTACCTCCGGTAGCGGAGGGAAGAGATCGAGGTGATCGCATGGCACACACCATTGATTAGCCAGCCTGGGATGTTTTACTCTGATAATGAAATTATGTTTTGGAATTAATACTCTGAATTATGTTATGCTTTATGATATGTTTTTATAAAAATGGTTTTAGTAATGATTTAAGGGAAAAAAATTTGTACGGATTTTTGGGATGTTACAGTGATGTACCACCGAAGCATGTCCGTGTAGTTCTTCTTATTAGAAGCAGAGTTCTCTTTGCACCGATGAATAATGTTGATAATGTGTTTTAGGTAATCGGTTGAAAACAAGTGCTTGTCGACAAGAGCGAACAAAAACTTCTCTCCTTTAACTCTTGTAAACATAACGGTGAGGTTAGCCGAATCAATCTGTCTAAAATTCATCTTAGCGACATCACCTGGCTTTCCAGTAGGCTTCACCGTTGGCTTCTTCCTTAGAACAGAAGCTACTTCTTGTTCCGTCTTGGCGACCTCAAGGATGTAGGAAACCAGCATTCTCTTCAAATGATTCAGGATCAGCTCATATTCTTTCGCATTTGTGAGCAAGATGTTAAAGAGCAGAATCCAATCATGAGGATTCAAGTTGGGAAGGTCTGCCAGGGAAATCAAAGACACCGAGTTATCTAAACCTCGGGTTATTTTGAATTGAACGTTTATGAATTTCCATGCAGGCAACGGCTTCAGCACCTTGACTGTTATGATTTTCTATGCGCTCCAGGTCAGGTACTGAGGTTGACCGAACTGAAGATAGAAGTCTATAAGTTCCCGGTCAATCTGAGGATGGGGTGAAGGAGCTTCATTAGTTGAATCAAAAAAATGAAAAATGAATGCCTTTCATGTTATAGGCATATCAAACTGTGAATCCCTTGTATTATCACAGTCAAACGAAGTCACAGGTTCTAGCCAGAAAGTGCTTGGAGACTCTATGGCTTCATTGATCAGTGTTTCTCGTGTCCAAGGAGGGAATAAAGTCTTCTTGCAGCTTATTGCATCATCCTCTTCTTTCTTCTTTCTTTCTCTGTCTTTGGCTTCCTTAGCAACACGAAGAGTGTCATCAATCTCCTGATCCCTTTTCTTTCGTTTCAGGATCTCAGAGATAGTTTCTTGATCCTCGTCACTATCATCGTTTTTACCAATAACATGCTTTTTCTTCTCTTTGTTACCAGAACCCAAAGTTACATTAACCTTCGGTTTGGTTTTCACAGTCACTTTCGGTTTATCCTCAGGAGGAATCACAAGACCTTCTCCCCGTTGTTGTGGAGTAGACAACTTCTCCGAAACACCCTTAATTTCGCGTAAGAGTTCAAGTGAGGGAAGGAGTTTGGAGGTCAGATGGTTGTGAATTGTAAGTGTGACAATAGGATCGTGAGCCTGAAGCACATTGTGTAACTGAGACAGAACATCCCCAACACAACTGTGAAAAATAGCACTTTCAGTTTTTAACAAGGAAACTTCACGTTCTGCTTTGGCCAGTTTGACTTTCTGTACCGCATTTATAGCAGTTTGTTGTGAAAGATCATCTCGAAGTTGCCTTTCCACCTGGAAGTCAGCATGGAGCTTTTCTAACCGGGAATCAACAGAAGCCAAAAATGTTTTGTTATCAGTAAACATATTAGAGCGTAGAGTTTCAAACCTGGCTTGCTCCCCTTGAAGAGACTGTGATAAAGAAGCAACAGATTCAATTACCTTCGCAGCATTTGCCTCAGCATGACCCTTGAGAGAGTCAAGAAAAATTTTGTAGTCTTGGATGAGTTCTTTAACATCAGATGTAGCGCGTTTACACATAGAAGTAGAATCATCCACAACTATAGTGCATTTGTCAATAGACTCATGATATTGATGCAATGCAGTGTCCATAAATGCATTCATGACAACATCATTACACTTCTTGGATGTCTCAATCAATGTATCCAACTTCTCATTAATAGTATCGATCTGCTGCTTGGTTGCTGGAGCAGAATCATCTTCCTCACTAGGAATTCGGTAAGGACTGTAGTAAGTGGAATCAAATTCAAACTCAGCTCCTACAAGAATTGGATTAGAGTCACTAGAGGGAGTTGGGGAAATTGGTTTGATAGTAATTTTAGGTGGATCGTCAGTCTCAGCCTCCACATCAGATGTGTTGACTTTGACCGAAGAATCGGTGGTAGAGGTGATAATTGGTGTAGCGGTGAAGGTGGCTTGGGAAAAAATAGGAGTTGGTAATGGAGCAGTGATGATAGGAGGAGAACTAACAGGTGGTGGTGGAGCATTGTAGAAGAGGGTTGAGATATAAGTGGAGGTGGAACCGAATCCTAAACAGTGGACTTGGGTGGAGATGGAGGAGGAGTGGGAATATGGTCATCAACGACCTTTTCTGGAGTTGGAGATCGAGGAGGTGTAGCCCCCTAGGTGAACCTTCATGATGTTCTTCCTCGTCCTCACCGGAAGACTGCTCATGTTTCTGTTTTGAATAGGAAGGTGAAGGAGTTTGTTTTCTGCTAGCCATTTTCTTGACTTTCTTTGGTGCAGAGGAATCACCTTCGGCAGCTTTCCGTTTCTTTGACTTAGTGGGTTTGGAAGAGGGCTCTTCGATTGCTTGTTTCTTAACAATAGCTTTCTTCCCTCGTTTAGCAGGTTTCTCCACCTCGTCTAATGCAGCTTGCATCTCAGGAGTCAATTGTCGTGGACTCTTCGGAGTAAGCAGTTTGTATTCAGAGATAACTCTACTCTCCTGTGAAACGGACAGGTACATTGTCTCCGGAATGGAACCATTGTTGGAAAACCTTGTTGGATCAACTACAATGATCTTCTTGGTATGGAAGGAGGAGACAGAGGAGAGCAGAGAGTCTTTCATGACCGAAACCTTGAGGGAGGTTATTGCCCTTTGAGTGACAATGGTCCAGAAACGACCACAGGAAATTTTAGAATGCTTGGTCGAGGAGGACAGACTCTGTACCAGTTTGGACCAGATCAATGACCCGTAGTCCAGGTTGATTCCATTGTAGATACCGTACATGATCGTCATAAAGCATTTGTTGATCCATCAAATCCACCAACACGCTCAGCCAACCCCTTGTGAAGAAGGGTTAGCAACCCATTCCATTGAGGAGGTAAGCAAGATTTCTTGAACTTGGTGAAGGTGGTTAGGACCTCAGTGTATCCCATCTCGTAGAACATCGAGAACAGTTGAGTTGTGGTGATGAAGTCTGGTGAGATGACGGAGGCGTGTACTGCAAGCCCTGGAAGAGAGCAAAATCATCCTTTTGAAATAGAAGCTTTGTGAGAATGAATCTAAAAGTAGATGCGCTCTTTGATTTTGTCGTAAGTTGCTATGGAGTATACTTGAGACAGCAGTGACATTGGAATGGATTCCACTTGAGTTAGAGCGATTACGAAAGGGGAATACTTGAGACATTCTACTACTTGAAGCATGTATGGATCATACAAGAATGGAGTCATCTGAATGATCATATTCTGGTTAGGCTTAATCGAAAGCAGAGATGATGATGCAGTTTGATCCTGAAGAGATGAGGAATCCGCCATTGTTGAGCTTTGTGAAGAAGAGGAACAGTTGTAAAAAAACGCCGGTGTGTTTGAGAGAATTGGAGTGTGGTAAAAGGTATAGTAGAGCGAGAACTCCTTTATATACGATTGCCATGAGAGAGAAAGAATATGCCATAATGATGAAACGATCTCTGAAAAGGTGCCTGTAAAAGTGGGATTTGACAGCTTGGTTTTCCCCAGATACACGTCATACGGCGAAGGTTTAGGAGCCGTTTCAACTTCACGCGCCCATTTTTGAACTTATCCAAGGACACGTTATAACGTCGTATCCATTCAACTTGTTTGATGCAGTAGTCATTCAGGATATAGAATACCTTATTACTTCCATAAGTCTGTTTAATTTTTAGAGCCGAAAGTAAAAACCACTCACAATTGTCACGAACCAGAGTTTTGGAAAATCAGAAAGATTTTCGTGCATTAGTGTGCCAACAGATAAGAAATAAAGCAAACAAGTGTATGGGATGTGAGTGATGTCAAATATGACATAAAGCTGAGGATCCCAGACACGAATCTCTTCCTTCAAACTCAAGAGAGACTTGAAGTGCTTGTGTGGTTTCCCGTGAGAATACAATCAAATGTTTGTTAAGAAACATTGAAAGGCTTCTTTTTAATCATAGACTTTAGAGTGTGGCTAAGCTTCAACCGAACCTCGATGCTTAACATAAGACCGAACGTTGGAAGAAGTACTTGTGAGACCGATGTGGTATGTTGAATAAGTAGGTTGGATAGGTTGGAAGTAACGAAATTTAGAATAGAAATCTCAAAAACAAAAAACAAAATTGGATCTTTTGGGAAGAAATGTCTTGGTGTTAGACAATTTCATAAAGATCATACAAGAAAAATAAAAGAGATTTCTTTTGGGTAACAAGTGAGTTCTTGAATATAAATATTCACCGTCAATTCAGTATTGGTGTTGGATTTTGGGTCTCACTTAGCACGTGGTGTACGCATCTAAGATCATAAACACGGAGTTTGTGTAACCATAAACCTCAGTGGTAATTCCAGAGAGTCTCAAGGGTTACATTGATGAACCGAAAGTAGATGGAGAATATATATGAGGTGGTTAAAGAGCTGAATGTACCCCTACTTTTAAAAGAGTGTCATAGCAGAAAAATCTTGACTCATTTGAGAACAGTAGGGTAGCTAAGGACTTGAGTGAATAGTACAGCCTAATTGGGAAGAAACGACGGGTACAAATCGAATCATTAAGGCCTTACTCAAAGTTTTAAGAGGCTTTAGTCTACATGAAGCAGCATGCTTCTAGGGACACCTAGCTAGTTTATAGTTAAAATTGACATACCAGCCCCTCCACGAGTTCATAAGATGTCTCGGCACTTGATACCTAGTAAGGAAGAAGAGAGAAACAAACCACACACAAAAAATATTAAAACAAAATCTTTTTGAAATTTTGTATTTTCTGACAAATAATGAAAATAATAAAAATCGAAAAAAAAAACTTTAAAACATCTTAGAAATAAAGAAAAAAAATAATAACAGAGTATAAAAAGATACAGTCGAACCTACACCTTAAATAGTTGAAGCCAAATAAGCCAAGCGATCAATTCATTTCAGTTCCCAAAAATTAAGGAGCAGAAATAAGCAGAGCGTTTGGTTCATTTTGGTTCCTTAAAATTTCAGAGCCGAAATAGACCGAGTGATCGGTTCATTTCGGTTCTCAAAAATTAAGGGGCCGAAATAAGCAAAGCGTTTAGTTCATTTCGGTTCCCTAAAATGTCGGAGCTGAAATAGACCGAGCGATCAATTAATTTCACTTGCCTAATTTTTCAGAGAGAGGTTTGAGGATTCGGTACCAACTCTGCTTCCATCATTCCCAAACCTTGCAAAATTCTATTGAAGCTTGCTTCTGGTAATGCTTTAGTGAAAATGTCTGCAAGTTGATCTGAGGACCTTACGAAATGGACTTCCATGTTGCCATCTTCAACATGGTCCTTGATGAAGTGGTACCTGAGTGCTGTTGAGTCTGTTTGCGTTGCGTCTTGGGCCATATATTTTGTATCCGGATTGGGCCTCTCCATCCGTGTCTATCTAGATTAGTTTCGTTGTTATCTAGATTAGCTGTTAGGGTTATAGTATATATATATATATATATATATATATATATATATATATATATATATATATATATATATATATGCATGCATGTATGCGTATATTGATAACGGTGGTTAATTACGTTGATTCTTGTAACCCTAAACACTTCTACATATTGAAGTTCTTTATTGAGCTCTTCTGAGGTGTTATCACATTAATCATACGACATATTCAGTGCCATACTTGTGTTCTTTGTTACGTTCTTATTTAATATCCTACTTAGAATCATACGATCCTAAAAGAACTTTGTTCTAACAATTGGTATCAGAGCAGGAGATTGTGTGATCAATACACATTACTTCTGTATTCATAATACTTTAGGGTTTCCACTTTTATCGTATAAATAGAAGCCGTCGTCTTCATATCGACGACAACTCTGTTTTTGATAAAACCCTAATCTCAAGTTTACAGGTTTGATTCTAGCAGCTCACCATGTCTCACGATGATTCGCATACAAACCCCATAAACATCTCAAACAGCATCGGATCAACAACCAGAGTACCCATACTCTATACTCAAGACTACGAAGTATGGGCTCACTTTGAAGATTACGTGGTTGGATCTGAAGACAATGGCTATCTCATTTGGGAAGCTATCACTCGTGGACCGTTTGTACATTCGGGAACAAACATGACTGTTAAGTCGCAAACGGATTACAACAAGCTGGTGACGGCTGTTGAGAAGATGCCACAGGATGAGAAGGACAAGCTCTTGTGTAACGTTAAAGCCATGTGAATGATAAGATTTGCCCTGCAATCTGACACCTTTCGGCTAGTAGGTTCATGCACAACTGCTAAAGAGATCTGGGATAGGTTGAAGGAACTTTACTCAACTGATGAAGACCTAGAACACTCCACAAACTCTGTTGCTGTCAGAATTTGGAGTTTTCGAACAGAAACCAGAAGAGAAGCTTGTACAGACCTTTGATCGGTTCAATCATCTCCTCAGTAAGATGATCAAGCATGGGATAGAGAGAAAGCTGATCGAGCAGAAAGTAACGTTCATGAATGGGCTGAGACCAGAATGGATGGCTGTGGTTTCCACTGTGAAGGCGCATGAACAGTTCAAATTGTACTCGCTGGCGAAACTAGTAGGTATACTAAAGTCTCATGAAAGTGTTGTAACCAAGGAAGCGAAAGCGATCTCTGGTGTGGGATCGCTGGCTCTTGTTTCTAAAGGAAAAAGTACTACAGAAGAAGAAGAAGAGTCATACATGTCAGAATGCGACCTTACAAATGAGGAGTATGCCTTGATGGTCACAAATCCAAAGAAATTTGCAAGGAGAAAATTTCCCGTCAGCAAGAACCGAAACTGGAATGGAAGTTATAGTTCTGAAAAGATGAAGGATGAACTGAAAGTCTCCTCTCAAAAGGATGAAGAGAAAAAGGAGAGCAAGCTTGCAGGAGACTCTGGATATGACTGCAACTATTGTCATGACAAGAACCATTTTGCCAAAGATTGCATGTTGAGAAAGATGGCTGAGAAAAGAGAGGGTGAAGATGATGAGGCGTATTATATGCGAAAATTAGAAGAAGCAAAGAAGAAAAAAGCATCCAACAACTCGATGAATGCCTTAATCGTACATGAGAATGCTGGGGAAGATGAGTTCGGTGGCGTAGAAGTCTGGTCAACTGACTCTAAAGACGAAGAGGTTAGAAGACCCACTCATGGAAAGGCATATGTGGCAAAGAATGAAGGTTCGGGTGGAAAGTGCTTTATCGTCACAGCTGGTCCATCAACCAAAAGTGCATATACGAAACCAAACTTGACAGAAAACAAGTGCTTTGCGTCCAAGCCGGTGAGTGAGAAGATCAACGACTGCGATCAATTGATCAAAAAGGTACATTCTATTCTTGAGTCTCTTAAAATCTCAAAAACTGATTATCAAGAAGAATTAAATGAATTAAACTTTAAATTTCTAACCTAAGTAGTAGCCTCATGCAAACCTGCTTAGCAAATTCTAACCTAACTGACCAACTCGTCAGGATGTCTTCAAAAAGTGAGGAAAGGAGAATGTGGATTGAGCTAAAGGAAGCGGAGTTAGTTAGAGCTAGGGATGAATGTATTTATTTGCAAAGAGACACTTTAAAGTTATTAAAACAAAGAAATGTTTTCTGTTTAATTGCGAAGCGTCTTTATACTAATATTGCTCAATTACACTTAAGTTGTGAAATTGGCAAGAAAATTAATAAAATGATTTTGCCCTATCTTGAATTTAAGGAAGATGAAGTTATAGCAGAATGTGAATCAGAGGTGTCCTCTGAAGAGACATCAAGTTCGTATAGGCTAGGTTTGGATAAGATAGAAACCTTCATCGATTCTAAGGAACATAAGAGTATGTTAAAAGATATCTTAGATGAAAATGATAGGCAAAAGATTAAAACTGAAACTATACAAACATTCGATCTGTCAGATGCCAAAATTGTTCAAGATAATAAAATAAACTTAGATAATTCGTCTGAATTTGATGCGGAAAGCGAGATGAGTGAAATCTCAGTAGAGGATGAAGTTGATTGCTCGAAGTTTATGAAACATGAAACCAAGAATGAAAAACCTCTTATCTCAGAAAACTCCGTTGAGTTTGCTCATCTGTCAAAAGAACAGAAACCAAAACTCAAGGAAAAGGCCGTGGTCTATCAAAAGGTTCAGACCGTGCCAAATCAAGTTTATGCTGTGACTGGGGTCACTCAAAGGCAAACGGCATAATTAAGAATCATAGTTGACGAAGATAACGCTGATGGATGCGAAGACTATTTCTGGTCTGCTCCTATTGACAACGCAGACAAGACTGTGGGACTATCTGATAAAACCACATGGAGAGTCAAAGGTAGATACATACCAGAGCCCATCAACAAACCCTCCAGTTTCGATATTCCAAGCTCAAGTGTAACCAAAGATGTTCCTGAGGAACCAATGGTTGAACCTGATGTTCCAATAAAGAGGGAAGAACCGAAAGCTCAAACTAAGAAGAGTACAGAATCTAAAATGAAAGGTAAGAAAACTTCAACTCAGAAGGAGAAACCAAAGGCCAACTTCAATATTCACAAATCTCAGAAGGCGCTAGCTGAACAGAAACGCTTGAGAAATCCGAGATATGCCACGAATCTGAATGAAAGGAAAAAGCATTGGAATTCTCAAAATCCCAACTATGAGCCTCCCAGGAAAGGATCCATGAGCAAGGGAAAGGAAAAGTTGAAGGAAAATTTCAGTCCAAATTCCGACTATTCCAAATCCCAGAACCGAAAGTCAAGTCTCGGTCCTGAACCCACTTTTGGTACTCGACCTAGACTCGGTCCTCGACCTAGATTCGGTCCTCAACCCAGATTCGGTCCCAATCCTAGTAATGGATCCTCCAAGTCCCAAGTTGAAACAAATTCTTTAAAGGACATCAAAGGAAAAGGAAAGCTGGTATCAGACTCTGAGAAGGAAAATAAGAAATTCTCTACTAAACCTAGGAATCAAACGAAAAATCCTAAACCATCAAAAACAACCCCAACTGATACACTAAAATTTAAAGAAGATAAAACAAAAATCAAGGTGTATACCATTAAAAGAAAAGATCAAACCACTCTCATTAAACAAACCTTTTTAGTTGATGTTTCTGCAGTGATTCCTTTCTCTGTGAAAAACCCACCAGGACCCAAGAAACTTTGGGTTCCTAAATCTGCTTGAATTTGCAGGTAATCAGTGACGAGCAGTTTGACGACGAATGGTATATAGATAAGGGCTGCTCGCGTCACATGACAGGGAGGAAGGAGGAGCTAAGAGAGTTTTGGGTCCCTGAAAGATGGTGGGTCTGTGAAGTTTGGAAACAATTCCTATGGAACAATCAAAGGATACGACATGATAACTAATGGAGACTTCTCGATCAGAAAGGTGGATTATGTAGAAGGATTGCAACACAATCTCATCAGCGTGTCGCAATTAGTTGTAGGCACGGGTTTGAAGGTATTGAAAGGTCAAGCCTTGAAATATGATAATGTTTAAAACAGACTCAACGTCAGCGTATGTCTCAGCGTCAGCACCAGCGAATCAGCAGTTCAGTTTATAATAGTTTAGTGTATTCAGTACGTTGTAACAAATCTTGTATTTATCCTGTTTCCTTAGTTATCTTGATTTATTAGTTGGCGTATCCCTGAATTGTAGGGATCGTCTAGAATAGCAGTATATATTATTCTGTATAGGTTTGTGAATAGTAACGCTCTCACAAACCCTAATTGTCGCTTTGTGCACACGATAATCTCTTGGTGAAATTATCTTTCTTAGTGAAAGTTTTTCTTCGTGAATTTCTCTTGTTCATAGTCATTGTTTGATATTTCGATTGATCTAAAGGCCTCTTCAATTGGTATCAGAGCGGGTTTCTTTTATCAAACAAATGGCTTCATCTTCTTCTTCATCAAACTCGTCAAATCATCCTTCTGCTAAAATCCCTCCTTTCGATGAAACTAACTTTGCTATGTGGAAAATAAAGGCTCTATATGCCTTGGAATCTGTTGATGAAGACATGCTGGACATCGTTGAAAAAGGTCCTTATGTTCCGATGTATCAGCCTCTTAAAAACAATGTTCCTGATGGCACTATGAAGAAAACTCCAAAAGAAAACTGGACGGCAGACGACAAGAGAAAACATGGTTTGGATGTTCGTGCTCGTGCCGCTATTAGCTACTCATTGCCATACAACATCTTTGGACTGGTTCAAAATTGCATCTCAGCAAAAGAGATGATGGATATGCTGACTGTATCTTTTGAAGGAACTGAAGAAGTCAAGGCTACTCAAATAAATGATCTTAACCGAAGGTATGAACATTTTTTTGCTAAGAAAGGTGAAACCTTGACTCAAACCTTTAACAGATTCAATACTCTTGTTAACGATCTTCGGAGACTAGATCAGTTGAAGCATAGAACTGTTCTAGTGCAAAAGTTTTTGGATTCTCTAGGTGCAGGTTGGGAGAATCATGTTGATGTGCTAAAAAACAGCGAGAAGATCAACTCTATGGACTTACAAAGTCTCTATGGAAATCTTCGATACTATGAAGAATCCAAGCTTCAAAGAAAGGAACTGATGAAGGATTCTCAGCGTGAATCTTCTGTAGCTTTGTTCTCCAACAAAAAGCTTGTGGCAGACTCAGACACTGAAAGTGATTCAGACACTGATTCATCTAAAACTAACACTGATGATATTGAAAAGGTTGTAGCTAGTGCAGCCTTGATTGTGAAGACCTTTGAAAAATCAGGTCGAAACTTCTCAAAGTTTCAAAAGAAGATTGGTGGAAAGTTCTCAAAAGGGTCAGGAGCTGATAAAAGGCATGGTGCTGATAAGAAAGAGAAGGCTCAGTGCTTTAACTGTGGGAGCACTGATCATTTTGCAAAGGATTGTAAACAAAAGAAACTAGGCACAGATGAATACTGGAAGCAGAAGTACAACAAGCTGATTGAGAAGCTGAAAGCTGAAAATTTGGAACATAAAGTGCTTGTAGCTGAAGAAGAAAAATGGAAAACTGATGAAGAGTCATCAGATGATGAAGTCAAGTGTCTCATGGCCAAAATAGAGGACCCGGATATTCCCGATAAAGACAAAAGTACTTTTGACACTGATATGTCTGATGCTGAAAATTCCAGGAAGCACAACATTGACTCTTCTTCAATGTACCAGGTTAAAAACTTTGTTTCCTATTCAATGAATGAAAAAATCAAAATGTTTGAGTATTTGGGTGTCATTAATTCTAAGAAGAATCAAGCCATAAGAAATTTGCAAAATCAAATTGATCTTCTTGAAACTGATATATCCATTAAAAATAGCATTATTGAGTCCACTCAGGAAAATCTTAGAATTACCAGTTTGTCAAATTCATCCTTGTCTGCTGAAATTGACGATGTTAAAAATCTTTTGGTTAAAGAACAAACTGTGCTCCACACTTGGGCAAAATCTCATAAGAATGCCAATTATATTATCTCAGCTCAAATTCCTCATTCTTGTGAAAAAATTCTTGGGGGTAATTTTGCAGAAGCTAAAAAGGTTTTTGAATCACAAGAAAAGGAATCTGAGGTCTATTCCATGAAAGAGATGAAAAATAATTTCAAAAATAAGTTTGTCAGTAACTCTTTTATTAATCAAAGTTTAATTGATGAATATTGTACTATTAATTCTGATGGTATCACTAAATGTAATGTTGAAATTACTGGAATTGATCCAACCTCTTATCCTACACATCTTGTTAGACCAACCCCTCTGACTGAGAATATTATTGCTTTTCCTATCTCTAATGGAGTGTTTCATGCTGTTCATGAACAACTCAAGCACTTCCCTGATTGCAATCCATCTGTGAATGAGTCAAAATCAGATACTGATATTACATCCTCTAACACTGATCAAATTCATTCTGACACTGAACCCAGTCGTGACTCAGTGATAAACAAAAGGACTCAAAGCTCTATTGGTGAATCTTACATATCAAAATGTGTTAAATCAAAAAATTTGCTCACCAAGAAGAACTTTGGAACTAGAGTTTGTTACAGATGTGGTGACTCCTCTCACAAGATCAGTGAATGTTCTTTTGATAAATCATCCTCAAGAGCTGAAAATATTAAAGTTAGGAATGAAAAATGGACTCTTAAGTCAAACTCTTTAAATTGTCTTCCTAAGGAATGTTATAATTTATTATCAAATAACTTTGTGAATGACCCGTCTTCGAATGGGTCAGTGTGTTCTAACTAGTTTCTCAGCACTGTAGGGTCAGGAGCATCTTAGGTACTTAGACAGTGGTTGCTCAAGACATATGACAGGATCAAAGTCTCTCCTGGAAGATTATGTTAAGAAAACTGGTCCTGCAGTTACTTATGGAGACAATGGAAAGGGGTTCACTAAGGGATATGGAAACATCAAATGCAATAATGTGGTTTTCCAAAACGTTTCATACGTTAAGGGTCTCAAACACAACCTTATTTCTATCAGTCAATTGTGTGATGCTGACTATGAAGTTCACTTTACAAAGAAAGAAGGTAGAGTTGTAAACACTGACAAGAACACCGTACTCTCAGCAAGTAGAAAAGATGATATATATGTTCTTGACATGTTCTCAAGTGACAAGGCATTGATGCATTGTTTCTTTACAAAGTCTCAGACGAATCTTAGCTGGATTTGGCACAAAAGGTTTTCTCATCTGAACTTCAAGAATCTATCTAAGATATCCAATCAAGACCTAGTTAGAGGGCTCCCAAAATTCAGCGTTGTGAAGGACAAGATGTGTTCAGCGTGTGAACAAGGAAAACAAACCAAGTCCTCTTTCAAGCCCAAGTCATGTTCCAGTATATCAGTCCCTCTTCATCTACTCCATATGGACTTGTTTGGACCTATTCCTGTTTGTTCTCTAGGTGGAAATAAGTATACTCTAGTGGTTGTTGATGAGTTCACTCGATTTACATGGGTAATTTTCTTGAAGAAGAAAAGTCAGGCTGCACAGGAAATCATCTCTCTGATTCGTAAAACT
The DNA here is from genome assembly GCF_051521515.1 of Lactuca serriola. Classification (NCBI taxonomy): domain Eukaryota; kingdom Viridiplantae; phylum Streptophyta; class Magnoliopsida; order Asterales; family Asteraceae; genus Lactuca; species Lactuca serriola. The sequence goes on along the minus strand of NC_136412.1, from coordinate 65,866,748 downwards.
GAGACACTGACAGGTCTTAAAGTTAAGCAACTAAGAAGTGATCATGGCACTGAGTTCCGAAACTCAACTCTTGAAGAATTTTGTGATCATAAAGGAATTGGACAGAACTTCTCAGCTCCTCGCACTCCTCAGCAAAATGGTGTTGCTGAACGAAGAAATAGAACACTGATTGAGGCAGGAAGGACCTTGATGATCCATGCTGGTCTTCCTATGTCGTTTTAGGCTGAAGCAGTCAATACAGCATGTTTTACTCAGAATCGATCTCTAATTCACAGGATTCACAGGAAGACTCCATATGAAATGCTTAAAGATCGAAAACCAGATGTATCTTTTTTTCATGTGTTCGGATGTCTTTGCTATATTCTAAATTAGCGTGACCCAAGATCCAAGTTTGAACCTAAGGCTGATAAAGGTATTTTTGTTGGGTACTCATCTATTTCAAAGGCTTTTCGTGTTTTTCATGTGGACAGGCAATGTGTTGAAGAATCCATTCATGTGAAGTTTGATGAGGAATCATACACTGATGAAAAAGTCACTCATTCTCCTTCTATCTTTCAAGAGCTTCTCTCTTGTCCATTCGATGAATCACCTTGTGCTGAGGAGAAGTCCGATTCTTCTGATCCTTTCATTCCAGTTCCATGTCCCTTGAGTCAAGATACTACAGCCACATCAGCAGATAACTCATTAGATGCTGATGAAACCCTTGAAGCTGAAGACTCTCCTGAAACTGATAATGTGTCAGTGTCTGTCTCTCCGGAATCAGCATCAGTCATTGAACATTGAGATCATCCTGTTAATCGAATTATAGGGAATATTCATGATGGTGTCCGAACCAGATCTAGTGTACTTAATAACTTTTGCATGTATGTTAACTTTGTTTCAATGATCTTACCTGATAAAGTACACACAGCTCTTCAAGATGCTGATTGGATCAAAGCCATGCAAGAAGAACTGAATGAGTTTAAAAGGCACAATGTTTGGACTCTTGTCCCAAGACCATCTGGGAAGTCTATCACTGGAACTCGCTGGGTCTATCGTAACAAGGTTGATAAAGATGGAATCATCACTCACAACAAGGCAAGGCTTGTAGCTCAAGGGTTTACTCAGATTGAATCTATCGACTACGGGGAAACTTTTGCCCCAGTTGCTCGCATTGAAGCTATCAGGCTGTTTCTCGCATACGCATCCTACATGAACTTCATTGTCTATCAGATGGATGTGAAAACAGCATTCCTTCATGGTGTGTTAGAAGAAGAAGTGTTCCTAAATCAGCCCCCAAGCTTTGTGGACAGAGATCATCCTGATTACGTGTACCGGTTAGATAAAGCTGTTTATGGACTGAAGCAAGCTCCCAGGGCTTGGTATGAGACGCTGACATCGTATCTGCTTGAAAATGGATACAGACGAGGAGCAATCGACAACACTCTCTTCATCAAAAACAAAGGCTCAGATATGGTTCTTGTTCAAATTTATGTTGATGACATTATTTTTGGCTCTCCAAATGAGACACTGAGCAAGGAATTTGCAGAGATCATGTCTCAATGGTTCGAAATGAGCATGATGGGAAAGATGACCTTTTTCTTAGGTCTTGAGGTTCAGCAACAAAAGACAGGTATTTCCATTTGTCAAAGTAAATATATTTCTGACCTGCTTGTTAAGTATTCTCTCAGTGACTGCAAACCAGCCTCTACCCCAGTATCTAAGACTGATAAGCTACACGCTGATCCAACTAGAACAGATGTCAATCACTCTCTGTATCGAGGAATGATTGGATCCCTCTTATATCTCACAGCAAGTCGTCCTGATATCATGTTTGGAACCATTCTCTGTGCTCGATTCCAAGCTAATCCCAAAGAATCTCATCTCATGGCTGTCAAACGTATTTTTCGATACTTAAAGGGAACTCAAAACCTTGCACTGTGGTATCCTCGCGACTCAGCATTTGAACTTTATGGATACACTGACTCAGATTATGCAGGATGCAATTTAGACAAAAAGAGTACATCTGGTGGATGTCACTTCCTTGGCAACCGTCTCATCAGCTGGTCTAGCAAGAAGCAAACATCAGTTGCCATCTCAACTGCAGAAGCTGAGTATGTTGCCACTGGGAGATGCTGTGCTCAGCTCTTATGGATTCAAAATCAGCTTCTCGACTATGGGTTCAAGTTCTCAAAGACTCCCATCTATTGTGACAACACCAGTGCCATTCAGATCACACAAAATCCTGTTCAGCACTCAAAGACAAAGCATATCGAGATCAGACATCACTTCATCAGAGATAATGTTGAAAAAGGAAAAGTTGTTCTTGAACATGTCAAGACTTCGGAGCAACTTGCTGATATCTTCACAAAGGCACTGGATTCTCAATCAACTGCTTACATTATTGGAGAGCTGGGAATGATTTCCTTGTAATTAATTTTGATGTTTAATTGTACTAATGTTTGATTTTGTCTTATAAGCTGATGTACATTGTGCTGATGATGACATACTGATGGTATTTGCTACTGAGCACTTTGGTTTGATTTCTTATCTCTATCTCTTCCTCAAATCTTCTAAATAAAAGTTGAATGATTCACTGTATTAAACCATACACTGATAACGACTTGAAACTCTTTGCCGATGGTTAGATCAAAACACCAAGATCTATCACACGCAACTACCCCTTCTTACCAATCTTACACTGACTCTGTGATTCAGTGTGCCAAAACACACACTGATGAGAATCTAAAATCTTTGCCGATGGTTAGATAAAAACACCAAGATCTATCACACGCAACTACCCCTTCTTACCAATCTTACACTGATTCTGTGATTCAGTGTGCAAAAACACACGCTGATGAGATTCTAAAAATCTTTGCCGATGGTTAGACCAAAACACCAAGGTTTATCACACGCAACAATCCTTTCTTTACCCTCCTCTTATTCAGTGTCTAATGATTCAGTAAGATACACCACTCACTGATGAAGTCAAAAAAAAAAAAAAAACCCTCCGTGCCGATGGTTAGATAATGTAACTAGTATCTATCACACGTACCACTCTCCTTGCTAGCCCTGAATAAGCAAGCTGTACCTTGAATTGACGGAGAAATATCTTCAGCATGTAACTTTTGTGTCACTGAGCTCAGCGCTTCCGCAAACACTGATTGACGCTTCACATTCAGTCAACGGCTCTTTTATCCAACGACTATATTCTACTTTGACAGGTTGTTACGATGCGCCGTTATCCTTAATGACGATAATCAAGCAGATCATAAGATAATCATTACCTTTTAAAAACCCCTTTTATTCCATATTTAAACCTCTTTCTCCCCTTGGTTTAATTTTTCCTTCCCAAAAAACTTGAACTTCTCTCAAAAACCCTAGAATTCTCAAATACTCTCCAATGGCGGCATCTCTGTTCACATACTCCTCAACTTCTCGAAGGGTCATTCCTGCCCCAAACTCTCCTCCTCTTCCCATTCACATCAAGGCCACCAATGTAGTCTTCAACCCCGACATTCCAGAGGTTCATCGAGGTCTTGGACTCGATGATTTCGTAAATTTCTTGGCTTCTTGTCGCCTTCGATATGCAATCAGCGATGTACCATCCGAGTTCTTCCCAGAACAAGTATGTGAGTTCTACTACACTGCAACCGTTAATGAAGAAAACAACGCCATCACCGGAACCATTGGCCATGGAAGACACTCTGTCTTCATCACCGCAGAACTTCTCAGTGCTACTTTAAGGTTACCAATCTTCGAACCCTTCTCTGAACCTCCATCTATTGAAAGATGTAAATGCATGTTTGATCAACTGGGCTATGATCACTCAAAGGCTGGTACTCGATCAGCTCTTATTTTGCGTCAGTGCATGACCCCAGGCTGGAAGTTTTTCACTGGAGCTCTATGCAAGTGTGTGGGTCACAAGTCTCGTAGTGGTGACCAACTGAGCAATTATGAGCAACAAGTTGTCTGCTCCCTTCTTCTCAACAAAAGGCTGGATTATGGGGCACTTTTCTTTGATCAGCTTGTTCAGCTTCTACGTGCAAATGTGCGTGCTGATCATGTTCCCTTTCCACGCTGGATTTCCCTGGTATTCGACAAGTTCTGCGCTGCTAACTACTTTTCTCACTCTGGGAATCCAATCCAATGTCCTCGAATGTCAGTTCGTATGTATCAGGATGATCCTTTAGATACCGACATTGGAATATCCGATCGGATGAGAGAATGGATTGCCAATCCATACACTGTGCCTTCTCTCACCGTTGACACTGAGGAAGGAGGTGCTAATGGTAATCATATGGATAATGCTGATCAAGAGGTGGAGCATCTTGATGGCGATCATTTCTCCCCTCAACTGTCTCATCACATCATCTCGGACTCTGGTAAAGCCTCCTCAGCACCACATGATTCGATGCCTCAGGGGGAGCATCCATCTCAGGGGAAGCATCCCTCACAGGGGGAGCATCAGTCTCAGGGGGAGCATCCGTCACCAGCAGCTCACCATTTCTCTCTAAGGATGCCTCCTAGCTCTCCAACTGTCCCAGGTACCTCAATGGTTCAAATTCCCGCTTCAGCATTTTCTGAACTGCTGTCACTGACTCGGGACATGAGTCAGCGTCTGCTTCGCATTGAGGCTGATGTTCAACAAATCAAGGAGGTTCTCCTACTTACTCCTCCCGCTAGTCCCAACCTTGATGATGCTCAAAAAGGGGGAGATACTGATGAAGATGCTGATGCTAATGATCATGCTGATGGTGAACCTCATGCTGATGGTGAACCAAATGAAAAAGACACTGAACCGGCTGCTGACAATACTATCATTCAGCATGAATCTCCCAATCCGGTTCCCGTTCGTGAATCTGATTCTGCAGGGCATAATAGTCCAGCAGCTACTGAAAAGTTGTTTGAAGATTGTGAGCATGATAAAGAGCATGATGAACCTGATGACGAATGTCAAATTCTTGATATGAACTTCATTGATCCTTTCATTCCAGTTCAGCAAGAGAGCTCAGATGACCTTGAAGAATCTCATCCGATACTAGCTGATGATATTGCTGATCCCATCATTCCGGTCCAAGGAGAGGATTCGGACGTTGCCAGTGAAGAATCTCATCCGTTGTCTCGAAAGCGGAAGGCAGTAGATACTGAATTGGATCATTCTCAAACTGATAATTCTTCGTCTGTGAAGAAACCTAAGTCCATTGTCAGTATTTCAAACCTTGCCACTGAATGGAACATGTCCCCTGATCAAGTCAAGCAAATTCTTGATGAAGCCAATCGAGCTCAGCTTCTAAAGAACATTGCTCAAGCTGATGAATCCCTTATTCAGCACAAACTTCAGGCCAAGGGATCATTTGAAGCTCAGATGCAAAAGTTCCTGGAATTTCAGTCCAAGGCTCGGTCTTCTCAACCTTCTACTGGCTCTAGTAAGCCTAAGGCTGACAGTGTTCTTGACCGGATTGATCGAAAGAGATTTGAAGATGTTTTCAATCGGTGAATGTGTGGTGACAAGATCATCAAGGTCAAAGCTTCCAAACCTCGAAACGAGAAAATCCTTTCGTTGCTGATTACTCGTCAAGGTCCTCAGCATTCATATACTGAGGTTGTCAAAAGAGATGAGCTGATCAGATATGGGTTTTCGGAATGGATGGAACTGCTTGATCTAGCATCCAAGCAAACCTCAGCTCACTCTTCCGAACTGACTTGTGCTCTTCATCTACTGATCAAGAAGGTTCAGCGTTTGGATCTTGTTCCCAAAGAACGACCTCAGCATCAAGGACAAAGGTCGTCAGTTCCTAGATCTCGAAGGACCAAGTTTCATGTTGATGGTGAAGAAGTACTGGTTTTAGACTTCGGTGCTGATGTGATTAATAATTCTCTTCCTCTCGGTGTTGATCCGGTTCAACATCAATTCATCTCAGCTCCTGAACACGGAATGTTCTACCTTGATAAAAACAGGAGAATGTGTTTTCAGCGCACTATTGAGATTCCAAAAGCTCCAACCACTCACCTTGTTGGCTTAAGGCAAATGTGCATGAGTCATCAAGATCTATCAGGAGAATTTCAGATTCTTATCGCAATGGAGCTGCTGAACAGAAGACAGGAGTTGCTGGACAGTCCTTACTGGCCAGTTAAAATTGAAGCTGAAGCTGAGTATGAAGAATTCCTTTCCAGAGGTGTCTTAATTTAGTTTGTTTTGAACATCATCATATTGGGGGAGATTGAAAGGTCAAGCCTTGAAATATGATAATGTTTAAAACAGACTCAGCGTCAGCGTATGTCTCAGCGTCAGCACCAGCGAATCAGCAGTTCAGTTTATAATAGTTTAGTGTATTCAGTACGTTGTAACAAATCTTGTATTTATCCTGTTTCCTTAGTTATCTTGATTTATTAGCTGGCGTATCCCTGAATTGTAGGGATCGTCTAGAATAGCAGTATATATTATTCTGTATAGGTTTGTGAATAGTAACGCTTTCACAAACCCTAATTGTCGCTTTGTGCACACGATAATCTCTTGGTGAAATTATCTTTCTTAGTGAAAGTTTTTCTTCGTGAATTTCTCTTGTTCATAGTCATTGTTTGATATTTCGATTGATCTAAAGGCCTCTTCAGGTATCTTTTGATGATGAGGGGTCTGAGATAGTGGAAAAACAATCCAAGAAGGTACTGCTGAAATCTGCACGAAAGGGAGAAATGTACCCTTTGAATCTTAACCCAATTCGAGGGACACCAGCTATCTGCTTACTATCAAAGGCAAACACCGATGAAAGCTGGTTATGGCATCGACGTCTATCACACCTGAATTTCAAAGACATCAACAAATTAGTGATTGGTGATCACGTTCGAGGCCTTCCTCTTCTCAAGTTCGAAAAGGGGCATTTATGTGCAACATGTGAGATGGGTAAACAGAGCAGAAAAAGCCACCCTACACGCATCAATACTATGATAGTGGAAGCACTTGAACTGTTACACATTGATTTATGTGGACCTTCTGCTATAGAGAGTATCGGTAGAAGTAAGTACATTCTTATTATTGTAGATGATTTTTCACGCTTCACTTGGGTTTTCTTTCTTAAGCAGAAATCTTATGCTACTCCCATGCTGAAGGCATTCATCAAGCAAATAGAAGTATAACTAAAGAAAATGGTCAGAAACATCAGAAGTGACAATGGTCTGGAATTCAAGAGCAAGGATTTTGAGGACTTTCTGGCTGATAAGGGGATAACTCACAATTTTTCGGCCCCTTATACACCACAGCAGAATGGGATTGTTGAAAGATGAAACCGCTCGTTATGTGAAGCAGCTAGAAGCATGTTAAGTTTCGATTCCCAACCTTTATACTTCTGGGCTGATGCAATTGCTGCTGCATGCTATACTCAGAATCGCTCTTTGCTCAACAAGAGATTCTCTATAACTCCTTATGAGATCATAAACCATAGGAAACCGAATGTCAAATTTTTCCATATCTTCGGTTCAAGGTGCTTCATTTTTAATTCCAAAGAGAACCGAAATAAGTTTGATGTTAAAGCCGACGAGGGCATATTTCTGGGTTACTCTCTGTCATCAAAAGCATACAGGGTGTTGAATAAGCGTTCCAAAACAATTGAAGAGACTTATTATGTCACCTTTGAAGACAATTATATGAAGAAGGTTCAAAGGACTGAAAGTGCCTTAGGAGACATATTCCTAGAATCTGGACAGGTCTCGGTTCCAATATCCAACCTGTTTGAGGAATACATTCGGCTATTCGATGAACCAGAAAAGGCAATTCATTCAGAGGCAACGGCAGCAGATAACAAACTTGATAATCTCATGAAGATCATAGACGAAGCTACTAAATAGATGGAAAGCGAACCACCAAGCTCTAAGTCATCAACAGGCTCTCCAAACAAAGATTCAACGTTCCAGGGGGAGAGCACTACCACATCCAAGACAACCGAAGTTTCGGTTGAGGGGGAGAATCCAAGTTCATCTCCTACATCTAAAGGTTCAGATGATAGGGAAAACAATAATCCAAAACAAACAAGTGATAGTCAAATCGAGGGGGAGAAACCTACTTTCACAAGAAATACAGACTCTGATGCTGACAGAGATTTCACTTCGCCAGTCAAGGGGGAGAAGGAGAAAGAAAGTGATAGTTCTATTGACGAAGGTGAGGGTGATCTGTCAGATATTGACATAGAATTAGAAGCTGAATTGAATCCAGAATATGATCCAAGCTATCCTCCATTAGTAAAATGGACAAAAGACCATCCCAAATAACAAATTATTTGTGAAACCTCAGAAAGTGTGCTTACTCGATCTCAACTGAAGGCGAAACAAACTGCATTATTCTCTAAAGTAGAATTTTGTATGTTCAATTCGTTTATTTCCAAAATTGAGCCGAAAACTGTAAATACTGCACTTGATCATTCAGAGTGGGTTCAAGCAATGCAGGATGAGCTCCATGAGTTCGAACGCAACAGAGTTTGGAGGTTGATTCCTACACCAAAAGATGCTTCTGTTGTCGGCCTGAAATGGGTGTTTAGAAATAAGATGGACAAAGAAGGGAATGTCATTCGTAACAAGGTTCGGTTGGTTGTAAAAGGTTATTGTCAAGAAGAAGGGATAGATTATGAAGAAACCTTTGCTCCAGTATCAAGGTTAGAATCTGTCAGAATCTTTCTTGCATATGCTGCTCACAAGAAATTCGAAGTTTTCCAAATGGATGTCAAATGCGCTTTCTTAAATGGAGAATTAGAAGAAACCGTTTATGTTGAGCAACCGCCTGGTTTTGTGAATGAAAATACCCTGATCATTGTTGTGTCCTAGATAAAGCAGTCTATGGGCTAAAACAAGCATCGAGAGCCTGGTATTAAACGTTAACTCGCTTCTTGAAAATGTCAAAATTTAAACAAGGTTCGGTTGACCCAACCTTCTTTCGTAAGAAGGAAGGCGAACATTTGATGATTGTTCAAATTTATGTTGATGATATCATCTTCGGCTCCACTAATCCTAGCTTAACAGCTGGATTCAGGAAGTTGATGGAGACTAAATTTGAAATGAGCACAATGGGTCCAATTAACTTTTTCCTTGGTTTGAATATTAGACAGGGACCAGAAGGTATCTTTATAAACCAGGAAGCATACACCAAGAACTTACTGAAAAAATTTGGAATGAAGGGTGACTCAAAAGTGAAGGTTCCTATGGCATTTGGCACTAAGCTAACCCCATCTTTGGAGAAACCTGCTGTGGATATAACACTTTCTCGTCAAATGATCGGGTCCCTTATGTATCTAACAGCTAGTAGGCCATATATTATGTTTTCTGTTTGTTACTGTGCCAAGTTTCAAGCCAATCCAAGAGAACCTCACATGCTTGCTGTGAAGAACATTTTTCGATATCTGAAGAAAACTTCATCTCTCGGTCTCTGGTATCCTGCAAGATCTGGATTCTTCATCCAAGCCATCTCTGATGCTGATCTAGGAGGATGTGGACTGGACAGAAAGAGTACTACAGGTGGATGCCAATTTCTAGACGAGAAACTTGTTAGTTGACAGTCCAAGAAACAAACCTGTGTTTCGTTATCCACAGCCGAAGCTGAATATATTGCTGCAGCATCTTGCACCTCTCAAGTGGTTTGGATTCAAAGTCAACTAAGAGATTATGGTCTAAGTATGAAGAAGATTCCTCTCTATTGCGACTCTGAAAGTGCAATTAGGATTTGTCATAATCCAGTGCAACACTCAAAAACCAAGCATATTGCACTTCGGTATCATTTCATCAAGGATTATGTTGAAGATGGGAATGTGGAAGTGCACTTTGTACGATCTGTTGATCAACTGGCTGACATCTTTACTAAAGTCTTACCAGAGGCAACCTTTAACAAAATCTTATAAGGCTTGGGCATGATGGAAGGAGAGTCGGTACCGAATCCTCAAAACTCTCATTAAAATTAGAAAACCGAAATGGACAGACCACTCGGTCTATTTCGGCTCTAGACTTTTAGGGAACCGAAATGGACAGACCGCTCGGTCTATCTCGGCTCTGTAATTTTCTGGAACCGAAATGAACTGAACGCTCGGTCTATTTCGCTTCACTCATTTAAAATAAGGTTTCGGTTGTATATTCTGTGCATATCTCTCTTTCGATTTGAACTTAATTATTTTATCTTTCTGTTTTTATTCTTTTTCAGAAAATTTCAAAAATTCCAAAAATATTTTTCTGTTTTTATTCTTTTTCAGAAAATTTCAAAATTCCAAAAATATTTTATCTTTCTGTTATATTTTTTAATTTTGTTTATCTCGTATGTTTGTCTGTTTGGCTTGTTTGGTGTGTTTCTTTACTTTTCATAGGTGATATGAATACCCAAATAATCGATTGTGGATCTAAGGAAGGTAAGATTCAATTTCAAAATGAACTAGTTAAGGGTCCCTAGAAGCATGCTGTTGCATGTTGTCTTAATCCTCTACGATCTTGAGCAGGCCTTAATGATTCGATTAACACCCATCGTTTCTTCCAAATCAGGCTAATTTATATTACTCGGTCTAGAGCTACCTTACTCTTCTCATATGAGTAAAGCGTTTCTCTGCTTTGTCATGATTATCTAGCAGAAGGTACATTCGGTTCTTTAGCCACCTCCTGATATTCTCCATCTACTTTCGGTTCACCAACGTAACCCTTGAGACTCTCGGTGTTTACCACTGAGGTTTATGGTTACACAACATCTGTGTTTGCGATCCTAGATACGTTTACCACGTGCTGAGTGAAACCCAATATCCAACACCAAAAATGAATTAAAGGTGAGTTATACATTCAAGAACTTACTGGTTACCTGAAGAAATCTCTCTTTTTATTTTTGTGTGATCTTTTATGAAATTGTCTACTACCAAGGCATTTCTTCCCAAAGAGATCCAGTTTATTTTTTTTTTTTGAGATTTCTGATTTCTCTATAGTCACTAAAACAATAAAACCCACCTACCTGTTCTACAGACCACATCGATCTCATAGGTACTTCTTCCAACGTTCGGTTTTATGTTGAAACTCGAAGTTCGGTTGAAGATAAGCTACCTTAAGCCTATGATTAAAAGAAGCCTTTCAATGTTTATTAACAAACAGTTGATCGTATTTTTCAGGAAACCACACAAGCATTTCAAGTCTCTCTTGACTTTGAAGGAAGTGATTCTTGCCCGGAATCCTCTGCTTTCTGTCTAATTATAAGACATCACTCACATCCCATACACATTTGATTTGTTTCTTTATCTTTGGCACACTTATGCACGAAATTTTTTATTTTCCAACATTCTGGTTACTGTTTGGTTTGAGTTTTGGATCATTTATTGTAACCAAACGAGGGGCTAATGTGGAATTTTAAACGACGATTGAAGATAAGATTTAGGTGCGTGAATTTGAACGGTTTCTAAAGCCATGCATGCTGACGTATATCTGGGAGTAACCACCTTGTCACATCGCATTTTTTTAGGCGACGTTTAGTGATCTCATCATAATCATCACGGTTTTCTCTCTCCAGGCAATGGTATATAAAGGGTTTAACATCTTATTTGTCTTTTACCAACATTCAATTCTCTCAAACTTACCAGCATTCAAGTCTCTCAAACGACGAGTAAACAGTGTTCATCATCTTCTTCATTCATCAATGGCGACTTCCTCTTCAGTACATGAACAGACGGCATCATCATCCTTGCTCACCATTAAACCTAACCAAAATATGATCATTGAACTTAATCCGTTCTTATATGACTCATATATGCTGCAGATTGTGGAATGTTTAAAATATTCCCCCTGGTTTTAGCCCTAACCCAAGTTGAAGCAGTCCCAATTTCGCTGTTATCACAGGTTTATTCCACGGCGACTTATGACAAAAACAAAGATCGTATCTATTTTACCATCCACGACAAGAAGGCTTCTGTTTCAAAGGTGAAGTTCTGTTCGATTTTGAATCTTGCAGTAGATTCTTCTGTCATCTCGCCGGACTTCATCACCATATCTCAGCTAGTTTCAATGATGTACGAGATGGGGTATACCGATGTGCTAACAACCATTACCAAAGTGAAGAAATCTTGTTTACCCTCTCAGTGGAATGGCTTGCTCACTCTACTGATTAAGGGTTTAGCAGAACAATGTGGTGGTTCCGATACTACAAGCAAGGGTTTTCTCGCCATTCTTTACGGCCTCTACAACGGGATCAATCTTGATTATGGCTCTATAATCTGGTCTCAGGTGGTGCAGAGTCTCAATACATCGACACGGCATTCTGAAGTTTCATGTGGGCATTTTTGGACCCTGATTACAAGGAAGGCAATTAATTCTTTAGAGATTCCGATCATGCAGGATGCTCTACTTGCTTCTATTGCCACATTCCATACAAAGAAGATAATCCTCTCTGATCCGCTCAAGTTTCCTCATTATGGAATGATTCCTGAAACCATGTATCGTGGTGTTGCAGAAAAGAGTAATGTCTTGGCTGACTATAGGAAGCTTCCTCCTATCGGACCGAGAGTTCTGTCTCTAGAGCAGCAAGCAGCTTTGGATGCACTAGAAAAGCCTACCAACATAGGAAAGAGAGTTTCAAAGAAAGAGGATCCTGAGGAACGTAAGTCCAAGTCCTATAAACGCAAGTCTGGTGAAGACGATACTTCTCAACCGAAATCGAAGAAGATAAAGAAGATGGCTCGCAAACCTAGAGGGAACACTCCTCCAAGCACAGATCATGCAGATGAGCAAAGTAAGGAAGAAGAGGTTCGTCATGTCTCACCCCGAGAGCCCACTCCTCCACGATCTCCTACTTCACCAGAATCTCCAAATCACAACAGAGTTCCAACTCCAACCCCATCACCGAAACAGACTGTTCCACTTTCTGTTCCCACTGTTACTACACCCCTTACCACTCAAGCAAAAACTTTGACAACCCCACCACTAATTACTTCAGTTCCTATTTCTACTATACCCTTATCTTCTCCACTTATAACCGAATCAACAACTACTACCATTCCAAAATTCACCGTGGAAGTCAATGTATCTGATATAGGGGCTATTACTGTGACTGAAACTCTAATCGCTACCAAACTACCTTCACCAACCCCATCCTCTGATTCTGGTGCTACTCTTGGGGGAGAAGATGAGGAATTTGACTCGATTTACTACAGTCCTTACCGACATCCAACTGATGATGAGACTGATGCTCTTGTCACAAGTCAACAAATACAGGGCATTCATGAGAAGTTGGATCGTTTGCTTGCCGCCAGCAAAGCCTATGGTGGTGTTGTTCTTAAAGCTTTTCTTGAGACAACTATTGAGCAGTATACTCTGGCAATTGATAATTCTACAAAGGCAGTTAATGATTCTACCTCCACCTGTAAGCAGGCCACCAAAGACGTTTCTGAGATTGTTCATACAACTCAGATTTTTCTTGAGTCGTTAAAGTCACATGCTGACACCCATGCAACACACTATCAATCCTCTGTGGACTCCTTTTCTAAGTCTCTTCACGATGAAACTACTAAGTTTGAGGCTGTACGCTCTGAGCTTAAAATAGAAACCACTTCTTTCTTAAATTCAGTGGACTCTCGTTTTGATGCCCTGGCTGCTAATCTTGCAATAGAGAGTGCCTTGAAGGAGGATTTGGCTAAAAATCAAGCAACAATTGATGTTCAGAAAGTGCAGCTAGCCCAGGCGGAGAAAGAAATTTCCTTGTTGAAAACTCAGAGGGCTGTTTATAAAAGTTGTGCAGGAGATGTAAAAGATTTGCTGACTAATTTGCTTGAAGCGCATGATCCGATCTTAACTCTGACTATTCGGAATCATCTTCAATCCAAACTCCTTCCTGCTATTTCCATTTTAAGTGAAATGAAAGGTGTTTCCGAGGGGGGGTGTACCTCCAAAACAAGGGGGAGAGAGTAGCGCTCGTTATTTTGTTAGACCGAGACCGATTGTGAAGACAGAAGATGAACAACCGAAAGTCACAACAGAACCGAAGGTTAATTTATCTTCAGGTTTTGGTTCTCAATCAAAGTAGAAAGGGATTAATGATGACAGTGAGAGTGATGTTGAAGAAACTATAGCTGATGCTCTAATACGAAAGAAAAGAAACAAAGAGCTTGATGAAACGATGAAAGTGGTTAGTGAAGCAGAGGAGAAGGAAAAGAGAAACAAGGAAGAAGAGGGTGTCTTGCAATGCAAGAAGGCTTTGTTTCCTGACTGGAACAGAGACACACTTATCAATCAAGCGATTGAGTTTCCTTCTGTTTATTGGTTGGAACCAGTTGCTTCGTTTGATTGTGATAACTCTAAAGACTCGCAGTTTGATATGCCTATTACCAGAAAAGCTTTTACGTTTCAATGCTTTGAGGCGACCGTTGAGTTTCCACATCCACACCCGAAGGTTGACAGGGAATTGATCGATTTTTACTTGAAGTATGGTCAACCACAGTACTTAACTTGGAGTGCACAGAATATTATAAAAGTTAAGGTACTGAAACCTTCACCTGCTGGGAGATTCGTAAATGTCAATTTCAAAATCACCCGTGGTTCAGCAAACACGGTGTCTATAATCTCTCTAGCAGATCTTCCTAACCTCAATCCTCATGACTGGATTCTGCTATACAACATTCTGCTCTCTGATCCTAGGGAGTATGAGCCGATTTTAGATCATCTTAAGAGAATGTTGGCTTCCTATATCCATGAGCTTGCAACTATGGATCAGGAAATAGCAAAGGTAATGAATAAAAAGCCAACTGTGAAGCCGACACCTAAACCTGGTGATGTAAACATGATGAAATTGGGAGAGATAGATTCAACAAATCTAACTATCATGTTCACGAAAGGAGAAGGACTCAAGTTTCTGTTTGCTCTGGCTGATAAGCATCTGTTTTCAACAGACTGTTTGGAACATATCATCAATATCATACACCGATGCAAGCAGAACTCAGCGGCTGATAAGAAGAACTTTACTGACATGCTTCATTGGTATATTACTTTTCGCCATCATATGATAGCCATTATACCGAAGGTGTTCAAAACTGTGAAGAAGCCTCCAGCTATTAAAAAGGAATGAGGTTTCGGCTCCAAAGACGCAAAGGGGGAGATTTTTGAGTCTGTTTGTGTTGCGTCTTTGGCCATATATTTTGTATCCGGATTGGACCTGTCCATCCGTGTCTATCTAGATTAGTTTCGTTGTTATCTAGATTAGCTGTTAGGGTTATAGTATATATATATATATATATATATATATATATATATATATATATATATATATATATATATGCATGCATGTATGCGTATATTGATAACGGTGGTTAATTACGTTGATTCTTGTAACCCTAAACACCTCTACAGATTGAAGTTCTTTATCGAGCTCTTCTGAGGTGTTATCACATTAATCATACGACATATTCAGTGCCATACTTGTTTTCTTTGTTACGTTCTTATTTAATATCCTGCTTAGAATCATACGATCCTAAAAGAACTTTGTTCTAACAAGTGCAATATGCTTTGTCTTTGAGTGCTGCACCGGATTGTGACAAATTCTTATCACGCTTTCAGAGTCACAATAAAGAGGAATCTTCTTCATACTACGTCCATAGTCTCTAAGTTGACTTTGTATCCAGACTACTTGTGAAGTACACGAAGCAGCAGCTATGTATTCTGCTTCGGTTGTTGAGAGAGACACACATGTTTGTTTCTTGGACTGCTAGCTAACTAGTTTGCCATCAAGGAACTGGCATCCTCCAGTTGTGCTCTTTCTATCTAGACCACATCCACCCAGATCAACATCAGAAAAGGCTTGAACAAAGAATCTGGATTTTGTTGGATACCATAGATCGAGCGACGAGGTTCGCTTCAAATATCGAAAAATATTCTTCACTGCCACCATGTGAGGTTCTCTAGGATTAGCTTGAAACCTGGCACAATAACAGACAAAAAACGTAATGTCCGATCTACTTGCAGTTAGATACATGAGTGATCCTATCATTTGATGATAGAGAGTCATATCTACAGCAGGCTTTTCCAGAGATGGTGTTAACTTAGTGCCAAACGCCATAGGAACCTTCACCTTTGAGTCTCCCGTCATACCAAATTTTGCCAATAAATTCTTCGTGTAAACCTCCTGGTTAATAAAAATACCTTCTGGTCCCTGTCTTATATTCAACCCAAGAAAAAAGTTAATTAGACCCATTGAGTTCATTTCAAATTTAGTCTCCATCAGCTTTCTGAATTCAGCTGTTAAGTTGGGATTCGTGGAGCCGAAGATGATATCATCGACATAAATTTGAACTATCATTAGATGTTCGCCTTCTTTCTTGCGAAAGAAGGTTAGGTCAACCAAACCTTCCTTGAATTTAGACAATTTCAGAAAGCGAGTTAGTGTTTCATACCAGGCCCTTGGTGCTTGTTTCAGACCATACACAACTTTATCTAACACATAGCAATGATCAGGGTATTTCTCATTCACGAACCCAGGTGGTTGCTCACCATACACCGTTTCTTCTAGTTCTCCATTTAGGAAGGCACATTTCACATCCATTTGAAAAACTTCGAAGTTTTTATGAGCAGCATATGCCAGAAAGATTCGAACTGATTCCAATCTGGCTACAGGAGCGAAGATCTCCTCATAGCCTATTCCTTCTTGTTGACAATATCCCTTTACCACCAGCCAAGCCTTATTCCTAATAACATTGCCTTCTTTATCCATCTTGTTCCTGAAGACCCACTTCAATCCAACCACATAAGCATCCTTTGGTGTGGGTATTAGTCTCCAAACTCGATTGCGTTCAAACACATTAAGTTCATCTTGCATTGCCTGTACCCAATCATCATGATCAAGTGCAGTGTTGATTGTCTTTAGTTCGATTTTAGAGACAAACGAATTAAACATGCAGAATTCAACTTGAGAGAATAATGCAGTTTGCTTCGCTTTCAACTGAGACTGTGTGAGAACCCGTTCGGATGATTCACCAATTATCTGTGTTTTAGGATGATCGTTAGTCGATTTTGTGAGAGGAGGGTAGTTCGGGTCATAAACAGGATCCAACTCTGCATTAATCTCTTCTTCAAATTCTGATTGATCGTCTTCGTCATTTGTATTTGCATTCTCCCCCTCAAATGACGAAGTATATCCCATGTCAGGTTCAGGTGTTACTCCCTCGGTTGGAGTAGGACGTTCTCTTGGAGAAGAGTTCTCCTCCTCGATTGGCAGTTCGGCTGTGTGGATGACAGATGGACCCTCCCCCTCGAACATTGAGCTTTTGTTTGGAGGAGCTGCTGAGGGTTGATATTTAGCTGGTTTCGAAGGATCTTTTTCAATTTCTTTTGCAGCTTCATCGATAATCTTCTTCATATGGTCGATTTTGTTGTCTGTTGCTTGCGCTTCTGACAGTATGGCTTTTTCTGGTTCGTCGAACAACCTTATGTATTCTTCTAACAAGTTGGAAATAGGAACTGAGACTTGACCTGATTCTGGAAATATGTCCTCAGTGACACTCTCGGGTGTCAGATTTTTCCTCATATAGTTGTCATCAAACGTTACGTAGTAGTTTTCTTCAATCCATTTGGAGTGTTTATTTAAAACCCTATAAGCCTTTGAAGTTAGTGAATAGCCAAGAAAACTTTCTTCGTCATCCTTGTCATCAAATTTGTTTCGGTTCTCTTTGGGGTTAAAAATGAAGCATCTGGAACCGAACACGTGAAAAAATTTAACATTGGGCTTCCGGTTGTTCAGAATTTCATACGGAGTGATGGCGAATTGTTTGTTAAGTAGGGACCAGTTTTGAGTATAACATGCAGCAACAACTGCATCTGCCCAAAAATATAGAGGGAGTTAAGCGAAGCTCAACATTGTTCGGGCAGCCTCACACAAGGAACGGTTTCGTCTTTCAACAGTTCCATTCTGTTGTGGGGTATAGGGAGCTGAGAAGTTATGAGAAATTCCCTTTTTCAGTTAGAGAGTCTTCGAACTCTTTATTCTTGAATTCTAGCCCATTATCACTTCGAATGTTCCTCGCCACCTTTCGTAGTTGAAGTTCGACTTGCTTGATGAAAACTTTCAGCTTTGGAGACGCCTCTAACTTCTGTTTAAAAAAGAATACCCAGGTGAAACGTGAAAAATCATCTACTATAACAAGAATGAACTTACTGGCACTGATGCTTTCAATAGCTGAAGGTCCACATAAGTCAATATGTAGAAGTTCAAGTGATTCAACGATCTTGGTATTGATACGTGATGGATGGATCTTTCTGTTCTGTTTACCCATCTCACATGCTGCACACATGTGTTCCTTATCAAACTTGAGAACCGGAAGACCTCGAACATGATCACTAAGCACTAAATTATTGATATCTTTAAAGTTTAGGTGCGAGAGACGTTGGTGCCATAGCCAGCTTTCATCAGAATTTGCCTTAGACAGCAGGCAAATAGCTGGTTTTCCTTTAATTGGACTGAGGTTTAGGGGGTACATCTCTCCTTTTCTTTCAGATTTTAACAAGACTCTTTTGGATTGCTTTTCGACAATTTCTGATCCTTCATCATCGAATGAGACTTTCAGACCCGTACCCACAACCAATTGAGATACACTAATGAGATTGTGTTGCAATCCTTCCACGTACGCCACTTTTCGAATTGTGAACTCTCTGTTGGTTATCATTCCATATCCTTTGATTGTTCCATAAGAGTTGTTGCCATACTTCACACATCCACCATCCTTAAGGGACCGAAACTCCCTTAGCTCTTCCTTTCTCCCTGTCATGTGACATGAGCAGCCACTGTCTATGTACCATTCGTCATCGAACTGCTCGTCATGTATAACCTGCAAATTTAAGCAGATTTAGGAACCCAAAGTCTCTTGGGCCCTGGTGAGTTTTTCACAGAAAAAGGAACAACAACATATATATTGACAAGATAGATTCTTTTTATGAGTGTGGTTTCGTCTTTTCTTTTGATGGTGTACACTTTAATTTTATTTTTATCTTGTTTAAATTGCAATGTACTACATGGTGTTATGACAGTTGGAATCCTCCTTGGATCCCTAGGGTTAGCTTCATTTTTATTATGATTGGCGTCTGCTTTAGAATCAAGTTTTCCTTTCCCTTTAACATCCTTTATTGATTAAGGTTTCTGTTGGGAAGAACCGAAACATGACCTTCGGTTCTCAGTTTTGGTGTTGGGACCGAACCATGAAGTTCAGTTCTGAACTCTATTATTGAAACCGAAACCGGATGTTCGATTCTGTCCTTTGGAGTCGGAACAGAGACTGGATGTTTGGTTTTGAGATTTGGAATAGTAAGAGTTGGGACTGAAAATTTTCTTTCTTTTGATCTCTGGTTTGTCATTTTCTACAACATTTGCTTCCTTCTTCGAGGGAACATGGTTAGGGTTTTGAGATTGCCAAAACCTTTTTCTCTCATTCAGATTCTTCATGTACCTCTGGTTTCTTTGGTGTTTCTGTTCAGCCAACTCCTTCTGAGATTTACGAATGTTGAAACTTGATTTTGGCATCTCCTTTTTAGCTTCAGTTGGGTTGGAAGATACATTGGGTGTGTTCTTCGTTTCTTCTGGTATCTCTTTTGTCCCACTTGAACTTGGTTTATCAAAGCTTGAAGGCTTATTGATTGGTTCGGCAACATATCTACTCTTTACCCTCCATGAGGTTCGCTCTGATAGAACAACTGTTTCGTCTGCATTATCGATAGGAGCAGACCAAAAATAGTTATCACACCCTTCAACATTGTCTTTGTCAACCAGGATTTTTAGTTCAGCTGTTTGTTTTCCAATGATCCCTGTGACATCATAAACCTGCTTTGGCACAATTTGAACCTTCTAGTAAACCATTGCTTTCTCTTTGAGTTTCTTTGACTTATCCCTTGACAAACGTGCATATTCAACTGAATTTTCGGATATAAGGGGTTTCTCGTTTTCGCTTTTCAAGAACTTAGAGCAATCAACTTTGTCTTCCACCGAAATTTCACTCATCTCACTCTCCTCATCAAATTCAGATGTATTTTCTACATTCATTTTATGTTCGGTCATTAATTTTGAGTTTGAAGAGTCAAATGATTGTAAGGTCTCTATCTAAATTTTCAGCTTATCATTTTCGTCTAAGAGCCTTTTAAGCATGCATTTGTGTTCTTTTGAGTCAATGAAAGACTCAATTTTGTCCATACCGGTTTTATAAGTGACATAATTCTCTTCTGAGGACATTATGGATTCACATCCAACAATGACCTCATCCTCCTTAAACTCAAGGAAGGGTAAGATCATCTTATGAATCTTTTTCCTTATTTCGCAATCTAAATGCAATTGAGTAATATTTGTATATAAGCGTTTAGCAACTAAGCAAAAAAATGATTCTTTGTTTTAAAAACTTCAAATTGTCTCTCTAAAAATAGATAATCTCATCCCTAGCCCTAGTTAACTTCGTCCCCTTCAGCTCAATCCACGTGCGTCTCTCCTCACTCTTCGATGACTCCCTACTGAGTTAGTCAATTAGGTTATAGTTTGTGAAGCGAGTTTGCATGAGACTACTACTGGGATTAGCGAATTTAAATTTAAGTTCGTTTAATTCTTCTTCGTAATTTGTGACGGGAACTTTAAGAGATTCGATATGGATTGTACCTTTTTGATCAACCGATCACAGTCGTGAATCTTTTTGCTCATGGGATTTGCTGCGAAACACTTGTCCTCCTTCAAGTTTGGCTCCTTACGCTCATCTTCGATTGGTGCACCTGCAGTCACCATCAAGCACTTCCCAACCGAACCGTTAACTTCCTCTCTTGCAACATATGTTCTGCCATGTGTAGGCTTCCTCACTTCTTCATCCTCAGAGTCTGTTGACTAGACTTCAACGCCTCCAAACTCATCATCGACCATATTCTCCTGCACAATCAAGACATTCATAGAATTGTTAGCTGCTTTCCTTTTCTTTAGCTCTTCCAGCTTTCGTTCATGATAAGCCTCATCATCTTCACCATCCCTTTTCTCTGCCCTCTTTCATAACATGCAATCTTTGGCAAAGTGATTCTTGTGGTGACAATAATTTCATTCGTATCCAGAATCTCCTACAAGCTTGTTTTCTTTCTTATCATCATCCTTTTGAGAGACGTTCTTCGATTCTTCTTTCACCTTCTCGGAGCTGTAACTCCCTTGCCAGTTTCGGTTTTTATTGGAAGGAAATTTCCTTCTTGCAAACTTCTTAGGGTTGCAGACCATCATTGCATATTCTTCACATGTCAAGTCACACTTAGACACATCTGAGTTATCTTCTTCTTCCGTCGCATTCTTCCCTTTTGAGATAAGGGCTAAAGAGCCCATGCTAGACACCACCTTTTCTTCTTTTGTTACTGTGCTTTCATGGGATTTTAAAATTCCAATCAGTTTTGCCAGCGAGTAAGATTTGAATTGTTTATGAGCCTTTACAGTTGAGACCACTGCCATCCACTCAGGTCTCAGGCCATTCATAAACGTGACTTTCTGCTTAATCTCCTTTCTTTCAATACCATGCTTCATCATCTTCCTGAGCAGATGATTGTAGCGATCAAATGTCTGAAGAAGAGTCTCCTCAGGTTTTTGGGCAAAAGCACTGAACTCAGAGAGTAACAAGGTTTGTATCGAGTGCTCCAAATCTTCATCATTCGAATACAATTCTTTCAGCCTGTCCCATATTTCCTTTGTGGTAGTGCATGAACTCACCAGAAGGAAGGTATTGTCTTGTAGGGAAAATCTGATCATCCTCAAGGCTTTAAGATTGCACTGCTGTTTTTCTTTTTCATCTTGTGGAATCTTCTTTACGTCCACTAAAAGTTGATTGTACTCTTTTTGAGTCTTCACTGTCCTACTTGTTCTAGCATGCACAAACGGACCGATTGTAATAGCTTCCCAGATGAGATACCCATTGTCTTCAGATCCGACCATGTAATCTTCAATGTGATGCGCCCACACTTCATAGTCTTGAGTGTAAAGAATAGGAACTCTTGTGGATGATCCAATGTTATTAGAGATGTTGATGGGATTGCTTTGAGAGTCTTCGTGCGACATGATGATCTTGTGCTCTGGATCTGCTAGAATCAGACTTGTAAACTTGAGATTAGGGTTTTATCAAACACTAGAGTTACCGTCGACAGGTAGAAGACGGCCTTTATATATTTGATAAAAGCGGAAATCCTAATGAATTCTTCACACAGAAGGAATGCGTATGAGTAACACAGTCTCCTGCTCCGATACCAATTTTTGGAATATTAACTCCTTAATGATCGATAGATTCAAGCAGAAAAACAAAAACAAGGAATTAATCAACACAAGAATGGTTGAACAGATGTCGAATGATTAACTTGAACACCTCAGAAGAGCTCGATTAAGAACTTTGACTGTAGAGATGTTTAGGGTTACAAAGTAGCAAAGATAAAAATAACTATCGTCGTATTTAAGGCATACATGCATGCACTATATATAATACTACATAACCCTAATCACGGTTGGACAGGCCCAAACCGGATATACAAAAGACTAGCCCATGACGCAAGACATAATACCCAACAGTTTCTAACTTTACTCACTTACATGCCTTAAAGGGACTTAACACTTAAGAAGAAGCTTAATAAAGGTCTTAATGCTTGCATGGACCAAAATCTCTCATAAAGTTTTCATTTTTATGATCAAGCAACCCTCATGGAGCTAAGATCTAACCTCCATAGCCTCTGGAGTAGATCAAAAGCTCAACTTTAACTCAAAAGACTTCAAAATGCATACAAGACCCCATAAAACGGATCTATCACAAAAGATCATGAAGGTGAGACCTTTTTACCTCAAAAAGCTTGCAACTGAGAAGGTAATCCTGGATCTACAACCTCAAGCTTTTCCTCTAAGTGTTCCTCTTCTTATTCTTCACAACAAAACACCAAAAACTCGCGTTTAGGCTCAAATCTCACCAAATGCACTTAGCGTTTTGAATCTAGGGTTTAAAGAGATGGAGGCTGAAGATAATAGGGTTTGGTGTTGAGTTGATGAGCTTAAATAGGGTCCAAGACCATAAATTAAGGTTTTCATGAAACTGGAGTACGCCCTGCATACTCCCAGTATGCTCAATGTACTCCGAAATGTGCCATAATCATTATCCCTAGTACGCCCGACTTACCCCCTATGTATGCCCCGCATACTAGGCTTAACCTTAAACCCACGAACTTCTGAATGCCATCACTTCTTCGTTCTAAATCTGATTTTGACGATCCTTATATCCACAGAAAGGTAACGAGAAGCTTGAAACTTCTATCAACTCATCACTTCCTTAATACTTCCCGAACTAAAATCCAATATTCATAAAATCTTGAACTTCCTATTTACGGTTATGCCCTTGGGATCCAAAACACAAATCGGACTCCCGGATCATCTAACTTACATTACCTGCACCCAAATAGGTCTAAATATCCCTTTTCCAAAGGCCCTAAGCCTTATGACACCCGATCTTCAGGTCACATCCCCGAATTAGAAAACGATTCGAAATAGGGTGTTACAACTCTCCCTCACTTAAATTACATTTCGTCCTCGAAATCACTCCTTATCACTCTCCTGGAAAACAAAGCTCCGAACAGAACCTCCTAATGTTGATCAAGTCACTGATCCTTTAACTGACGAACCAATACGTTACTGTTATGATTCTGAAGCCCCATAACTTTCCTGGCCTCCACACAGGTAGAACCATTCCAAAGCCCAATCATAAGGGCCTTTTTCTACCATCCGAACTGCTAACATCCTTTTTTGACCCTGAACCTTCTAACTGATATCCTGGGCATATAGATTCCCTAATTCATTACTTGTTGAAGTGAAGATCTTGAATACACACACTAACAATTCCCAATGCGAGTCTAGACCAAAAGCCAACTTGGTGCATAACTCATAACCTAAGATCCAAGGACGTGTACTTGCATTTCACCCGAAATCTTCTGATTCACGTCTATCTTTCCTTAAACCCGTATACAAAAATCCCCAATCCACCACTGAGACTACTAGTCTCACACCTGGTCCAGTCACCAGGTTCCCAAAAGTCAAACTAATAAGGCTACCCCAACCTAAGAATTACTCTTACGTCACTTACTGACCACATAGCCATCCCACTCTAAATGTGATCCAATACCTTGACCCAAGCGGTCCCTATCGGGTCTCACACACACTATCATAACCATACGGGCCTCACCTGAAACATCCTAAAATAAGACCCGCAAATTTTCATTTTTAAATTAATAAAACAGTAAACCATATCATTGTCACAAAACCAAGGTGATCGAATTTTATCAATACATCATCATCAACAGAGTAAATCACAAAATGCGGAAATGAATGGTGTGTGCTCTGTAATCATCCCAGGCTCTTCCCTTTGAAACCAGAAGTGCTTGAAACATAAACTGAAAACCGTAAGCACAAAGCTTAGTGATTTCCCCAAAATACCACGTACCATACATACATAGCACATAACAGCTCCCACCCAATGAGTATAACGGGCACCACCCTAACTCACATAACGGGCCCCGCCCAACGAGTAAAACGGGCCCCGCCCAACGAGTAAAACGGGCCCCGCCCTAACTCGCATAATGGGCCACACCCACCTACAATTCATATAAACATAACAGGTAATGGCATACAGAGTAACCACCGGGTCGCGCCCGGTAAGCATATAAGCACATACATATACAAGTGTCACACAAACAACGAGTATTCTAACATAAAAAATCATAGGTCAACATTGGTGCCTTCGACCCGCTAAACACAGTGAGGAAACTCACCTCAATCCGCTAATAATTAACTAACTGCTCGAACTGCTGAACCGGATAACCTCGTGCCAACTAACAATAAATACAATTTTAATCAATAAATAACCTGATATCCTAAAATACCCTTAGGTCAAACTTGGTCAACCCTGGTCAAAGTCAAAGTCAACGGTCAAGGTCCAAAAGTCAATATTTCTTCCCAGCGGAGTACGTCTTGTCTATCAAGAGAGTTTGCCCAACGTACTCTGATGTTGACCAATAGTGGGGTACTGAACGCATACGCACAGCGTACCACCAGGTACGCCTAGCATACTCACCCTAGTCCCAAAACTCAATTAAGAGCTTATTCCATTAAGTTCTTACATCCAAAACTCATATCCAATCCCAAAATGATGTCCTAAGTCATAAATTTTCCAACTTTATGACTTTGCATGGCTATAAAGTGCTTAATGTCCAAAACCATAAGTTCTAAACCCAATAAGACATCATAACTCTTGCATGGAAAGGATAGAAGGGCCAAGATCACATTTTTATAATTCATAATAGCTTTTTAATGGATAAAGTTTCCAACTTTATCGATTAGAATGGTCCCAACAAACAAGATCTAGTCTTTAAGTGTCAAAGGGACCCAAAAGTTCATTTATTTCAACTTAATCCATTAAGTACAAGCCTCCAAATTTCATATTTGAATCAAAATGATGTTTAGATGGATAAAGTTTCTAAATTTATCCATAACACACTACAAGAAAAAGACCCTTTTACGACGCGCAAACCACGACGCTCATTGATCTATGTTACGCAAAAGAGATCGACATTAAAAAAGTGTCATCTCTTCAAAAAATTTAAGGATTTAGGTCACGCATTATTGCGTGCCCTTAATTTAGTGTTATAAGAAAAAAAAATATCGTTGTTACGACTTATGAAGAATGGACCTATCGTTGTTACGACTTATGATGCTTCTCAAAGCTTCTCAAAGCTTTTGATAAGAACACTGGCTCAGTTGCTTCTCAAAGCTTTTTATAAGCACCCCGTCGGCTTTGCATACCGGAAATCGACCCACATCCTCAAATTAGGGTTTTTTTCATCCTTCAAATTACGACCCACATCCTCCATAGATCGATCCTTATTGCTTCATTTCTCACAAGAAATTGAACACTTTACATTCACAGGGAAACAAAATCAACTATTTCTGGAACTTGGGTTTCGGTTCCAATTGAAATTGAAGGGTTTCTGGTCACCATGATCAAAGGGTTAGGGTCTCATTTGTCAATGAATGCTCACAGGGCCACGGAAGCTAGGGTTTTTGGGCAAAGCTAGAATCGATCTTGTCTCGTTCCTTCGGGATCACGAAGACGCTGATTGCCATGGAGTTCACGCGGACTATGGTTCAGAGAGTTCTAAATTAATTTATCTTCAAATCCTGTTTGGAGAACTTCTAGCTTACACTAATGAGCGATGTGGAATAGATTGCATATCTGCTTTGGTAGTTTCCTTCCAAAATTGATGCTGTTCAAGTATTCTACAAACATTATATATGATTATTAATAAAATCATTTACTCCAAAATCATTATATATACTGTTTACCTGTTTGATCCGTTTGTTCTTATTTCTCAGGAGGATTAAAAAACTGTCCGGTATTTATGGCTACTAGCAAAGTCCGGACAAGTAGTTTCTCAAAGAACTTTTCAGCTGCACCTACCTCTTCTGTCCCTAGTCTCAAGTATGGACCAAATGGAACAATCTTTCTTTCATCAGGCATACCGGATCTTGATAGTAATCCCAATACCCCCTTTTTATATTTTATTAAAGCATCTAAACAAGTATGACAACAATTTCCTAATGGATGAATTGTTTCTGTAATATCTAGAGATTTTAGGTGGGGGATTCCATTTAGGAAGTCTGGTAATGATCATGGAAGACACTGAAGCACCTCATCATATGCTTTTGTTAAGGACTTTCATGTCTTAGGGACTAGTACACAACCAACCTGTTCTTTATGCAAGCCCAGTCAAAAACCCTAGTGCCTTTCTTAGAACCTTGCCAATTACTTTAGTCCCCAAAGATGACAAATCTCGTAACACTGATGCAGAACAGGTACTACTTTACTTTTTCCCATTTTGCCCTTAGGAGCATGCATCTTTCTCTTCACAACTACAACTGTATTAATGTAAATTCTGTCTTTTTATGAGCTTGTAGAAGGATTTGCGGATTGCTTGGCAATATAAGAAGTACCTTGGGGAAAATAAGCAACATAACGAGGAGCGAGGTAATTTTGTATCTTTTTATCCATTCTGGGGATTTTTAGTATAAAAAGTAAACATCTTTTGTGTTGTGATAATGTGATGCAGATAGGAAAATAGAGTATTGTAATGAATTTGACCTAAGGAAGCCTATAGAGAATCATTTGATAACGGGAAACCGTGTGGAGTGTTTTAGCCTTTTAGATTGTTCAAATCTTGTTGGATTCCGTGATAGTTGTTCAAAGTTCATATCTCAATTTCCAAAGTACTGATGTTATTATTAGTAGTGGACTGATCTTATTAAACTTAAAAGTGGTCTTCTTCATTGACTCTTACACCTAATTTTCATAATTCTAATCAGGTATGATGGAAATATCACAAGTGCAGGAAGAATTGCTATCCAATCATTTTGAAGCCTGTAGTGTTCAAGGGATATCAAATAGGCGGTGCAATCTGTGATGGAGCTACAGGGGCGACTGCCAAAACGCTTAAATTACCTCGTGAAGATGAGTTCTGGAGTAGGGGAATTAGTGCCTGTGCAATCTATGATGGAGCTTCACCAATTTTTAAGGGTGAAGTTCTTGCTGTTGTTGGAGGAGGTGATACAGGAACTGAGGAAGCAATATATTTGACTAAATATGCAAGACATGTACATTTACTTGTACGCAGGGATCAATTAAAGGCCTCACGAGCTATGCAGGACAGGTTAGAAAAAATATGTATTTCTCTTCTCTTAATTGGAAACAAAAAATAAATACAAATTTAAAAATGGATTAAAAATGGAAAATTTTGTACCAATTAAGAGGATATTATTACCTATACAACAAGACCCATCTGCAACCTTTGACTAAATTAGGAAGGGAAGACTGAAAGAATTGGTATAAATCTTGATTAATGAAAAAGGAATCAAGGGAAAAGTCAATGATAGCCTTCATTAGAGTATTTGGTTCAGTTGCATCTTCAAATTCAGAGCTGCTGCTACTGCTCCTTGAAGATCCCTAGTCTCCATTAGAGTATTTAGTATTGTCGTTTCTGGTTGTTTTGTTTGCTTCTGCTTATGCTGAAATATTTATTTATGTGTTGTTTTTGAAGGATAATTATCTTGAAGAGGCAAGGAAAATGAGAAACCTCCATTTCTTTACAGGAAGGTTTGCCTGCCTTTCTTTCAAAAAAATTTGATTTTTTTTAACCGGATTTGTTTTTTTAGGATATACTATATAGTGGTAATTTGAGTTTTTTTTAATTGGTATGGTTCTTAACTATCGAGATGAAAAAAATGAATTGGTTTAATCTGATTAAAAATGGACTTTCGTGATTTTGTTTGTAATTGATTTCAATTATATAGTTTTAGCCCGATATTTAATCGTTAGGATAGTAAAATCTGATTGGATTGGACCAACTTGGACCAATTTTTGCAAACTGGGTTTCGTCATGCCTGGTTTCATATTGGATTTGGATCCAATTTTCTTATACATCTCTGTTTGATGCTTATGGATACCTTTGATCCTGTTTTTGACTATTTCAACAGTTGTCTGCTATTGCTTGCAAGGTGTGTATTTTTCACATGTGAAACAAATTGAAAGAGACACTAACTGTTATGCTCCCTTTTATATATGTTTGATTAACATCTGATAATCCTTTCTTTACAATCGTACATAATCATGAAAACTTGTTTATTATCTCTATATATATGTTTTGGTTTATTAAGATCATTTGAATGAGCATAATCTTCAATCTCGTAAAAATATTAGTAGGGTGGCAAAATGGGAAAGCTTTATATTGGTCAAAACGGGTCAGGTTGACCCACCAACACCTTTTTATCCGTTACTTTTTTATTTTTATAAATAACTAATGATTAAAAAAACATATTATAAAATGGTCAATGGCTTTTTTTATACAGTGTTTCTTCCCTGACATGGTTTATGTCTAAGTGTCTAACCAAGATACAAGTTTTGTTACATTGGGACAACGTGTGTTGGCGTATCCTCTCAAGTGAGTTGCCATTATTAATTGCCTTTTATCTTATAAAATTAAAAAATTGAAATTATGATTTTTTATAATTGATTGGTTGATATGTATTGCAGGGTCCTGACGCATTATGGGCATCCTGATGTGTTTGACCGAAAATTCCATATTTCTCGAGGTGTAATAAGTAAGGCTTCACGTGTTATTAATATAAATCAAGATATATATGCAGGGTTCAATTCCACTTTTGAGGCAGGGTAACATCACGCACCATGAATACATACAGGTTTGTCTCATCACAATGCTATGCTGCTAAATATTCATAATTTATAATTATATTCTATTTTTGGCTAATATTTTTACATATGTAGGTTGGTAAAGGAAGAGACGTTGGGTCAAATCAAATTGCCCTGTTTGAAGGTTGACCAATTCTGTAGAGCACCTAGTTTTGGTGACAGAAAAAGTCAATATCTTGATGATATTGCTATTCTTACTGGAGGCAAGTATTTCATATTTTGTTTTTTAACAAAGGGTTCTGGTTGAAATCTGTCTTGCAACTATTCGCTATGACTACATTTGGTCCCTAAACTTTTAAAAATTTTATTGCATACA
Source organism: Lactuca serriola (assembly GCF_051521515.1). Taxonomy (NCBI): domain Eukaryota; kingdom Viridiplantae; phylum Streptophyta; class Magnoliopsida; order Asterales; family Asteraceae; genus Lactuca; species Lactuca serriola. Next base: position 65,837,201 of record NC_136412.1, on the reverse strand, counting down.
AGAACTGTAATCAGAGAGGAGGTAGGTGTTGACCAAAGACCCAACCACCATTGATCGTGATGGAAGCACACAGGAGTTGGTGAACAGACGGGTGGCTCAAATTAGAAACCTTGTTGAGGCAGCATAACAAGATTATGAAAAAGAAAAATAAATGAAAGAATTTTATTTAATTTTTGTCTAATCTTTTTACATATGTAGGTTGCGGGTGGAAATGGAGAACAAGTTTTAAGTAGGGACGTCTACAGAATTGGTCAACTCTTTGATTTTTTCAGAATGCTCTCTTTCTACTTCACCACAGTTGGTTACTAGTTGAGTTAAATCAGATGTTTTGTTTCAAATAATAGTTATATATTTAATTTTCCCTTTGATAGTTTAATGTTAGTTTGGTTCAGGTAACTGTTGAGAAGGTTGTTTTGGAACAAAGCAATAGCCAGTATGAGCTTCAAGGCGAATACGTGTTGCTGGAGAATGAGGCTTACTAAGAAGAGCAATGGCTGGTAATTTAGGGAGTGTGATATCTTCTATGGGTGGCTGGAGAATGAGGCTTGAGGTTCCACGTGCTGAAATTGATGAGATGCTTCCACTTGCTAGGCTTGTTTCCCGAAGTACCAATCCAGCTCTTCAGTTTAGATCAAAGGTCATCCTCATTCATTCATTCATTTATTAAGTTTTAGTCTATCATCCAAATCCAAAAAGCTCTCATCTAAATCTAATGTCTTCTATTTGCAAAACACATGAGAATGAATGAATGAATGCCCTCTACCAAAATATAACAAACACAACCTATCCTAATCCTGTTCATATACCATAAGAGAGTAAAGTAAAGTAGGTTCCATTCCCATACATTGGTTTGGTAAACAGAGTAAATAAAGTAGGTTGCTATTTGTAGCAAAGCTCTATCTAGTCTAGGGGTATATAAATATTATATGATTTTAGGTGATGTTGTTCCCCATTACCTTAATGTTGATCTTGCATTGGGAGATATACGTGTTGCAAAGTTTATCAAGTCTGACTACCCATTTGTCCCATTGGAGGAAGCTCAAGGTTCTTTACTTCTCTTACACTGTAATAATCCATCTTCACACTTATTTTGTAGTAATTTTTTTTTGCAGGCAATATAGATACTTTGAGCAAGTTCATACATTTAGTCCTTGAGCGGTGTTACTAAGGAAGAGTGGAGACAAGTGAGGCCCACATTTAAAAAAAGCAGCACAAATCTTGTTTACAGTGAGGCACACATTAGGTTATTAGAACTATTAGTTTGTAAATTTTTGTTACAACTTCTATTGATTTGTTTTATCTTTCCATGGAATGATTATTTGTATGACATTACATTTATGCAATGTATTCTATTTCTTATATATGATATTTTATTTTCTATTATGAAACATTAAATACAAATTTAATCTGAAAATAATTAAATCTATAAATAATATTTTTTTTAAACAAGAAAAATTATGATACGCAAAAATGTGTATCATCTTCATTTATGACATGGCCTTTCTTGACAGGGGCTTTCTTGATACGCATTGTGTGTCATTAACACGCGCGACGTAAGGCTATGACACACGAATGCGTGTCGTCTTCCTTTATGACAGGGTCTTCCTTGATACGCATTGCGTGTCGTAAACGCGCGTCGTAATTGCGCGTCGTAAATGCGCGTCGTCTCTCTTTATGACAGGGCCTTCCTTGACGCGCATTTGCGCGTCGTCTGAGCCTTTTACGACGCGCAATGAGCGTCGTAAAAGGCTGTTTTTCTAGTAGTGACAAGGTCACAAACTTTCAAGATTTAAACTTTATGCACTAAAATGACCAAAAGCTCATAACGTCCAAAAATAATAGATCTAATAAATGCATCATCAAGAATCAAACTTTATACCTCTAGAAGATAGATCAAGGTGAAAAAAGTCCAGATCTATAAGCTCCAATGCAACCAACACTACTCCAAGAAGTTCCTTCTTTTCCAAGGTGCACCATGCATACTCTAAAGCACTCAAAAACACGTTCTTTTAGCACACACGGCTCAACTAGGGCGAGGGTTTCATGGAAAGGTTGGAGGCTGAGAATGGAGTGAGTTTGGGGGATTTAAGGAGCTTTAGTAGGGCTCAAACCAAAAAAATAGGGTTTGGGCACTGATTGCGTACTCACAACGTACTTTCGGTAGGCCGAGTGTACTCAGGGTGCCTCAATACGCCCTACATACTCCCCTCTGTATGCCCAACGTACTTCGCGTAACCCAAAACCAACCAAACTTCAAACATACATAACTTCTTCATTCTAACTTTGATTTTGACATTCTTTATATCCACATAAAGTTAACGAGAAGCTCTACACTTCTATCAACTCATCCTTTTCTTAAAAATTTCTGAAAAAAATCTAAAATTCATAAAAGCCCGAACTGACACTTTACAGAAATTCCCCTTGGCACCAAAACACAGACCGAACTCCTGAATCATACAAATTACATTACCCACACCCAAATAAGTCTAAATCTCTTTTCCTCAAAGGCCCTAAGCTGGATAATATTCGGTCTTCGAGTCACCACCCCCACATAGGAAACGGTTCGGAATAGGGCGTTACATCACCCATGAGTCTCACCTAATCTATAACAATGAACGGGCCACACCCAGGGGTCTCACACAATCGAGAGCTGCTCGGGCCTAACCTTGCCTCGTACCTAAATGGTCATCCTCCCATAACAGAGAGATGCCCTCCGACAATATTGTCTGCCTTACCCTAGGTACGAGCTGATCCTCTTTCATACCAACGGCCACCCCAATGATGGTCTACCTTAATCTAGAGAATACTATGATCCCATCACAGAGTTACAACATTTCCACAATCGTATCTTATCCTGGTGTATGTTATGGATACCTCTTAGTCTTAGAACACTTCCATTGGTGGCATGGCCCCACCCATGGTCTTACCGTCCATATACTATACCAACAATCATCATGAGTCGATCACGCATTCAACTATACCCAAACCAGGTGTTCGAATCATGCTTCGAACCCCAAAGCCTTCATAAAAAAAGAACATGCATCAATGCTCTAACAAAGAAGGCGCCAACCAACTGTTGGAAGTTTCCTGAACTCCCAACTTACACAACTTCAATCCATACGACCACTTGTTTTTATCTTCCTTCCCGACTGGGATATGAAACTCTCCCTAGTTTCACACCTGATTCAGCTCCTGAAAATCTGAATGATTCTTCCCCAATTGGATTCGTCTAAGCTCTCCCAACCCATAAAATTTGATGGATTCCCAACCCATCTTACCTCGTTATAATTCAAATTGTCGATGACCTGAGCTTACTAATACTAGCTTTCTATTACTAGCCAATCTCGATGATCGCGCAAACTCTTGAAATCCAGATGAATACTCCCCGAAATCTCAGCAAGTCCAATAACCCCAATCTTTGCCCCATAATACAACACCAAATCCTTAATTCCTCTATGCCGGTGACAATGACTATATTCCTAGACCGGAACTGGAGAATCTTCACTCCAACTTATCACTCTCTGAAGATCTCTTCATTCTAACCATCTTCAACCCTTGTGATTATGAAACTTCCTAGACATTTCCAATGTCCAAACAAACTCATGCGGCTGCCACCTTCATCTTCTTGATACCACTCCTTCCCCAACAGTGGTAGTGAATGGACCCAAAGGTCCTTCCATAGACGTTTGCGATCCTACCTGAACAAATGCTAACACGTTTGAACTATGACTTTGTTGATGAACTAATCCAACTAATTTGTTCATAGATCTTCCAAGCGATACCCCTAAATTTATCCTATCAGAGAACCAAAACAACAACCGAACAAACTGAACCCCCCTCAGCAAGACGCGACCCACTAATAACTCATGGAATGCAAAAATGGCATATGACAACTTTCCGGATAAATTAAGTATATTACTCATACAGGTGCTTCCATTCTTAGGTAATCAGGGCATAACAAAACACATGGACCCTTTGGTAATGGCACATGAGACTATCTCAGAATTTGCCTTTCTCTTTACTATTTGGTCAACCGAGTTGACTATAGCCGATCCCTTTCCATTGGGAAGAGAAATCCTTTTCTAGATATCCAATGCTACCATTGTCAATGTCCATTTAAGACTTGGGAAGTTGTTCTTTCAATCAAATTTGCTTTACTGGTGTTCCAAATCATTGCTGATTCCACAACACCAAGCAAATAGATAACATCATTAAGGGTCATGTCATAGTCTGTCTCATAGTAGTCCCAAAGAGACTCACTATGTTGCTAAGAAAGTGATTGAACATCCAACTTTCACGAGACTTTGACACCTAACTCTCCCGGCTTGTCAATATGTGACTTTATCTCCAAGATGTGAGCATACATATACTATGCTTGCCAATAGGGATTGAGTGACTTTAAACTTTTCAAGAACTTGTGGGTGAGGGAGAATAATTGGAGGAGGTGGAGGAAGTGAAGCATGATGTTGAGGGACACCATCTTCAAGAGATTTGGGAAGATCATAGTTGTCTGAACCAGACATCTATAATGGGAGAAAATCAAGTTAGTTGATTCAAAGTCCTTAATATAACACCCAATATGAAATATTAAGGCTAGGACCCAACACAATATTTTATAATTTGGAAGAGGGATGCCGTAATCCAAGCTATAAAATATTTGAAGGTAGGCGAATGACGATTCACCAATTTCCACCATGAAAAACGAAATAATTTATTAGGTTTTAATTGGATTTGAAATTCCTAGATCTTTTGAGATTCATTGAACTTTTCAATGGCATGTTTCAATCTCGAGTCTTCCCTCTCAAATTTTGTGACTGGGATGCCGAGGATCACAAAACAAGGTGTGAATAACCATACCAATTCACTTGGTACCCTTAATATTATCACCTAATCAATGTGTCGGTTAACCACACATGCTCCATTGATCTATGACAAACATTAAGTCACCCTTCGTGATCCTTACTAGTCCAAGTTAGTGTGTCGGTTAACCACACACGCTCCACCAACGACTTGGTAAGGTACAAAGTGTGAATTCCATGGGTTAGCACCAAATTCACATTTTTCCTAAAGTAACTAATATTGGGAATTAAATAAAACATTTAGTTACTTTATAATAATCATTATACTTTTAATGAGAATTTAAAGTCATTGTCCTACCCGTTCGGCTAACGACCCTCCACCGATCAAGCAAGCGGTGGGTGAGAGTGGACACCCATTAAGTCGCCATTTTATAGGCAACAACGTTATACCCACCTTATAGACCGGCTTCGTGAATGAGGCCTACTAATGGTAAAACGACTTGTTCTTATACATATATATATATATATAATAATTAACCATTAATGTTATAAATAGTATAAGTGTTGAATTTTAACTTTTAAAATTCTAAGTGTTGGAATTAAAGTTTATTAAAGTGTGTGAAACTTTTCCAAATTCCAAAACTTGAGGGCAAGTTTTGAAACTATTCAAAACTAATTAATTCCATGATTTATGTGTTTAAAGTAGTTTTAATCCAAAAACTCTTCAAGTTCCATAACTTGAGGACAAGTTATGGAAGACTTTAAACTAATAAAAGAATTAATTTTCTTTATTTTTATAACTTATGGAATTAATTAAGGTTACACTTTATTTATATATTTATAATGAAGTGACTCTTGAACCTCCATAACTTAAGGACAAGACTCTTCATCTTTTGTAACCATCCAAGACTTTTCATTTCATAACTTATGAATTAAAGGTTCATAAAAATGAAGACTCTTCATTTTCATGTAACTTATGTGTTTAAATGTGTGTTAAAGAAAAGTGACCTTTGGATATCCATAACTTGAGGACAAATTATGGACTCCATTAAAACACATAAATGACCAAGAATTAATTCTAAACAATTCAGAAAATAATTCCTATCATCTTCTAAATTCATAAGAACATGAACATGATCATCAAAATTTTAAGAATTATATGAACACATAAAAAATCATGGAATTTTGATATATGCTATTGTAAATGGATTAGAACAACCATTACACCAACTAAAACAAGTTTTAAAACACCAAAACAGTTTAGGGTAATGTTTCTAGTCCATTTCCAGCAGCAAAAGTCGAAATTCTGCATTCTGTTCATTCTACTCACCGAGTGCACGAACCTACTCGCCGAGTAGGATGAATTTTGCCTTGAACTCGGCGAGTCCCCCCATGGACTCGGCGAGTCCATCAGCCAGATAGCAACAATTTCAACTTTTTTCACTATTTTGCATCAAGTATTCAAACAAGCAAGCCTAGGCTCTGATACCACTGTTGGGTTTTGAGCAATCTAACACTTCCTAAGTGTGCATGCAACCCTAATAAACCTTGGATCTATGTTTGTCTAAATACATGCAAAATAATAATTTTTCCAAGGTTCATAACCTATCTAACATGGCATGGGGTACTTTTAAACATAAAAGAATTAGATGAGATTACATACCTTTTGATGATGAGTTTGATTCCTAAGGAGTTTGAGGGCCAAGCACCAATAGTGTGAATGCCTCAAACGGAATCACAAATCACCACAAACTCTTGGAAAACTTTGAGAGAATGTATACACACTTATAAAATCGGCCACACACAAACACACACACTAGTGACACTAGTGGCTATTTCATGCAAAATAAGCATGCTTATACAGTGTACATGATTAGGGTGAAACCCTAATAACCCATGACCTTTCCTTTTCCAAGGATCCATGGGTTAAAAGCTCCATGGATCATCCATGGACTTCCATATAAGCCTAGCCCATTAACTAATGAGTATTAGCCCACACCATATAAAACAATAGCCCACAATTTAATTAGTCTTCCTTTTAATCTTTAAATTAATTCATAATTAATTTAAGACTAACACTAATTAAATAACTTCATATTAATATATTATAACTTACAATATATTAATAATCATATGTGTATAACTCTCATAAAATTATACATAAATAGTTTGGATGAAATGCAACCCAAATGGACCATTCTGGGTCGGGTCAAGTATGTACCAAATAAGTTATGGACTTAGACACCTTATCCAATAGACTCCCACTTGGATAAGTCTAATAACTATATTTGCGTATGTTACTTCAGGAACCAACCAGCAATCGTAGCTCTCGAAAACTCTGTTGAACTATGAAGCGCCATTTTAGATAAGTGATCATATAATCCTCTGTTCTCATGATATCAGCCGGACAAATACATGGAACAACGTCGTACTTATTGTCCAGCAGGTTGTTTCCCGATTTTCGATTTGTTTGACAAAGAACTTAATCGAACACATCAATTTAGTTCTGACCGGCCGGTACATAGGTCACAACAGAATCATCGAGGGGCCCAGATATCGCTTCTATTTCTAGAAGGAACAGATAAACTTCGACTCATATGCTTGTTCTACTACTTGTTGAATTGTACACAAAGGCACGTTTTATAACATCAAGTTACTGATGTGTTTACGTGCAATCAATGCACAACCAACTTATAGGTAACAACTCATATCTCTAGGTTTGAAGATTTATATGATATTACCATCTCACGATCACTCGAGATAAATTCCATGAAGTGATACAAGTGAGCGTGGGTTTAATCCAATACTCATAACTTATGAGCACTCATGAATGTTGTAGCAACCATTGCTATGACTAAACCCATTTATCCATCTACAAACTCGATTCATGACAGTCTTGATTCATACCTACTTCCAACATATGAACGACTGTGGAGTGTTTAAATAACTTAGTCATTCGGAAAGAATAACCTAGCTATTTTGGAAGTCAAAACATGCAAAGTGAAACACAATAATAATCGAATCCAATATGGTCTCAGAACCCTTTTGAATATAAATAGAACCACCTTTTATTTATCACCATATTGATTACACATTATTCATTGTATAATGTTTCAAATAATCAACTTAAGACTTGAATAAAAAACAACAGTCGTCCCATGCTCCTAGCATGTACACTTTGTTTCTCTAAACAATAGTTATGCCATATTCCAAGTATGCACACTATGTTTGTCTATGATCCTTACATTGTGATGTAGATCAATTGAACATGATTCCATTGATACTCATTTCACAATCCTAAATCCTTATTGTAAATGTGAGAATCCCCGATTCCTATCATTTACCAAAAAAAACTGTTAGATTTTAAACTTTTATGCAATGTTCCTCTTGTAATGATTATTCACAAAGTCACCAAAACCTTGTCACCAGTTATTACAGAGTATTCCAAAGAAGGTCAACCTCTATGGAACGGAAGTCTCATATTCAAAGTACATTGCTTTGAACATCCTTCTTTCATTAAGGTTTTCTAATCTTACATAGATTGAATAACTTTCACCTATGGAGACATTTCCATAGTCCCATTTTGACTATCATTTCCGAACAAGAGTTACTTCTTTTCAGAATATGTCAATATGGTCATGGAGACATTTCCAAAGTCCCATTTTGACTATCACTTCCGAACAAGAGTTACTTCTTTTCAGAATATGTCAATATGGTCCTTTCCGACGACTTACATCATACTTCCAACTTTCCCTAAGCAACCAATCTTTGGCGAACCTCAGATTTGTCCTCGACAATTGCTTGATCACTTTAGTCATATCCAGTTCTAGACTTTTCCCTTCTCAATGCCTTAAGCGTTTGGAAAATTTAGAAAAGATGAATATTATAGCACATGCAATCGATCCTATATCCGAAGCATATGGGACACGATTCATGATGTTTGACATAAAGACACGATACTAGACCAGTCTTTTGCTACAATAATTTTTATTTGCCATGTTTTCAAAATTTAACTATGAAGAGGGATGCCGTAATCATAATCGAATTTTGAAAATGCAATATATATAGAATTTCTTCAAGTTGAACCATTCCAACATAAAATTCATATATAAGTCCTTGACTAAAGATGATTAAAATCTCAATCTAAGCTTTAGAATTGAGACGAAGTATAATTTTCTCTCCCTTAATTATAGCAAAACAACTATTCAACCCCTGCAACTTCACGAATTGAAATTTTGTTTTCTATAATTAACATTGATAACTCGCAAGTCCATGTTAGTGTGCCGGTTAACCACACATGCTCCACTAACGACATTTGAAAATGCAAATAACACAATTGATATCTACGTAAAATCTACTTAGTGAAAGCGTTTCCTCACCATCATTTTCATGAATCGGAGAGAAACCTTATGACACTTAGATTTTATAGTGTATGAGTTCCTATCCATGTGAATTTGTCAAAACCATAATCACAAGATAAGGTTAGTGACAAATTCAGCCTTACATGGATTAAACTTGTTCAATCTTAGTTTCTTGTCACCTTGGTAGCACAAGGCCCACCAATGCTTCCAAGTTGAACTCTGATAACTCACATGCAAATTCAACTTATTTGAAGTAGGTACAGAAACAAGAATTATGTCAACACGATAGGTTGCAAACCTTAATTCGTGTGCTAGTGATAATTTACAGGTTTTACTCTTGATTAAATCTTGAAACTCTTTCAGGATCTTTAAGGCTCCCACTGTCCCCTTGACATATAAGTTTCCCCGGTCAAGAACCATTCCTTGACAAAACAAATATTCAAGGGATAGTGTGGATTCTTATCAAGAATAACACTTCACACAATTGGTCTTAGTTGGTCTTTGTCTCATCCAAGACATCACAACTTACCAATCTCAAATGTACAAGGGTAGAAACATTCTACACTACATTTGATAAGTGTTTTAAACCTTACTTTATGTCACTCAATGTTACAATCTTGGAGTATGACTCTAAGAATTGTTTTGGAACGAAGTATGACTCATCTTCTCAATGTTAACCAATCCAACAATTCATGACCTCTCTTCTTAGCCATAACAATGCACTAAGACATCCTTAGAGTATGAATTTGTGATATGGTTTCATAATCCTTAAGATGATCATGATACTAAAGTACCCTCCCATCCTTTCAGATTTGAGAAACTTTTATCTTTCTGCCTAATTTGATTCTTCCCATTTGTTTTGTCATACATTGTAACCTTTCCAATGTTACAGAATTATACTTAACCTCATAAGTATAATCATATTTACTAATCTTTAGTAAATCATGACAAATCAATCTTTGTGGTGGACCTTGACCAACGCACACCCAATGTACCTAATTCCTTAGTCCTTCAACTGACTCACATATACATGTGATCAAAGAATTAATCTTAATTTTCAAAGATGAAAATTCTCATTCATCATACAATACAACTTGTATGATTCCAAGTTTCTGTCCAATTGAAACTTGGGTGATGAAAAACTTTCTTCATTTGGTAAATTCAGACACTACCACAAATGAAAGAATCAAATCCACTTTCCAATATTGCTATTACTGGAAACATATAAGCAACAATTTTCCACAGATGCCATTGTAAGGATATTTTTAAAATAAATAAAATTAAAAATCTTTTTTTCTTTTATTTTAAAACTTTGCGGAAAAACTTATCCTTACAATCCACATGAAAACCTTGTTGTTATCTATTCATAAGCAATATATTATAACTCTTAAGCAACAGCTCAAAATTTTGATTACCGAACCATGCGATCGAAACCCACCTTTGCAATCAGAATCAACATATACTTACTTTAAGCTTCCTATCTTTTCTTTGATTCTTAAGAGCATCAGCATGTGACCCATTCACATTATGTAATAAGAATCTCCAAATAGGAACTTAATAGAGTTAGACAGTGGACTTTACCCTAAGTAGAGTCAAACCTCTTGACTTGATCAACCTTATGACCTTTCAGGTGAATAGGGCAGCTTCGCAACCAATGCCCCTTCCTTTGGCAACAAAACACATGGACCCTTTGGTAATGGCACATGAGACTATCTCAGAATTTGCCTTTCTCTTTACTATTTGGTCAACCAAGTTGACTATAGTCGATCCCTTTCCATTGGGAAGAGAAATCCTTTTCTAGATATCCAATGCTACCATTGTCAATGTCCATTTAAGACTTGGGAAGTTGTTCTTTCAATCAAATTTGCTTTACTGGTGTTCCAAATCATTGCTGATTCCACAACACCAAGCAAATAGATAACATCATTATGGGTCATGTCATAGTCTGTCTCATAGTAGTCCCAAAGAGACTCACTATGTTGCTAAGAAAGTGATTGAACATCCAACTTTAACGAGACTTTGACACCCAACTCTCCCGGCTTGTCAATATGTGACTTTATCTCCAAGATGTGAGCACACATATACTATGCTTGCCAATCGGGATTGAGTGACTTTAAACTTTTCAAGAACTTGTGGGTGAGGGAGAATAATTGGAGGAGGTGGAGGAAGTGAAGCATGGTGTTGAGGGACACCATCTTCAAGAGATTTGGGAAGATCATAGTTGTCTGAACCAGACATCTATAATGGGAGAAAATCAAGTTAGTTGATTCAAAGTCCTTAATATAACACCCAATATGAAATATTAAGGCTAGGACCCAACACAATATTTTATAATTTGGAAGAGGGATGCCACAATCCAAGCTATAAAATATTTGAAGGTAGGCGAGTGACGATTCACCAATTTCCACCATGAAAAACGAAATAATTTATTAGGTTTTAATTGGATTTGAAATTCCTAGATCTTTTGAGATTCATTGAACTTTTCAATGGCATGTTTCAATCTCGAGTGTGCCCTCTCAAATTTTGTGACTGGGATGCCGAGGATCACAAAACAAGGTGTGAATAACCATACCAATTCACTTGGTACCCTTATTATTATCACCTAATCAATGTGTCGGTTAACCACACACGCTCCATTGATCTATGACAAACATTAAGTCACCCTTCGTGATCCTTACTAGTCCAAGTTAGTGTGCCGGTTAACCACACATGCTCCACCAACGACTTGGTAAGGTACAAAGTGTGAATTCCATGGGTTAGCACCAAATTCACATTTTTCCTAAAGTAACTAATATTGGGAATTAAATAAAACATTTAGTTACTTTATAATAATCATTATACTTTTAATGAGAATTTAAAGTCATTGTCCTACCCGTTCGGCTAACGACCCTCCACCGATCAAGCAAGCCGTGGGTGAGAGTGGACACCCATTAAGTCGCCATTTTATAGGCAACAACGTTATACCCACCTTATAGACCGGCTTCGTGAATGAGGCCTACTAACGGTAAAACGACTTGTTCTTATACATATATATATATAATAATTAACCATTAATGTTATAAATAGTATAAGTGTTGAATTTTAACTTTTAAAATTCTAAGTGTTGGAATTAAAGTTTATTAAAGTGTGTGAAACTTTTCCAAATTCCAAAACTTGAGGGAAAGTTTTGAAACTATTCAAAACTAATTAATTCCATGATTTATGTGTTTAAAGTAGTTTTAATCCAAAAACTCTTCAAGTTCCATAACTTGAGGACAAGTTATGGAAGACCTTAAACTAATAAAAGAATTAATTTTCTTTATTTTTATAACTTATGGAATTAATTAAGGTTACACTTTATTTATATATTTATAATGAAGTGACTCTTGAACCTCCATAACTTAAGGACAAGACTCTTCATCTTTTGTAACCATCCAAGACTTTTCATTTCATAACTTATGAATTAAAGGTTCATAAAAATGAAGACTCTTCATTTTCATGTAACTTATGTGTTTAAATGTGTGTTAAAGAAAAGTGACCTTTGGATATCCATAACTTGAGGACTAATTATGGACTCCATTAAAACACATAAATGACCAAGAATTAATTCTAAACAATTCAGCAAATAATTCCTATCATCTTCTAAATTCATAAGAACATGAACATGATCATCAAAATTTTAAGAATTATATGAACACATACAAAATCATGGAATTTTGATATATGCTATTGTAAATGGATTAGAACAACCATTACACCAACTAAAACAAGTTTTAAAACACCAAAACAGTTTAGGGTAATATTTCTAGTCCATTTCCAGCAGCAAAAGTCAAAATTCTGCATTCTGTTCATTCTACTCACCGAGTGCACGAACCTACTCGCCGAGTAGGATGAATTTTGCCTTGAACTCGGCGAGTCCCCCCATGGACTCGGCGAGTCCATCCGCCAGACAGCAACAATTTCAACTTTTTTCACTATTTTGCATCAAGTATTCAAACAAGCAAGCCTAGGCTCTGATACCACTGTTGGGTTTTGAGCAATCTAACACTTCCTAAGTGTGCATGCAACCCTAATAAACCTTGGATCTATGTTTGTCTAAATACATGCAAAATAATAATTTTTCCAAGGTTCATAACCTATCTAACATGGCATGGGGTACTTTTAAACATAAAAGAATTAGATGAGATTACATACCTTTTGATGATGAGTTTGATTCCTAAGGAGTTTGAGGGCCAAGCACCAATAGTGTGAATGCCTCAAACGGAATCACAAATCACCACAAACTCTTGGAAAACTTTGAGAGAATGTATACACACTTATAAAATCGGCCACACACAAACACACACACTAGTGACACTAGTGGCTATTTCATGCAAAATAAGCATGCTTATATAGTGTACATGATTAGGGTGAAACCCTAATAACCCATGACCTTTCCTTTTCCAAGGATCCATGGGTTAAAAGCTCCATGGATCATCCATGGACTTCCATATAAGCCTAGCCCATTAACTAATGAGTATTAGCCCACACCATATAAAACAATAGCCCACAATTTAATTAGTCTTCCTTTTAATCTTTAAATTAATTCATAATTAATTTAAGACTAACACTAATTAAATAACTTCATATTAATATATTATAACTTACAATATATTAATAAACATATGTGTATAACTCTCATAAAATTATCCATAAATAGTTTGGATGAAATGCAACCCAAATGGACCATGCTGGGTCGGGTCAAGTATGTACCAAATAAGTTATGGACTTAGACACCTTATCCAACAGACTCCCACTTGGATAAGTCTAATAACTATATTTGTGTATGTTACTTCAAGAACCAACCAGCAATCGTAGCTCTCGAAAACTCTGTTGAACTATGAAGCGCCATTTTAGATAAGTGATCATATAATCCTCTGTTCTCATGATATCAGCCGGACAAATACATGGAACAACGTCGTACTTATTGTCCAGCAGTTTGTTTCCCGATTTTCGATTTGTTTGACAAAGAACTTAATCGAACACATCAATTTAGTTCTGACCGGCCGGTACATAGGTCACAACAGAATCATCGAGGGGCCCAGATATCGCTTCTATTTCTAGAAGGAACAGATAAACTTCGACTCATATGCTTGTTCTACTACTTGTTGAATTGTACACAAAGGCACGTTTTATAACATCAAGTTACTGATGTGTTTACGTGCAATCAATGCACACAACCAACTCATAGGTAACAATTCATATCTCTAGGTTTGAAGATTTATATGATATTACCGTCTCACGATCACTCGAGATAAATTCCATGAAGTGATACAAGTGAGTGTGGGTTTAATCCAACACTCATAACTTATGAGCACTCATGAATGTTGTAGCAACCATTGCTATGACTAAACCCATTTAGCCATCTACAAACTCGATTCATGACAGTCTTGATTCATACCTGCTTCCAACATATGAACGACTGTGGAGTGTTTAAATAACTTAGTCATTCGGAAAGAATAACCTAGCTATTTTGGAAGTCAAAACATGCAAAGTGAAACACAATAATAATCGAATCCAATATGGTCTCAGAACCCTTTTGAATATAAATAGAACCACCTTTTATTTATCACCATATTGATTACACATTATTCATTGTATAATGTTTCAAACAATCAACTTAAGACTTGAATAAAAAACAACAGTCGTCCCATGCTCCTAGCATGTACACTTTGTTTCTCTAAACAATAGTTATGCCATATTCCAAGTATGCACACTATGTTTGTCTATGATCCTTACATTGTGATGTAGATCAATTGAACATGACTCCATTGATACTCATTTCACAATCCTAAATCCTTATTGTAAATGTGAGAATCCCCGATTCCTATCATTTACCAAAAAAAACTGTTAGATTTTAAACTTTTATGCAATGTTCCTCTTGTAATGATTATTCACAAAGTCACCAAAACCTTGTCACCAGTTATTACAGAGTATTCCAAAGAAGGTCAACCTCTATGGAACGGAAGTCTCATATTCAAAGTACATTGCTTTGAACATCCTTCTTTCATTAAGGTTTTCTAATCTTACATAGATTGAATAACTTTCACCTATGGAGACATTTCCATAGTCCCATTTTGACTATCATTTCCGAACAAGAGTTACTTCTTTTCAGAATATGTCAATATGGTCATGGAGACATTTCCAAAGTCCCATTTTGACTATCACTTCCGAACAAGAGTTACTTCTTTTCAGAATATGTCAATATGGTCCTTTCCGACGACTTACATCATACTTCCAACTTTCCCTGAGCAACCAATCTTTGGCGAACGTCAGATTTGTCCTCGACAATTGCTTGATCACTTTAGTCATATCCAGTTCTAGACTTTTCCCTTCTCAATGCCTTAAGCGTTTGGAAAATTTAGAAAAGATGAATATTATAGCACATGCAATCGATCCTATATCCGAAGCATATGGGACACGATTCATGATGTTTGACATAAAGACACGATACTAGACCAGTCTTTTGCTACAATAATTTTTATTTGCCATGTTTTCAAAATTTAACTATGAAGAGGGATGCCGTAATCATAATCGAATTTTGAAAATGCAATATATATAGAATTTCTTCAAGTTGAACCATTCCAACATAAAATTCATATATATGTCCTTGACTAAAGATGATTAAAATCTCAATCTAAGCTTTAGAATTGAAACGAAGTATAATTTTCTCTCCCTTAATTATAGCAAAACGACTTTTTCAACCCCTGCAACTTCATGAATTGAAACCTTGTTTTCTATAATTAACATTGCTAACTTGCAACACTAAACGTAATTATCATGCTCCCACTAACATGATGATTATCAGCATAACACTTATGCTCCCACTAGCTCTGACATATTTCCAGAAACTTGCTGGACTTCTGAAATTTAGATTCATACACCCTTTCTTAGATAGCTCACATGTGTGTCTAAACAATTTTCAGGAACTATGAAAAGGGATGCCGTAATCATAGTCTCAATTGCTTAGGCATTTTCCATTTCTCACAAGTCCATGTTAGTGTGCCGGTTAACCACACGCGCTCCACTAACGACTTTTATAAAAGCAAATAACACAATTGATATCTACGTAAAATCTACTTAGTGAAAGTGTTTCCTCACCATCATTTTCATGAATCGGAGAGAAACCTTATGACACTTAGATTTTATAGTGTATGAGTTCCTATCCATGTGAATTTGTCAAAACCATAAGCACAAGATAAGGTTAGTGACAAATTCAGCCTTACATGGATTAAACTTGTTTAATCTTAGTTTCTTGTCACCTTGGTAGCACAAGGCCCACCAATGCTTCCAAGTTGAACTCTGATAACTTACATGCAAATTCAACTTATTTGAAGTAGGTACATAAATAAGAATTATGTCAACACGATAGGTTGCAAACCTTAAGTCACGTGCTAGTGATAAATTACAGGTTTTACTCTTGATTAAATCTTGAAACTCTTTCAGGATCTTTAAGGCTCCCACTGTTCCCTTGACATATAAGTTTCCCCAGTCAAGAACCATTCCTTGACAAAACAAATATTCAAGGGACAATGTGGATTTTTATCAAGACTAACGCTTCACACAATTGGTCTTAGTTGGTCTTTGTCTCATCCAAGACATCACAACTTACCAATCTTAAATGTACAAGGGTAGAAACATTCTACACTACATTTGATAAGTGTTTTAAACCTTACTTTATGTCACTCAATGTTACAATCTTGGAGTATGACTCTAAGAATTGTTTTGGAACGAAGTATGACTCATCTTCTCAATCTTAACCAATCCAACAATTCATGACCTCTCTTCTTAGCCATAACAATGCACTAAGACATCCTTAGAGTATGAATTTGTGATATGGTTTCATAATCATTAAGATGATCATGATACTAAAGTACTCTCCCATCCTTTCAGATTTGAGAAACTTTTATCTTTCTGCCTAATTTGATTCTTCCCATTTGTTTTGTCATACATTGTAACCTTTCCAATGTTACAGAATTATACTTAACCTCATAAGTATAATCATATTTACTAATCTTTAGTAAATCATGACAAATCAATCTTTGTGGTGGACCTTGACCAGCGCACACCCAATGTACCTAATTCCTTAGTCCTTCAACTGACTCACATATACATGTGATCAAAGAATTAATCTTAATTTTCAAAGATGAAAATTCTCATTCATCATACAATACAACTTGTATGATTCCAAGTTTCTGTCCAATTGAAACTTGGGTGATGAAAAACTTTCTTCATTTGGTAAATTCAGACACTACCACAAATGAAAGAATCAAATCCACTTTCCAATATTGCTATTACTGGAAACATATAAGCAACAATTTTCCACAGATGCCATTGTAAGGATATTTTTAAAATAAATAAAATTAAAACTCTTTTTTTCTTTTATTTTAAAACTTTGCGGAAAAACTTATCCTTACAATCCACATGAAAACCTTGTTGTTATCTATTCATAAGCAATATATTATAACTCTTAAGCAACAACTCAAAATTTTGATTACCGAACCATGCGATCGAAACCCACCTTTGCAATCAGAATCAACATATACTTACTTTAAGCTTCCTATCTTTTCTTTGATTCTTAAGAGCATCAGCATGTGACCCACTCACATTATGTAATAAGAATCTCCAAATAGGAACTTAATAGAGTTAGACAGTGGACTTTACCCGAAGTAGAGTCAAACCTCTTGACTTGATCAACCTTATGACCTTTCAGGTGAATAGGGCAGCTTCGCAACCAATGCCCCTTCCTTTGGCAACAAAACACATGGACCCTTTGGTAATGGCACATGAGACTATCTCAGAATTTGCCTTTCTCTTTACTATTTGGTCAACCGAGTTGACTATAGCCGATCCCTTTCCATTGGGAAGAGAAATCCTTTTCTAGATATCCAATGCTACCATTGTCAATGTCCATTTAAGACTTGGGAAGTTGTTCTTTCAATCAAATTTGCTTTACTGGTGTTCCAAATCATTGCTGATTCCACAACACCAAGCAAATAGATAACATCATTAAGGGTCATGTCATAGTCTGTCTCATAGTAGTCCCAAAGAGACTCACTATGTTGCTAAGAAAGTGATTGAACATCCAACTTTCACGAGACTTTGACACCTAACTCTCCCGGCTTGTCAATATGTGACTTTATCTCCAAGATGTGAGCACACATATACTATGCTTGCCAATCGGGATTGAGTGACTTTAAACTTTTCAAGAACTTGTGGGTGAGGGAGAATAATTGGAGGAGGTGGAGGAAGTGAAGCATGGTGTTGAGGGACACCATCTTCAAGAGATTTGGGAAGATCATAGTTGTCTGAACCAGACATCTATAATGGGAGAAAATCAAGTTAGTTGATTCAAAGTCCTTAATATAACACCCAATATGAAATATTAAGGCTAGGACCCAACACAATATTTTATAATTTGGAAGAGGGATGCCGTAATCCAAGCTATAAAATATTTGAAGGTAGGCGAATGACGATTCACCAATTTCCACCATGAAAAACGAAATAATTTATTAGGTTTTAATTGGATTTGAAATTCCTAGATCTTTTGAGATTCATTGAACTTTTCAATGGCATGTTTCAATCTCGAGTGTGCCCTCTCAAATTTTGTGACTGGGATGCCAGGGATCACAAAACAAGGTGTGAATAACCATACCAATTCACTTGGTACCCTTAATATTATCACCTAATCAATGTGTCGGTTAACCACACACGCTCCATTGATCTATGACAAACATTAAGTCACCCTTCGTGATCCTTACTAGTTCAAGTTAGTGTGCCGGTTAACCACACACGCTCCACCAACGACTTGGTAAGGTACAAAGTGTGAATTCCATGGGTTAGCACCAAATTCACATTTTTCCTAAAGTAACTAATATTGGGAATTAAATAAAACATTTAGTTAATTTATAATAATCATTATACTTTTAATGAGAATTTAAAGTCATTGTCCTACCCGTTCGGCTAACGACCCTCCACCGATCAAGCAAGCCGTGGGTGAGAGTGGACACCCATTAAGTCGCCATTTTATAGGCAACAACGTTATACCCACCTTATAGACCGGCTTCGTGAATGAGGCCTACTAACGGTAAAACGACTTGTTCTTATACATATATATATATATATATATATATATATATATATATATATATATAATAATTAACCATTAATGTTATAAATAGTATAAGTGTTGAATTTTAACTTTTAAAATTCTAAGTGTTGGAATTAAAGTTTATTAAAGTGTGTGAAACTTTTCCAAATTCCAAAACTTGAGGGCAAGTTTTGAAACTATTCAAAACTAATTAATTCCATGATTTATGTGTTTAAAGTAGTTTTAATCCAAAAACTCTTCAAGTTCCATAACTTGAGGACAAGTTATGGAAGACTTTAAACTAATAAAAGAATTAATTTTCTTTATTTTTATAACTTATGGAATTAATTAAGGTTACACTTTATTTATATATTTATAATGAAGTGACTCTTGAACCTCCATAACTTAAGGACAAGACTCTTCATCTTTTGTAACCATCCAAGACTTTTCATTTCATAACTTATGAATTAAAGGTTCATAAAAATGAAGACTCTTCATTTTCATGTAACTTATGTGTTTAAATGTGTGTTAAAGAAAAGTGACCTTTGGATATCCATAACTTGAGGACAAATTATGGACTCCATTAAAACACATAAATGACCAAGAATTAATTCTAAACAATTCAGCAAATAATTCCTATCATCTTCTAAATTCATAAGAACATGAACATGATCATCAAAATTTTAAGAATTATATGAACACATAAAAAATCATGGAATTTTGATATATGCTATTGTAAATGGATTAGAACAACCATTACACCAACTAAAACAAGTTTTAAAACACCAAAACAGTTTAGGGTAATGTTTCTAGTCCATTTCCAGCAGCAAAAGTCGAAATTCTGCATTCTGCTCATTCTACTCACCGAGTGCACGAACCTACTCGCCGAGTAGGATGAATTTTGCCTTGAACTCGGCGAGTCCCCCCATGGACTCGGCGAGTCCATCCGCCAGACAGCAACAATTTCAACTTTTTTCACTATTTTGCATCAAGTATTCAAACAAGCAAGCCTAGGCTCTGATACCACTGTTGGGTTTTGAGCAATCTAACACTTCCTAAGTGTGCATGCAACCCTAATAAACCTTGGATCTATGTTTGTCTAAATACATGCAAAATAATAATTTTTCCAAGGTTCATAACCTATCTAACATGGCATGGGGTACTTTTAAACATAAAAGAATTAGATGAGATTACATACCTTTTGATGATGAGTTTGATTCCTAAGGAGTTTGAGGGCCAAGCACCAATAGTGTGAATGCCTCAAACGGAATCACAAATCACCACAAACTCTTGGAAAACTTTGAGAGAATGTATACACACTTATAAAATCGGCCACACACAAACACACACACTAGTGACACTAGTGGCTATTTCATGCAAAATAAGCATGCTTATATAGTGTACATGATTAGGGTGAAACCCTAATAACCCATGACCTTTCCTTTTCCAAGGATCCATGGGTTAAAAGCTCCATGGATCATCCATGGACTTCCATATAAGCCTAGCCCATTAACTAATGAGTATTAGCCCACACCATATAAAACAATAGCCCACAATTTAATTAGTCTTCATTTTAATCTTTAAATTAATTCATAATTAATTTAAGACTAACACTAATTAAATAACTTCATATTAATATATTATAACTTACAATATATTAATAAACATATGTGTATAACTCTCATAAAATTATCCATAAATAGTTTGGATGAAATGCAACCCAAATGGACCATGCTGGGTCGGGTCAAGTATGTACCAAATAAGTTATGGACTTAGACACCTTATCCAACAGACTCCTACTTGGATAAGTCTAATAACTATATTTGTGTATGTTACTTCAAGAACCAACCAGCAATCGTAGCTCTCGAAAACTCTGTTGAACTGTGAAGCGCCATTTTAGATAAGTGATCATATAATCCTCTGTTCTCATGATATCAGCCGGACAAATACATGGAACAACGTCGTACTTATTGTCCAGCAGTTTGTTTCCCGATTTTCGATTTGTTTGACAAAGAACTTAATCGAACACATCAATTTAGTTCTGACCGGCCGGTACATAGGTCACAACAGAATCATCGAGGGGCCCAGATATCGCTTCTATTTCTAGAAGGAACAAATAAACTTCGACTCATATGCTTGTTCTACTACTTGTTGAATTGTACACAAAGGCACGTTTTATAACATCAAGTTACTGATGTGTTTACGTGCAATCAATGCACAACCAACTCATAGGTAACAACTCATATCTCTAGGTTTGAAGATTTATATGATATTACCGTCTCACGATCACTCGAGATAAATTCCATGAAGTGATACAAGTGAGCGTGGGTTTAATCCAATACTCATAACTTATGAGCACTCATGAATGTTGTAGCAACCATTGCTATGACTAAACCCATTTAGCCATCTACAAACTCGATTCATGACAGTCTTGATTCATACCTACTTCCAACATATGAACGACTGTGGAGTGTTTAAATAACTTAGTCATTCGGAAAGAATAACCTAGCTATTTTGGAAGTCAAAACATGCAAAGTGAAACACAATAATAATTGAATCCAATATGGTCTCAGAACCCTTTTGAATATAAATAGAACCACCTTTTATTTATCACCATATTGATTACACATTATTCATTGTATAATGTTTCAAATAATCAACTTAAGACTTGAATAAAAAACAACAGTCGTCCCATGCTCCTAGCATGTACACTTTGTTTCTCTAAACAATAGTTATGCCATATTCCAAGTATGCACACTATGTTTGTCTATGATCCTTACATTGTGATGTAGATCAATTGAACATGATTCCATTGATACTCATTTCACAATCCTAAATCCTTATTGTAAATGTGAGAATCCCCGATTCCTATCATTTACCAAAAAAAACTGTTAGATTTTAAACTTTTATGCAATGTTCCTCTTGTAATGATTATTCACAAAGTCACCAAAACCTTGTCACCAGTTATTACAGAGTATTCCAAAGAAGGTCAACCTCTATGGAACGGAAGTCTCATATTCAAAGTACATTGTTTTGAACATCCTTCTTTCATTAAGGTTTTCTAATCTTACATAGATTGAATAAATTTCACCTATGGAGAAATTTCCATAGTCCCATTTTGACTATCATTTCCGAACAAGAGTTACTTCTTTTCAGAATATGTCAATATGGTCATGGAGACATTTCCAAAGTCCCATTTTGACTATCACTTCCGAACAAGAGTTACTTCTTTTCAGAATATGTCAATATGGTCCTTTCCGACGACTTACATCATACTTCCAACTTTCCCTAAGAAACCAATCTTTGGCGAACCTCAGATTTGTCCTCGACAATTGCTTGATCACTTTAGTCATATCCAGTTCTAGACTTTTCCCTTCTCAATGCCTTAAGCGTTTGGAAAATTTAGAAAAGATGAATATTATAGCACATGCAATCGATCCTATATCCGAAGCATATGGGACACGATTCATGATGTTTGACATAAAGACACGATACTAGACCAGTCTTTTGCTACAATAATTTTTATTTGCCATGTTTTCAAAATTTAACTATGAAGAGGGATGCCGTAATCATAATCGAATTTTGAAAATGCAATATATATAGAATTTCTTCAAGTTGAACCATTCCAACATAAAATTCATATATATGTCCTTGACTAAAGATGATTAAAATCTCAATCTAAGCTTTAGAATTGAAACGAAGTATAATTTTCTCTCCCTTAATTATAGCAAAACGACTTTTTCAACCCCTGCAACTTCATGAATTGAAACCTTGTTTTCTATAATTAACATTGCTAACTTGCAACACTAAACGTAATTATCATGCTCCCACTAACATGATGATTATCAACATAACACTTATGCTCCCACTAGCTCTGACATATTTCCAGAAACTTGCTGGACTTCTGAAATTTAGATTCATACACCCTTTCTTAGATAGCTCACATGTGTGTCTAAACAATTTTCAGGAACTATGAAAAGGGATGTCGTAATCATAGTCTCAATTGCTTAGGCATTTTCCATTTCTCACAAGTCCATGTTAGTGTGCCGGTTAACCACACGCGCTCCACTAACGACTTTTGCAAAAGCAAATAACACAATTGATAACTACGTAAAATCTACTTAGTGAAAGCGTTTCCTCACCATCATTTTCATGAATCGGAGAGAAACCTTATGACACTTAGATTTTATAGTGTATGAGTTCCTATCCATGTGAATTTGTCAAAACCATAATCACAAGATAAGGTTAGTGACAAATTCAGCCTTACATGGATTAAACTTGTTTAATCTTAGTTTCTTGTCACCTTGGTAGCACAAGGCCCACCAATGCTTCCAAGTTGAACTCTGATAACTTACATGCAAATTCAACTTATTTGAAGTAGGTACATAAATAAGAATTATGTCAACACGATAGGTTGCAAACCTTAAGTCACGTGCTAGTGATAAATTACAGGTTTTACTCTTGATTAAATCTTGAAACTCTTTCAGGATCTTTAAGGCTCCCACTGTCCCCTTGACATATAAGTTTCCCCAGTCAAGAACCATTCCTTGACAAAACAAATATTCAAGGGACAATGTGGATTTTTATCAAGACTAACGCTTCACACAATTGGTCTTAGTTGGTCTTTGTCTCATCCAAGACATCACAACTTACCAATCTTAAATGTACAAGGGTAGAAACATTCTACACTACATTTGATAAGTGTTTTAAACCTTACTTTATGTCACTCAATGTTACAATCTTGGAGTATGACTCTAAGAATTGTTTTGGAACGAAGTATGACTCATCTTCTCAATCTTAACCAATCCAACAATTCATGACCTCTCTTCTTAGCCATAACAATGCACTAAGACATCCTTAGAGTATGAATTTGTGATATGGTTTCATAATCATTAAGATGATCATGATACTAAAGTACTCTCCCATCCTTTCAGATTTGAGAAACTTTTATCTTTCTGCCTAATTTGATTCTTCCCATTTGTTTTGTCATACATTGTAACCTTTCCAATGTTACAGAATTATACTTAACCTCATAAGTATAATCATATTTACTAATCTTTAGTAAATCATGACAAATCAATCTTTGTGGTGGACCTTGACCAGCGCACACCCAATGTACCTAATTCCTTAGTCCTTCAACTGACTCACATATACATGTGATCAAAGAATTAATCTTAATTTTCAAAGATGAAAATTCTCATTCATCATACAATACAACTTGTATGATTCCAAGTTTCTGTCCAATTGAAACTTGGGTGATGAAAAACTTTCTTCATTTGGTAAATTCAGACACTACCACAAATGAAAGAATCAAATCCACTTTCCAATATTGCTATTACTGGAAACATATAAGCAACAATTTTCCACAGATGCCATTGTAAGGATATTTTTAAAATAAATAAAATTAAAACTCTTTTTTTCTTTTATTTTAAAACTTTGCGGAAAAACTTATCCTTACAATCCACATGAAAACCTTGTTGTTATCTATTCATAAGCAATATATTATAACTCTTAAGCAACAACTCAAAATTTTGATTACCGAACCATGCGATCGAAACCCACCTTTGCAATCAGAATCAACATATACTTACTTTAAGCTTCCTATCTTTTCTTTGATTCTTAAGAGCATCAGCATGTGACCCACTCACATTATGTAATAAGAATCTCCAAATAGGAACTTAATAGAGTTAGACAGTGGACTTTACCCGAAGTAGAGTCAAACCTCTTGACTTGATCAACCTTATGACCTTTCAGGTGAATAGGGCAGCTTCGCAACCAATGCCCCTTCCTTTGGCAACAAAACACATGGACCCTTTGGTAATGGCACATGAGACTATCTCAGAATTTGCCTTTCTCTTTACTATTTGGTCAACCGAGTTGACTATAGCCGATCCCTTTCCATTGGGAAGAGAAATCCTTTTCTAGATATCCAATGCTACCATTGTCAATGTCCATTTAAGACTTGGGAAGTTGTTCTTTCAATCAAATTTGCTTTACTGGTGTTCCAAATCATTGCTGATTCCACAACACCAAGCAAATAGATAACATCATTAAGGGTCATGTCATAGTCTGTCTCATAGTAGTCCCAAAGAGACTCACTATGTTGCTAAGAAAGTGATTGAACATCCAACTTTCACGAGACTTTGACACCTAACTCTCCCGGCTTGTCAATATGTGACTTTATCTCCAAGATGTGAGCACACATATACTATGCTTGCCAATCGGGATTGAGTGACTTTAAACTTTTCAAGAACTTGTGGGTGAGGGAGAATAATTGGAGGAGGTGGAGGAAGTGAAGCATGATGTTGAGGGACACCATCTTCAAGAGATTTGGGAAGATCATAGTTGTCTGAACCAGACATCTATAATGGGAGAAAATCAAGTTAGTTGATTCAAAGTCCTTAATATAACACCCAATATGAAATATTAAGGCTAGGACCCAACACAATATTTTATAATTTGGAAGAGGGATGCCGTAATCCAAGCTATAAAATATTTGAAGGTAGGCGAATGACGATTCACCAATTTCCACCATGAAAAACGAAATAATTTATTAGGTTTTAATTGGATTTGAAATTCCTAGATCTTTTGAGATTCATTGAACTTTTCAATGGCATGTTTCAATCTCGAGTGTGCCCTCTCAAATTTTGTGACTGGGATGCCGAGGATCACAAAACAAGGTGTGAATAACCATACCAATTCACTTGGTACCCTTAATATTATCACCTAATCAATGTGCCGGTTAACCACACACGCTCCATTGATCTATGACAAACATTAAGTCACCCTTCGTGATCCTTACTAGTTCAAGTTAGTGTGCCGGTTAACCACACACGCTCCACCAACGACTTGGTAAGGTACAAAGTGTGAATTCCATGGGTTAGCACCAAATTCACATTTTTCCTAAAGTAACTAATATTGGGAATTAAATAAAACATTTAGTTACTTTATAATAATCATTATACTTTTAATGAGAATTTAAAGTCATTGTCCTACCCGTTCGGCTAACGACCCTCCACCGATCAAGCAAGCCGTGGGTGAGAGTGGACACCCATTAAGTCGCCATTTTATAGGCAACAACGTTATACCCACCTTATAGACCGGCTTCGTGAATGAGGCCTACTAACGGTAAAACGACTTGTTCTTATACATATATATATATAATAATTAACCATTAATGTTATAAATAGTATAAGTGTTGAATTTTAACTTTTAAAATTCTAAGTGTTGGAATTAAAGTT
Organism: Lactuca serriola; assembly: GCF_051521515.1. NCBI lineage: Eukaryota > Viridiplantae > Streptophyta > Magnoliopsida > Asterales > Asteraceae > Lactuca > Lactuca serriola. The sequence goes on along the minus strand of NC_136412.1, from coordinate 65,810,692 downwards.
TATTAAAGTGTGTAAAACTTTTTCAAATTCCAAAACTTCAGGGCAAGTTTTGAAACTATTCAAAACTAATTAATTCCATGATTTATGTGTTTAAAGTAGTTTTAATCCAAAAACTCTTCAAGTTCCATAACTTGAGGACAAGTTATGGAAGACTTTAAACTAATAAAAGAATTAATTTTCTTTATTTTTATAACTTATGGAATTAATTAAGGTTACACTTTATTTATATATTTATAATGAAGTGACTCTTGAACCTCCATAACTTAAGGACAAGACTCTTCATCTTTTGTAACCATCCAAGACTTTTCATTTCATAACTTATGAATTAAAGGTTCATAAAAATGAAGACTCTTCATTTTCATGTAACTTATGTGTTTAAATGTGTGTTAAAGAAAAGTGACCTTTGGATATCCATAACTTGAGGACAAATTATGGACTCCATTAAAACACATAAATGACCAAGAATTAATTCTAAACAATTCAGCAAATAATTCCTATCATCTTCTAAATTCATAAGAACATGAACATGATCATCAAAATTCTAAGAATTATATGAACACATAAAAAATCATGGAATTTTGATATATGCTATTGTAAATGGATTAGAACAACCATTACACCAACTAAAACAAGTTTTAAAACACCAAAACAGTTTAGGGTAATGTTTCTAGTCCATTTCCAGCAGCAAAAGTCGAAATTCTGCATTCTGCTCATTCTACTCACCGAGTGCACGAACCTACTCGCCGAGTAGGATGAATTTTGCCTTGAACTCGGCGAGTCCCCCCATGGACTCGGCGAGTCCATCAGCCAGACAGCAACAATTTCAACTTTTTTCACTATTTTGCATCAAGTATTCAAACAAGCAAGCCTAGGCTCTGATACCACTGTTGGGTTTTGAGCAATCTAACACTTCCTAAGTGTGCATGCAACCCTAATAAACCTTGGATCTATGTTTGTCTAAATACATGCAAAATAATAATTTTTCCAAGGTTCATAACCTATCTAACATGGCATGGGGTACTTTTAAACATAAAAGAATTAGATGAGATTACATACCTTTTGATGATGAGTTTGATTCCTAAGGAGTTTGAGGGCCAAGCACCAATAGTGTGAATGCCTCAAACGGAATCACAAATCACCACAAACTCTTGGAAAACTTTGAGAGAATGTATACACACTTATAAAATCGGCCACACACAAACACACACACTAGTGACACTAGTGGCTATTTCATGCAAAATAAGCATGCTTATATAGTGTACATGATTAGGGTGAAACCCTAATAACCCATGACCTTTCCTTTTCCAAGGATCCATGGGTTAAAAGCTCCATGGATCATCCATGGACTTCCATATAAGCCTAGCCCATTAACTAATGAGTATTAGCCCACACCATATAAAACAATAGCCCACAATTTAATTAGTCTTCCTTTTAATCTTTAAATTAATTCATAATTAATTTAAGACTAACACTAATTAAATAACTTCATATTAATATATTATAACTTACAATATATTAATAAACATATGTGTATAACTCTCATAAAATTATCCATAAATAGTTTGGATGAAATGCAACCCAAATGGACCATGCTGGGTCGGGTCAAGTATGTACCAAATAAGTTATGGACTTAGACACCTTATCCAACAGAATCCTACTTGGATAAGTCTAATAACTATATTTGCGTATGTTACTTCAAGAACCAACCAGCAATCGTAGCTCTCGAAAACTCTGTTGAACTATGAAGCGCCATTTTAGATAAGTGATCATATAATCCTCTGTTCTCATGATATCAGCCGGACAAATACATGGAACAACGTCGTACTTATTGTCCAGCAGTTTGTTTCCCGGTTTTCGATTTGTTTGACAAAGAACTTAATCGAACACATCAATTTAGTTCTGACCGGCCGGTACATAGGTCACAACAGAATCATCGAGGGGCCCAGATATCGCTTCTATTTCTAGAAGGAACAGATAAACTTCGACTCATATGCTTGTTCTACTACTTGTTGAATTGTACACAAAGGCACGTTTTATAACATCAAGTTACTGATGTGTTTACGTGCAATCAATGCACACAACCAACTCATAGGTAACAATTCATATCTCTAGGTTTGAAGATTTATATGATATTACCGTCTCACGATCACTCGAGATAAATTCCATGAAGTGATACAAGTGAGCGTGGGTTTAATCCAATACTCATAACTTATGAGCACTCATGAATGTTGTAGCAACCATTGCTATGACTAAACCCATTTAGCCATCTACAAACTCGATTCATGATAGTCTTGATTCATACCTACTTCCAACATATGAACGACTGTGGAGTGTTTAAATAACTTAGTCATTCGGAAAGAATAACCTAGCTATTTTGGAAGTCAAAACATGCAAAGTGAAACACAATAATAATCGAATCCAATATGGTCTCAGAAGCCTTTTGAATATAAATAGAACCACCTTTTATTTATCACCATATTGATTACACATTATTCATTGTATAATGTTTCAAACAATCAACTTCAGACTTGAATAAAAAACAACAGTCGTCCCATGCTCCTAGCATGTACACTTTGTTTCTCTAAACAATAGTTATGCCATATTCCAAGTATGCACACTATGTTTGTCTATGATCCTTACATTGTGATGTAGATCAATTGAACATGATTCCATTGATACTCATTTCACAATCCCAAATCCTTATTGTAAATGTGAGAATCCCCGATTCCTATCATTTACCAAAAAAACTGTTAGATTTTAAACTTTTATGCAATGTTCCTCTTGTAATGATTATTCACAAAGTCACCAAAACCTTGTCACCAGTTATTACAGAGTATTCCAAAGAAGGTTAACCTCTATGGAACGGAAGTCTCATATTCAAAGTACATTGGTTTGAACATCCTTCTTTCATTAAGGTTTTCTAATCTTACATAGATTGAATAACTTTCACCTATGGAGACATTTCCATAGTCCCATTTTGACTATCACTTCCGAACAAGAGTTACTTCTTTTTAGGATATGTCAATATGGTCATGGAGACATTTCCAAAGTCCCATTTTGAGTATCACTTCCGAACAAGAGTTACTTCTTTTCAGAATATGTCAATATGGTCCTTTCCGATGACTTACATCATACTTCCAACTTTCCCTGAGCAACCAATCTTTGTTGAACCTCAGATTTGTCCTCGACAATTTCTTGATCACTTTAGTCATATCCAGTTCTAGAATTTTCCCTTCTCAATGCCTTAAGCATTTGGAAAATTTAGAAAAGATGAATCAATCATTCTAGGGCTATATGATCCTAACCGTATACGGTTTTTAAAGCATACACTTAGCAATTAGTGATACCAATAGATATTCCCAAGCTATCATAGCTTCCAATGCTTCCTAGGCTACAAGGGATCACATATCAGGAAAATATATCATGTATTTCCTAAAAGTATCCCTAGCCTTATCCTAGCATCCAATTCTCATAACATATAATTATAACAAACATGTATCATTATTTTGGGAATCACTTACTTTAGCTCGGCTAATTGCACGTATCACACCCCCTTTTATTTATAAAACCCTTTTATAAATTTATTCCCTTTTACAAACTCTTTTTAGAAACTTATTTTCTTTCAAAAGATTGTCAATTCCTCAATTTGAGTCCAGACAGACCCGAGAGTGAGCCTGAATCCCTCAAACTAAGGCTCTGATACCAACTTGTGACGTCCCAAAAAATTAAGGCCAAAAAGTTTTGTTTTTAAATAAAATAAAACTTTAATCCAAAACATCATCATAAAACCAAAGTGTAACAAAGTGTATCAATACATCGTAAAACATCAGAGTAATCGGACAAGGCGGAAAGAGGTGGTGTGTGCATTGCAATCATCTCGGTCCCTTCCCTTTCGAACTAGAAGCACATGAAACATAAACTAAAAAAAGTAAGCACAAAGCTTAGTGAGTTCCCCAAAATACCACATATCATACGTAATAAACACATAATGTGCACAGCCTGACATCGAGCCCCACTCAGTATACAAATCTGTCATTCATCAGGCCCCACCTGGCATCAAGCCCTTCCTGGTATACATATAAACATAAAATTATACAAAAACATGCAATAATCACAAAGATAATAACATACATTATAGTCATCGGGCCCCACCCGACATTGGGCCTTGCCTGGTAAAGATACAATCACATAACACATGGAAGAGTCATATAGATCTCTAGCACCCTAACATAATAAACCATGGGCCAACATTGGTGCCTTCAACCCGCTAAACACAGTAAGGGAACTCACCTCAATCCTTTGATAACCATATAACAGCCCGAGTCGGTGAACCAGATAACTTCGCACCAACTAACAATAAATACAACGTTAATTAGTAATTAATCCAATAACCGAAAATCCGAGGCCCACTCCATAACCCAACTTCCTAAAGGGGAAAATTCCATTCTTACTTAGCCCAAAACCAAGGCCCAACCCATTTGCACAAAAAGCCCAATTTCCTAAAAGGCATCCCAATGCTCAATATTGTAACGCCCGCAGATTCGAGCTAGTCAATTTGGAGACAATAAGCGTCAAAAATGACTTTTTGATAGAATATTATTTAGAATAAATAATATTAAGTAAGTTATACTATATATCACAAGGGTTCCGTACATATAAAGAATGCTAAAATCCGAGTTATAACGAAGAAGTTATGACCCATCAAAGTTTTACGGCTAAACCGGCACGACACCGCGTAACGTAAAAAATGAATTTTTGATAAATTATTTTTTATCAATAGAAATCTAAACAAAATTCGTATTATACGTTAAACCGAGAACATGCATAAAAAGAATGTCCAAATCTGACTTCGTATGAGGAAGTTATAATTTTTCTAAGATTTAGCATAACAGTGCACAGCCCGGAATTTGAATTTTAGATCGATCAAATTTTGGCCAACGCATCCGAAATGAAAATTGAATATCTCATTAATAAAAGTTCAACGATAAAAAGACAACCGAAAACGGAGTCCGTATGTAGAAGTTATGGATTTTACACGGTCGTTAACAGTGTAATATTCTCATAGTGTTAAATTTAAAATAGGTCGAGAATTAGCTGACGAAATCTAAAAGTAAGTTGTAGATTACGTCTCCACCTATGCATGGATATAAAGAACGTCAAAAACAGAGATCGTATGCGAAAGTTATGGGGTTTAGAAGTTGGTAGGATGCTGCTGCGAAGGGGGTGACGTGGCTGAATCTGGGTCATTGCTTTCTCTCAAAGTCTTTCCACCAGATGGTGACATGTGGCACGAAGTTGAGAGATATTTCAGCCTATAAATATAACCCCTTCCACCTTTATTTATTCACACCTCCACCTTTCTCTTTCTCTCTCTAACTTCTCTCTGAACCTCCCAACCCCCCCCCCCCCCAAGCCCTAGGAAACTCCCCTAGCGCTAGAAGAAAGCTCCGGAGCGCCTGACGGATCCGAGAAAAATAGATTTTCATGTTAGAAGCTCTGCTCCAACGGATCCTGACTTTTAGCAAAACCTGCTGTAATGAGATACGCCTACCCTACTTTAAATATAACTTATGTTTAAATATAACATTGTTATTATGAACCTATGAATAAGATTTATCAATGATTCAAAGTCGTTATACTGATTGATCTACTTACGGGGATGATGTCTAGGCTGTGATTTAGTGAGGTGTTTAAAGTGAGATTTCCAAACAGTATACTTCGTATACCAAACAGACCCTACCTCCAATATGATCCTACCTAGTTGTTCCTTACTTGATAGATCATGAAAGTAGACTTTGAGTTAATGATGAATCTACACTAATAATTAGTCGCAATAAATATTAGACTAAAACTTAGCGATAATAATGTTGGGTTTTGTCGAAGGAAAATAGATTCGCTAGAAGCAAAGCGTTGCCCGAGTTTGGAATCATAACTTTAACTTGTGAGTGCGTAGTCCCTTTTATGAATAGGATTTTAATACAAGTATTGATTGAATTATTAAATATATGTTTATGTGCAAATTATTTGATGTTGCCTAAAATATGTGCTAAAGAACATACCTGATAATATATGATGATTTAGGATAAAGAGTAAACCTAAATTAAGTATGAGGTATATTGGATAGTATCTTCTTATGAGTACGAGTGAGATATACATGAAGAATATAACTTTAAAATATGTCATTGATCTGGGAGCATGGATTAGACATGGTCATTTTTCCTTAGTCCGAGAGTATGGATATGACATAGTTATTTCTCATTAATCCGGGAGTATAGATTTAGACATAGACAATTGTCCTTAGTTCGAGAGTATGGATAGGACATAGTTATTTGTCATTAATCTGAGAGTACAGATTGAGGCATAGTCAATTGTCCCTAGTCCGAGAGTATGGAATGGGCACAGTTATTGATTCGAGAGCATGGATTAGACATACTTGATCTGGGAGTATGGAATAAGTAAAAAGGTAAATTTTAGATCCGAGAGTATGGACAGGGTCGTTGAGAGGATTGACGGGGTAGGGTAAGAGTTGTTTATACATGTTGAAATTGTATACTTGTGAGCTCTAATATTATATATATATATATATATATATATATATATATATATATATATATATATATATATATATATATATATATATGATATAACATTGTGAGATTGAAATCCCTATATACTCACCAGGTTTCCCAACCTGACCCACTCAGTTTATTTGTATTACAGGTATCGATATGAAGCTACATTACAATGAGAGATTAAGGAGATGTAGATCACTAGTGTAAATGTATGTAAAGTCTGTTTATGCTTATGTTTCTGTATTGAAGATGACATCCCGACGTTTTAAAAGGAATGAAATACAGTTCTTCAGAAATGCTTTGATAACATATTTATTGTCACATCCCAAAACCAAGAACGGCGGAAACGTTCTGGGGCGGAGGACGTCATGTAAAGTATCACAGCACAGTAAATGTAAATAAGCAAACAACATCATCCATTGCATTAAATATATAATTTTAATACAAGCGTGTTCTGTATAGTTTTAGACACCAAAAATATAAGGTAAATCAAAATAATAATATGATGAGTCTTGAATGCGCTCCATCTCCTCAAAAGTTGGCATCGGTACCTGTCTACTGATGACCTGAGAATACAAGTTATTTTGAAAGAGTTTATCAGCATTAAGCTGGTGAGTTCATAAGTAATTTAGTGTCGGTGTTTGTTATCAAAAATGTTTGAACATGTCTCAAGTATGAGTTCGTGAAATGTATGTAAGTGTTTGTAAAAGTTTGAATCTCTTAGAAAAACCTATATTTTCTAATAAAGTAGCCTTCTACCAAGGCTTAACTGTTTTGTATGTTCGTTTGTTGTAAAAGTGTGTAATTTCCCAAGTGCAACTATCTTTTAACAAAATATGGTTTGTACATTAAAGTTCAAGTGAGGTTATCACTAAAAATATGTAATGGGTAAATCATTTTAGTACTGTAGCTTAGTTTTATAGTAACTACTGTTGTACTAACTACCTTAAACCGAATTTATATTAAGGTAAAATGTGATAATTGCACCATGCTATCGACTGGTAACAACGACATACGAATGGTCGTAATAATGGAATGACGTTTGGCACCCGCAGACCTGCAGGTCCGGCTGTAGCTAGCAGCAAGGTGTAGGATAGTCAATCTAGTATAGATCTATACACAAATTCACGCTCTCCCTCCAAGAGAATTCTGGCTACAACTCGGGCCATGACATTTAAGGCATGCTCCGATATAGTGGATCACAATTGTTAATGTATTAATGTAAGGGTAATGTTTCTCATTCTAGTATAGTTGTATATGTTCTCTTCCTAGTATAGTTGTATATGTTCTCATAGTATAGTTGTATATGGACTCATGAATGAACTGACTCATTGATCTAGCAGTTGTAATAGTATGATCCTGTGTTACCCCGATGGTAACTTACTAATGGTGTGCCTAGTACGTATGAATATGGAAGTACTTTTATGTCTATATATGTATATTTGATATATAATTAATATTGAAACGACCTTCGGATGGTCACCCGAAATCCCACCAGACCACATCCAAATCGAGAAAAAGGAAATAGGGCGGATGGCCTTCCTAAGTCCTTTTAAACATTATTTATACATCTACACATATATGGGCATGCAATTTATAATATAAAAGCATAAATAAGTTTTTATAAGACATTTGAAACATAAGTATTATTTTAAGAAAAGATCGACTTGATGTCAATCTATAAAACAATTTGAAGACATAGGTTTGATAAAACAGTTTAAGTATAAGGAACATTTGTTTGAATCACAGTTGTAAATAAGTTTGAAAAGTAAAAGGGTTTGTAAAACATTTTGATAGACAGTTTGAACAATGATAAAATCATTGGTTTCCCTAGTTATTAATCGCATGTGATTAATGCAATCACATGTGATTGAAGCAATAACTATAAGTATTTAACTTGTATTCCCCCCATAAGTATTTAAAACATTTAAAATCATTTCAAAGGTTGATTAAAGGGGTATGAACTCACTTGATTGATTGAAGAAAGCGAGATGGAAAAACCGGGCAGAGTTTCGTCTCGGGAAACGGATTTTTCTCGGGATTCTCGAGAATCTCGGGAGTAAAATCGACCTTCGGGACTTGAGCATAAAGACCAGGGCTTCGGGTTTGAACGGGCACGGAAAACGAGGCAAAACGTAAGAGAAAAGAGAAGAAATGGGCAAGTTTTTCGGAAACCCTCGCATCCCTTTTATAGGGGTGCTGAACCGCCTCGGTACGTGAGGCGTACGCTCGTACGCAGCGCGTCCGCGTACGTCATGCATGAGCGAGTCCTCGACTGCCTCGGCTTCGGATGGGACGGGTCGGACGGGGCGGGTCGGATGGGGCGGGTCGGTAGCTTCGCATAGGGGCGATGTGGACGATCCGAGGCCCTTGATTCGAGTACGCGGGGCGTACGAGAGTATGCAGGGCGTACTCCGGTCCTATCTGCTGACTCCCCTTCGGATATTACCAAGAATTTATATTTAAATTTATATTTATTTTAAATAAACTTCTAAAATTCACATCTCCTTCATACGAACTCCGTTTTTGACGTTCTTTATATCCACGCGTAGGTGAGACTACGCTCTACAACTTTCGTTTAGACTCCGTTGGCAAATTCCAAAATTATTTTTATTATTTATTTATTAAAATGACGTGATTAAGGAATTTCTTCAAAAATTCATAACTTCCTCATCCGAAGTCAAATTTGGACGTTCTTTTTATGTACGCTCACGGTTTGAGGTTATCTATAACTTTCATTTAGATACTTAAGGCTAAAAACTATTGTATTGAAACTTCGCGTTTTTCGTTTAATCGTTGTTGCCGGTTTTGCCGAGAATCTTTGGTTGGTCATAACTTCTTCGTTATAACTCGGATTTTAGGGTTCTTTATATGTACGAAAACCTTGATACGATTCCTACTACTTTATTTAACCCAAATAAGATTTTAGGAAAGTTATATTTTAACCTAGATTTGATTGGTTTTACATTACATTGTCTCGAAATATTGGGTTGTCACATTTATCATGTTTTTCTGGGAACAAATTCTGTAACATATTTCTTTAAAAGATAGTCTGATTTTTAAAATAAAGCATAAACAAATCGGTCTTTTCTGGCCGTAAAAATGGGGATGTCACAAATATGGCCCAATTTCCTAAATGGGCCCTAAAGCCATCATGGAACTAATTCCAAGAAAACCCTTAGTCTATCCATGACCCAAAGTTAAAAGTCTAATGGCCCAACAAGGCCCAAACTTTATAAGGCCCATAATAGTTGCATTGGGGAGTACACCCCACGTACCAGAAGGGTACACTCTGCATACTTACCCTTGAAGCAGAAGGTACAAGTCGTTGATGCAAGATCCCATTATTAAGCAGAGCGTACTCCCATGTGCGCCCAATGTACTCACTAGAGGTCATAAAAACAACATTAAGCTCTTAATGAGTTAAGTCAACTTGTCTAAACACAGATCTGATCCCTAAACAATATCTTAAATAATAAAGTTGCCAACTTTACTCTCTTACACGCCTTAAATGGACTTAACACTTAAAAATAAGCTTAATAAAGGTCTTAATGCTTGCATGAACAAAAATATCTCACAAAGTTTGCATTTTTATGATCAATGTACCCTCATGGAGCTAAGATCTAACCTCCATAGCTTCTGGAGTAGATCAAAAGCTCAACTTTAACTCAAAAGTCAAAATGGATACAAGACTCCGTAAAACGGATCTAGCACAAAAGATCATCGAGGTGAGATCTTTTTACCTCAAAAAGCTTGCAAATAAGAAGGTAATCCTGGATCAACAAGCTCAAGCATTGCCTCCAAGTGTTCATCTTCTTCTTCTTCACCAAAAAACACCAACAAACTCACTTTTAGGCTCAATTTGTAACAACCTGAAATTTATCCCGTCACAGTGAACCCTTTTCCGCTAATAAAACTTGCTTTATTAAATTGTTCCATTAACCTTTTGGATTAGGTTAATTAAATTGGGACTTTTATTATGACTTCATGAGTGTCCAAACGAATTAGAAATACATGAAACATCCTTGGTATCCCTTTGAAAAGTTTTTAGATTACGACCATGTCGAGTTATGACCACTTAATCGGGTACGACCATAAGCCCCGTCTAACGTCGACATCGGGTAGATTTCCACTAGGCCGCAAACTCAACCCCTATATAAGGGTGAGTGAACCCCATTTACACCCTTTCCACTCTCTCTCTACTCTCTCTCTCTCTCTACAAGTTGCTCTTGATCCAAAAACACCTCTTTCAAGCTCCAAACTTGTAAGTAATCTATCCTAGCTTGTTGCTTAGCTTGTTTAGCATGCAAATTCGTGTTTAAATCATCCAAAAGCCTCAAAATCATGTGTTTATGCTCCCAAGAACACTCTTGGACCGCAAACACCCATAAATGGGGTTTTAAAGCCCCAAAACCCTTCCAAATCACTCCTAGTGCTTAGCTATGACTTAAGGACTTGCATGTACGAGTTTAGAACACCAAAATCTTTTCATTTGAGGAGTAAACATGAGTTTATGGCCCAAGAACATTCTTGGACCGTAAACCCCTCTTCATAGGTCGTGAACACTATTTAAGGTGTTAAATTGCCCCTTAAATACCTCCTATGGCTTGGGTTAATGTCTAGAATCAACCACCATTGAAATAGGAACCTTAAACATTAAAGAAACCATGACCATAAGAGATTACGACCGTAAACCCCCCAAGGATTGGTCCCTGGGCCGTAAACTCCCTTAAGGAGGTCAAATGATGCCCTAACTTCCCCCTATGGCTTGGAATAATGCATAGAACCTTGTATTCTTTCATATAAGACCTTAAATCATGAATTGAAGGGCCAAGTGAGAGTTTACGGCCATAAACTCTATGTTTACAGCCGTGAACTCCCTTAAATGGTTCATTTGAAGCCTTACCACTTCCTATGCCCTAGAATTGAACCTAGCTTAATTCCTCAAGTGATATAAGACCTTTGAGCAACCAAGAACACACCACCCATGAGTTTACGGCTGTAAACTCATGGGGATATGGTCATTGGGCCGAAATCCCCTCTAAGATTTTACTCTTGAAGAGTAAACTCCCTAACTAGGCCATACACCCCATTATTGCAACCCAATAGCCTCCTAGCACTTGACCAAAGTGTTTTTCTGCACATTAGGATGCTTATACGTGTTTAGTTAGTGTTATAATTGTTGGGTTTTCAGCATTCTAACACTCCTAAGTGTACATGCAACCCTAAATACCTTGGATCTATGTTTTCTCTATTATACATGCAAATAAGAACTTCCAAGGTATTATCCTAATCTAGCATACAAAACAATAACTATAGCAAGATAGAATACATACCTCTTTGATGTAGAAAGTCTTCATGAAGCTTGAGTACCTAGTGCCCCAAGTGTGACACCTCAAATGGAATCACAATCATCAAAACACTTGGAATAACTTGAGAGAATTCTACACTCATCAAAATCGGCTAGCCCTCTCTAGAATCATACTAGTGTGATTCTAGTTACCAATTTTGTCAAGAATAAGATCTTTATATAGTGTTACAATTAGGGTAAACCCTAATTGTCATGACTTTCCATTTCCTTGGATCCATGGATACAAATACACCATGGAGCATCCATGAACCATCCTATGGGTTTTAGCCCAACTTGATTATCCATGGAGCATTAGCCCACTATACAAGTATGGATGATTTACACAATCAACCCATATATTTAATTAGTCTTCTTTTGATCACTTAATTAATCCTAGATTAATTCTTGATCAATACTAATTAAATAATCTTATTATTCTTATTATTAATATACTAGAACTTATAATATATTAATAACCATAAGTGTCTTATTTCTCTCATCCAAGTGCATGATGGTATGCAACCCAAATGGACCATGCCGGGTCGGGTCAAGTCTTACCAAATATAGTTATGGACTTAGACATTAATCCAACAGTCTCCCACTTGGATAAGTCTAAAACTATTATTGCGTATGACTTCAGGAACCAACTGGCAATCGTAGCTCTCAAAAGCTTCTGTCGAACTCTGACCTTGTAGATGAACTCTGACCTTTGTCAGTGACTTGTCCATTAGATAAGGGATCATATATCCATTCTAGATATCATATGGACTGAGACATGGATTATAATCATTCTCTCTGTCCATTTGTTGTTTCCCGATTTCCGATTTATGACGACTGACTAATTGAACAAATCAAATCAGTCCTGGCCCGGCCGAGCACTTCCATTTGTCATCATCAAATCATCGAGGGGCCCACAGATATCACTTTTATCCCGAAGGTAAAAGGAATGGATAAACTTCGACTCATATGGCTTGTTCTACTACTTGTTGAATCATACACAAAAGCACGTTTTATAGCACCGAGTTACCAAATGCGGTTTCGTGCAATCAATGTACTATCAACTCATAGTAACAACTCATATCTCTAGGTTTGAAGAATATAAGATATTATCGTCTCATGATCACTCGTGATAAAACCCATGAAGTGATTCCAATGAGCGCGGGTTGAATCCAATACTCAGAACTTATGAGCACTCATGATTGCTGTAGCCTTGTCCAACACCTTAGACCTCTACAACCCATCATGACAGTCTTAATTCATATCTACTTCCAACATATGACCGACTGTGGATAGTTTGAATAACTTAGTCATTCCGGAAGAATAACCCAGTTTATTCGGGAAGTCAAAACATGCAAAATGAAACACAATAATAATTGAATCCAATATGGTATCAACCCTTTGAACATAAATAAAACACCTTTTATTTATCACCATATGATTACACATTAGTCATTGTATACTGTTTCAACTATCAACTTTATTCTTGAATTTAAAACAATAGTTGTCCCATGCTCCAAGCATGTACACTATGTTTTCTAAACACTAGTCATGCCACACACCAAGTATGCATACTATGTTTGTCTATGATCTTTACTTTGTGAACTAGATCAATTGAACATAACTTCAATGATTCTCTTTTCACACTCCCAAATCCTTACTGCAAATGCAAGAATTCCAAATTCATGCCATTTACTGAAATCTGTTAGATTCTAAACTTATATGCATTGATACTCTTGTAATGATTATGCACAAAGTCATAAAGACTTGACAACAATCATTACAGAGCATTCCAAAGGAGATCAACTCCTCGGAAATATCCTTCTTGCATTAAGTTTCCTTAATCTTACACAGATTGAAATTTCTAACTTTGAAACATTTCCAGATTCCATTCTGACTTATCACTTCTGAACAGGAGTTGCCTCCTTACAGACTATGTCAATATGGTCCTTCCAGAATTATCACTATACTTCCAACTGTCCTTGAGCAACCAATCTTTGGTAAACCTTAGATTGTCCTCGACAATTGTTTAATCCTTTTAGTCATATCCAGTTCTAAACCTTTTCCCTTCTTAATGCCCTAGGCATTTGGAAAAATTTAGAACGGATGATTATAGCACATGTAATCGGTCCTATATCCGAAGCATATGGGACACGATTCATGATGTCTCACATAAAGACTAAACTAGTCTTTTGCTATAATATGTCCATTTCAGTTTGCCAAGTTCTCATAATTCAGATTATGAAAAGGGATGCCGTAATCATAATCGAATTTTAGAACGCAAATAATGGACCCATATACAGAATTTCCTTATGTTGAGCCATTCCAACATGAAATTCATATATATATATATCCTTGACTAAATGATTAAAACCTCACAATCTAAGCTTATAGATTTGAGATGAAGTATAATTTCCTCTCCCTTAATTATAGCAAAACAACTTTTCCCAATTGAGACCTTTTGTTTTCTATAATTAACATTGCTAACTTGCAATACTTAACATAATTATCATGCTCCCACTAACATGATGATTATTAGCATAACACTTATGCTCCCACTAGCTTTGACATGTACCCAGAAATCAGCTGGACTTCTAGAAATCAATACTTCATTGACTTTCTTACCAAAGTTCAGATTTCTGATACTAGATTGTTTTGATAAGACTTTATCAAAATCATACACCTTCCCTTAGATAGCACACTTGTGAGTCTAAACAATTATGAAGAGGTATGCCGTAATCATAATGGTTAGACCTTTTTGCCACTTCTCACAAGTCCATGTTAGTGTGCCGGTTAACCACACGCGCTCCACTAACGACTTTGAGAATGCAAATATCACAATTGCTATCTAGCTAAAATCTACTTAGTGAAAGTGTTTCCTCACCATCATTTTCATGAATCGGAGAGAAACCTTATGACACTTAGATTTACTGGTGTATGTGTTCTTATCCATGTGAATTGTCAAAATCATAGTCACAAGACAAGGATAATGACAAATCCAAACTCATATGGACTGAACTCAATCTTAATTTCTTGCCACCTGGCAGCTCAAGGGCCTACCATTGCTTCCAAGTTGTTGTGCAACCAATTGAGAACTCTAAGAACTCATATGCAAAGCCAACTTTAACTGGAATGGGCACAGAATATGTCAACATGATAGGTTATAAGCCTCAAGTCATGTGCTAGAGAAGAACTTCAGGTTTTATTCTTGATTAGTTCTTGAGACTTTCAAGACCTTTAAGACTCCCACTGTCCTCTTGACCTATAAGACTCCCTTGTCAAATATCCAAGAGATAGTGTGGATTCTAATCAAGATAAACACTTCACACAATTGGCCTAAGTTGGTCTTTGTTTTATCCAAAACATCACAACTCACCAATTTCAAATGTACAAGAGTAGAAAACTTTTACTCTTACATTTGACAAGTGTTTTAAACCTTCTTTAAGACATGTCACTCAAGTTACAATCTTGGAGTATGACTCTAAGACTTGTATTGGAACGAAGTATGACTCATCTTCTTGATTTAACCACTTCAACAATTCAAGTTCCCTCTTCTTAGTCATAAGAATGCACTAAGACTTCCTTAGAGAACTAATTGTGCTATGGTTTCTTAATCATTAAGATGATCACAAAAACTGATACTAAAGTACTCTCCCATCCTTTCAGATTTGAGAAACTTTTATCCTTCTGCCCAAATTGATTCTTCTTTATTCGCTCTGCCATACATTGGAATCTTTTTCCAATGTCTCAGAGTTACACTTAAGCTTGTAAGTATAATCATATTTACTGAGCTTTAGTAAACTATGACGAATAGTCTTACCAATCTTTTGTGGTGGACTTGACCAGTGCACAAGACTATGTACTCGATCCCTTAGTCCTTTACTTGACTCACACATCCATGTGAACAAGTAATTAGTCTTAATTTTTCCAAAACTTGAAAGTTCTCATTCATCATGCTATACAACTTGCATGATTCCAAGTTCCGGTCCAATTGAAACTTGGGTGATGAGAATCTTTCCTTATTCGGTAAATCAGACATTACCACAAATGAAAGAATCAATTTCATATTTCCACTCCTGCTATTAATGGAATCTTATAAGCAACAATTTTCCTCAAATGCCATTGTAAGGATATTTTAAAATAAATAAAATCAAAAATTTTCTTTTATTTTAAAACTTTGCGGAAAAACTGTCCTTACAATCCATATGAAAACTTGTTGTTATCTATTCCTAAGCAATATCTCATAACTCCTAAGAAGTTGCTCAAGAATCCGATCTTCAAACTATGCGATAGAAATCCATCTACGCGATCAGATTCAGCATATTCTTTCTTTAAGTTTCTTCACTTTTCTTTGATTCTTAAAACATCACCATGTGACCCAGTCACATCATGTATCAAGAATCTCATAATAGAAACTTAACAGAGTTAGATAGTGGAATTTACCTGAAGTAGAGTCAAACTTATTGACTTTAACATCCTTAGGTAAATTTTGGCAGCTTCGCAACCAATGCCCCTTTCTTTGGCAATACAAACATATGGACCCTTTGATAATGGTACACGGGACTATCACAGACTTAGGTTTTTCTCTTTACCATTTGGTCAACCGAGTTGACTATGGCCGATCCCTTTCCATTGGGAAGAGAATGCTTTACTAGATATCCAATGTCATCATTGTCAATGTCCATAAAGTTTTTAGGAAGTTGATCTTAGCAAACAGATAAGATCATTAAGGGTCTTGTCATAGTCTGTTTCATAGGTGTCCTAAAGGAACTCACTATGTGACTTAGAAAGTGATTGAACCACCAACTTTCTCAAGACTTTGACACCCAACTCTCCCGGCTTGTCAATATGTGACTACATCTCCAAGATGTGATCACACCTAGACCTTGCCTTGCCAATAGGGCCTGAGTGACCTTAAACTTTTCAAGAACTTGTGGGTTGGGGAGAATAATTGGAGGAGGTGAATGAAGTATGATTTCCATGGGACATCATCTTCATTTAGGAAACTTGTTTCAAGAGATTTGGGAAGATCATAGGTGTCTAAACCAGACATCTTTTGGGAGATATTCAAGATAGTTGATTTAAAGTCCTTAATATGACACCCAATATGAAATATTAAGGCTAGGACCCAACAAACTATTTTATAACTTAGAAGAGGTATGCCGTAATCCAAGCTATAAAATATTTGAAGGTAGGTGAATGACGATTCACCAATTTCCACCAAGATAAACGAAATGTATTATTAGGTTTTAATTGGTTTTGAAACTCCTAGATCTTTGAGATTCATTGAACTGTTCAAAGGCATGTTTAAATCTCGAGTGTGCCCTTCAGGTTTTGTGACTGGGATGCCGAGGATCACAAAACAAGGTGTGAAGTAACCATGCAAATCACTTGGTACCCTTAATAAATTACCCCTCAATCGATGTGCCGGTTAACCACACACGCTCCATCGATACTATGATAAATATTAAGTCACCCTTTACCTACCTTGTTAAGTCCAAGTTAGTGTGCCGGTTAACCACACACGCTCCACTAACGACTTAAACAAAGTGCAAAGTGTAATTTCATGGATTAGCACCTTATTCACATTTTTTCCTAAGTAACTAAGATTGGGTATTATTAAGAGTTTAGTTACTTAGTATTTTTCATTAATACTTTTAATGAAGGGAGAATTCTAGTCCTGTCAAACCCGTTCGGCTAACGACCCTCCACCAGTCAAGCAAGCAGTGGGTGAGAGTGGACACCCATTAAGTTGCCATTTTATAGGCAACAACCTTATACCCACCTTATAGACCGGCTTCGTGAATGAGGCGTACTAGCGGTAAGACTGACTTTACTCTTATACATATATATATTATTAACTTATAATATTATAAAGTATAAGGGTTGAATTTTAACTTTTAAAATTCTAAGGGCTAACTTGGAATTAAAGTATTCATAAGTGAAAACTTTTCAAATTCCAAAAACTTGAGGGCAAGTTTTGAAACTATTCAAAACTTTTCATTTCTTGTAACTTATGAGTTTAAAAGAGTAATAAAATGAGGACTTTTCATTTTTCTAACTCTTGTGTTCTTTTAATGGTTTTTTTTTAATCCAAGAGACTTTTGGTTTTCCATAACTTGAGGACAAGTTATGGACTCCATTAAAACACATTATGATCAAGAATTAAACTACCATATAGGTTACAAATAATTCCTATGATCATCTAAACTTCATATGAACAAGAACATGAAAATGAACACTTTCAAGAATCAAAATCACATTAAACTTTGTAATTTTGATAACTAGTTGTTGTAAATGAATTAGCAAAAACATTACACCAGCTAAAACAAGTTTTCAAGTACCAAAACAGTTTAGGGTAATTGTTTCCAATCCATTTCCAGCAACTAAAGACGAAAATCTGCACTCTGTCGACCCTACTCGCCGAGTTGCTTGAACCTACTCGCCGAGTAGGTTGAAGATACACATGAACTCGCCGAGTCCCCCCCATGGACTCGCCGAGTCCATTCGTCAGACAGCAAGTTTTCGACTTTTTCCAACTTTTAATTACAAGTATAAGAGAAAGCAAGCCTAGGCTCTGATACCACTGTTGGGTTTTGAGCATTCTAACACTCCTAAGTGTACATGCAACCCTAAATACCTTGGATCTATGTTTTCTCTATTATACATGCAAATAAGAACTTCCAAGGTATTATCCTAATCTAGCATACAAAACAATAACTATAGCAAGATAGAATACATACCTCTTTGATGTAGAAAGTCTTCATGAAGCTTGAGTACCTAGTGCCCCAAGTGTGACACCTCAAATGGAATCACAATCATCAAAACACTTGGAATAACTTGAGAGAATTCTACACTCATCAAAATCGGCTAGCCCTCTCTAGAATCATACTAGTGTGATTCTAGTTACCAATTTTGTCAAGAATAAGATCTTTATATAGTGTTACAATTAGGGTAAACCCTAATTGTCATGACTTTCCATTTCCTTGGATCCATGGGTACAAATACACCATGGAGCATCCATGAACCATCCTATGGGTTTTAGCCCAACTTGATTATCCATGGAGCATTAGCCCACTATACAAGTATGGATGATTTACACAATCAACCCATATATTTAATTAGTCTTCTTTTGATCACTTAATTAATCCTAGATTAATTCTTGATCAATACTAATTAAATAATCTTATTATTCTTATTATTAATATACTAGAACTTATAATATATTAATAACCATAAGTGTCTTATTTCTCTCATCCAAGTGCATGATGGTATGCAACCCAAATGGACCATGCCGGGTCGGGTCAAGTCTTACCAAATATAGTTATGGACTTAGACATTAATCCAACAATAATCACTAATTATATGTAAACATATGTCTTCATATGTTATTAGGTCATTAAGTGTGTTCAAGTCTTTACTTGACACCGAGCACTCAACCGACACCTCCATCCGATCCACTCGCAGCAGGTGAGTTCATACCCCTGAAATAACCTTTTAAATGATTTTAACTGCTTTTATAGGGGGGATACAAGTTGAACTGTACAATTATTAGATAAATCACATGTGATTAATAACTGTATAGCAAAATAGATTTTGCATGTTAAACTATTTTATCCAGCTTAAGATTTCCAAATCATGTTTTCGAATCTTGTTAAAGTATGAATATCCCTTTTTAGATCATTAAAGGTTATCCAAAGTTTTCAAAGTTGTCTACTAAAGAGACATCCAGTCGTAATTTCTTATTAAAGATTTTCCAAAGGTTTTCTTCACTTAAACTGTTTTATAAAAATCATTTTCAAGGCTGTTTATGAAAGGTTTTTCAAAGGATTTCCAAAGGTTTTCAAAGCTTGTTTTACAAAATGACATCAAGTCATAAATTCTTATTTGTAAAGGTTTTCCAAAGGTTTTACCAAAGTTTTCTTCTATGCTTCTATTTCGTTAAATGCATGCCTATATTTGTATAGTTATATAAATAATGTTTAAAGGACTTAGGAAGGCTAGTTCGCCCTATTTCCTTTTCCTCGTTGGGATGTGGTCTGGTGGGTATCGGTTATCCGTCTGAAGGTCGTTTAAACATTAGTTATATATCATGTATACATGTATGGACATCAAAGCTCTCTCTCTCTCTCTCTCTCTCAGCCAATTTATCGCCTTGAGTAGTACAGGCATCCTTCTATTATTCATGTTTCTGGAACCCTAGTAACTATTATAGGAATAGTTAGGAGACTCTATCTCTCTCTCTATCTCTCTCTATCTCTCCCTCTATCTCTCTCTCTCTATCTCTCCCTCTATCTCTCTCTCTATCTCTCTCTCTCTCTCTCTCTCTCTCTCTCTCTCTCTTTTACTTTAGAATGTGACACACTATTTCCCTCTACGACGCTTCATTGCGCCAACGCCATGTAACCAGAGTCTCTGGGAAGGAGAGCGAACATCATGTGTATAGATCTATACGAGACTGACACTCCCACACCCAGACTACTAGCTACAGTCCGCGCCGGTAAGGCCCGTGGGTGACATAATGCCACTACCCCTACGCGTGACCTGGAGGGTCACCGGATACTCTATCGTCGATCAGCATGGTTACATACGATTTCACATTTACCCTTTGTTTTAGACTTTGCTAGCTGTATCGTTCACTCGATACTGTCTGGAGTCTGTGTTTTCTTGTTTTTGACTTTGCTAGCTGTATCGTTCATTCGATACTGTCTGGAGTCTGTGCTTCCTTTTGTTAGACTGAGCCAAGCGTATCATTTATTCGATACTCTCCTGGAGTCTATGTTTTCTTTTGTTTTAGTCAGCAGTGTTACTGCTGAGGTATGTATTATTTTCCCCAAGTATTTTCACTTGTGATTTTCTTATTATTCTTTTAAAGTCAATTTTGTATTTTGGTAATGATAGTAATTTGGGGAAAACTACTCCTTAAAACGTAAATCTGTCGGGTCTTGGTAGAAGACTGCTTTTATTTAGAAAATATAGGATTTTCTGGAAAGGATGCTAATACACCGTAGATTCTAAACTGCTATCTTTCATAAAGTTATTTTGATTAAAAATGTGTATTTATACAAATGACACTAAATACTTATGAACTCACCAACATTACAAAAATGTTGATACTCACTTTCAAAATAACTTGTATTCTCAGGTCATCGATAGACAGTTACATCCCGGGAGCTTTTGCGAAGACAGCCTAGTACCAAGCTGCATCTTGTTATGTTCTGTATTTACTTTGATGTTGCTATGAAATGTAACATATGTAAAATTATTACTATTAATGCAATGGTTGTTGTACTTTGATTACTATACTGCATATGTTGTGATACTTGACATGACGTCATCCACCCCAGAACGTTTCCGCCGTTACGGTTTTGGCGTGTGACACAATTTTCACCAAATACACTTAGGGTTTCGAATCTAGTGTTTAAAGGGATGGAGGCTAAAGATAATCGGGGTTGGTGTTGAGTTAAGGAGCTTAAATAGGGTCCAAGACCCAAAATTAGGGTTTGCATGAAACTGGAGTACGCCCGTCTCCCAGTACGCTCAGCGTGCTCCCAAAGGTGTCACGACCCTTCTCCCCGGTACGTCCGACGTACTCCCAAATTATGCCCCGTGTACTAGGCTTAGCCTTAAACCCACCAACTTCTAAATGTCATGAATTCTTCGTTCTAAATCTGATTTCGAAGATTCTTATATCCACGGAAAGGTAACGAGAAGTACTACACTTCTATCAACTCATCCTTGCCTTAAAACTTCCCGAACTAAAATCCAGTATTCATGAAAACCCGAACTGTCATTTTACGGTTATATCCTTACGGTCCAAATCACAAAGCGGATTCCCAGATCATCTAACTTACATTACCCACACCTAAATGGGTCTAAATCTCCCTTTCCAAAGGCCTTAATCCTTATGATACCCGATCTTCAGGTCACAGCCCTGAATTATGAAATGATTCGGAATAGGGTGTTACAGCAACCTCAAGAGTGTTATGTGACAAGAATGATTTGTTGAAATTTAATGATAAATTTTGTAGGATGGTTGTTAGGTCAACTATAATGTATTGATATTCATGTTGGATGAGTAAGAAGGAACGTGGAAGGAAGAGGAAGTAGCAGAATACAAAATGTTGAGGTGAATTTGGTGTAGAAGTTTGTTGGATATGATTTCGAACATGCCTGTCAAAAGTTCATTGGGAGTGACGCAGATCACCAAAAAAACAAGGGAAGGAAGATCGAGATGGCAGGGACATATCCGAAGGAGGCTAGAGAATGATAATGCATAGTGTAGAGTCAATGACGGTTGGATGCATGAGGAAGAGTGAATTAACTATCTAGAAAGAACTGTGATGATAATATGAATTTAGACCTGAAAAGTTTGGCCTTTTATGAGGACCTGACCTTAGATAAGTGGATACAAAGGCTAAATAGCATGCATTTGGAGCGACCTAGATCCGTATACTCGTCTTATTTGTTTGTTTACCTTTTATTATATCTTCTTACCTCTTGTATGTTTTTGCTTACGTGTTCTAGCTAGTGTTCATATGTAATTACTACTTAATACTTATATGTGGTTCCTACTTATATGCATGTAGCCCTCTAGCTAGATGGGAGCCTAGTGGTTTGAGGTGCGAAATTTCATACATGAGGTTCAACGTTCACACTGTGGTTCGCCTAAAATATTGTTCGCGTTTCGCGATTAACCTCCCACGTAAGCTTTGAGACGGGTTGATATGGGTCGTTCAGATAGTATGCCTTACCATTTCTTTTACTTATATGCATGTATTTTCTTTATTCATATATATGCTCTATTGCTCAAATTTTAAATAACTACCCTCCCTTTTGTATGCTCCATTTAAATTTCAAGTATATACATGTTGCACTATTTTATATAAAACAATCGTCACTGGAGACATAATTTTCTACATTTATCTTCCACCCCATTCCAATGGAATTACGGGCCCCCTTGTTGTTGCTTGTAATAATTAACTAAAAAGGCATAAACACGAAGATAACAAAAAAATGAAAAGAGTCCCAAAGAAGGCCTGAATTAACTAACATGCACATATATTTGATCCTATGTTATATCTCCTCTAGTGATACCAAGCCAGTTTGGTGCATGAAAAAACATACATCTGCCGAACCACGTGCTTTCAACCACCAATACAATGTTCTCGATCACAAGGTTACATTTATTAAACTTCCTCTACAAAGGTAGTTATTAATTTGTTCATAACATTTATTTAAGCCTGATAATTACATGATTAGGCTCGACTTCTTTATAACAATAGCAAATTAGACAAATTTACCCAATTTAATACCTTTACATCTGTTATTAATTGATAAAATAGATTAACACTTTTAGTTACCTTGTACGCTATGAAATGCAAACCCCTTGATCATGTAGTAATTAAAAGATCTGAAGTTCCAGCCTTCCTGTTCATCCAAACCTACTAAAGCTTAACAACACAACCATTACAAACCAAATTACAAGAGAGATTTTTACTTTCATATATGGTTGATCGAGCTAGCTATTGAGGATCTTGTTCAATCACCGATAGGTTATGCATTAGTTAATGTATAATGTATAACAAACTAAAACCACATATATAGTTCCAAAAAAAGACTAAAAATCTATTGTAAACGACAATATCAAAACATGACATATGATTTAGTCAAGTGCTCAAAACAAAAGAAAACTTCACTTATAAACAAACAAAATTAGTTAAGTGGCTAGTCATTAGTTACTGAATATTAAACCTCAATCAAAACATATAAAGATGTCTATTGCATGTGAATTTGTGATACTACGCGCGTGAAGATCAAAAGAAAAATAATAATAATAATAATAAAATACACAAAAAAAAAAAAAAAAAAAAAGAATAAACATTGCAGAGCCTTGTACTTTCCATTATTTACAGAAACTGATCAATTTTCTATTTATTTTATTGATTTTGGTGTGAAATAACATATTTGGTATCCGTTATGAAGATGATCACTTGCTAGTTTAGATTAGTTTGGATTAGGGATGTCAAAAATCCTCGTGGTATCCTGATGTCGTACGAGACTAAATTAAAAAAAAAAAAAAAAAAAAAAAAAAAAACCCGGGAGTAGGAGCGCGGACAGGGGCAGAATTAAGCCCCGTTTATTTTCGGGACCGAGGTCGAGAGTCGGTATTTCCGTCCAATACTCCCACAGGGGCCCAGTTATACATTTATGTAAAAAAATATATATTTAATATAAAATACATATACAAAATAGATTTTCTAATTATAGGTTTAGGTTAGGTTTCACTTTCCAGTTTCCGATTAATGGATATTGAAGATGTAATGAATTGATAATATATTTTTGGACATGTAAGTATTTTATATTTGTAATGTTGCATTTGTCGTATTTTATACTTACAAGATTATTGGAATTGTCGTTTTGTAATGTTGGATTTTTAATTTTTTTAGTTTCTAAAAGATTAGGTTTTAAGTTTTTAAAGTTATTAAAAATAGTATTTTTTACAAATCAATTTGTTAGAAAAAAAAAAAATTGAATTTTAAGCCTATAAACCGGGGGGAGCGGGGGCGGGACCGGGGGCTATGTAAACGGAGGATTTGGGGCGGGGGCAAGAACTGATTTCAAGGGCAGGGACATGGACAGCTATTTTCGCTCTCATTTGGTCCCTTTGACATCGCTAATTTAAACATAAGGTTAGTGTGCTTGCTTCTGCTATGTGTTTTGAATTTGACTTTCGCTTCAAAATTTTCAAATAGAAGTTTTGTGGATATATTGGATTCAATTAATTAAATGGCTATGTACATATATTTTTTGGTATATATAATACAAAAAATGAATGATATTTTTTGTAATTGTAACACTACTACCGATCGAGCTTGTTCACAGGGTATATATTCATGTGCATATATACCATGTATTACTCGTATGCATTACACTTTCGTTTTCGTTACACACATATATATACGTACATACAAAAGAATTAATTAAGCTTGTATCCATGGCTTCTTCAATGGATTGGAGGGCATGCATGCAGCATGCTCAAAGGAACAACAGTTCCCAGATCTCCGTAAATGCAGATATAATATCGGCATGATGATGTTTGGAATTTAAAGATAAAAAGCACTGCAACAGCTGTTCCAAATCCTTAGCTTCAAACATCTTTTTCTCCAATATCATCTCCAACATCGACTTCTTGAAATCGTCATACGGCTCCTTCGACCACTTCACCACCGTCAGGCTCTCCTTCATCATCCTCGACTTCCTTTTCTCCTCCACTTTCTTCATCTTCTTCTCCGTCGTCCCACCACCAATATTCTTAACGTACAACACAGTCTCATCATGATCCTTCTTATATGAATCAACGCTGATGCTCATGCTATCGGTTTCTCTATCGCTGTTACTGAACCAACCACTTTCATCTGAAGAGCACTCCATGTTGTTCGTCTTCTTGTGTTTACTTCTCCGATCACCGGAGATTTTGGTGAAAGAAACAGGAGAGTTCTGTGTCTCCGGGGTGGTGGTGAGAGGTGCGGTTTTCGATTTGGAGATGCGGGATTGTTGGTGGCTGCTAGGGGTGGTGGGAGGTGGCGAGGGAATGGTACTAGTAGGGTAAGCGATCTCGAGAACTTTAGGGTTGATGGGGGAGAAGAAATGGGAAGTGTTTTTGGGTCGACATAGTCGGAAAGATGACAAAGAGAATTTGAACTTAACCATGGTGTTGTTTTAGAGTTATAAGATCGTTAAGCATATATATGTAAACATAAACATATATAATATAACAACGGCGGAGAGAATGAATGAATGTGAGAGAAAGAAGAGGGAGAAAGGCCGGCCGGCGACCAAATCTAAGAGATGACATCACGACGGAATGGTTCAGTACGGCCCACAAATTAAGGAACAATCTAAATTCCTTCTCAGATGCCTCTAAGATGTGATTACTATTAAATTATGATGTGTTTATAATTATAAAATTTGTATTAAAAGTATTTTATTGAATTGAATAATAATCAACAATAGCGTGTTATTATAGGTTTAAAGGATTAAAAAATATATAGTTTTGGTTGGTTAAGCAAAGATAGTACTGTTTACCGCAAAAAACAAGATAATATATAACACGAATAATCCGAAAACATCTATTCACATCATATATTTTTTCGACATTATAAAAGACCATCACTTGTTATATTATTGGTTGCTCTAAAATTAAGTCGATATCATTGAAAGAGTAAATGTATAAGTAAACAAACACATAAAACATGATAAACTTATAGAGTTATAAATTATAAGAATAATGTTTATCATGTCCTTGGTTGAATTAATTACTAGCTACTATAGGATAAGAGTAGGGGTAAGCATCGGAACAGGGTACCCGTTTTCGGAACCGGAACCGCCTCGGAACTGCCGGTTCCGGAACCGAAACCGCCTTAGGCTAGGGTGTTCATGGGGCGGTTCGGATCGGATAGTAAAAAAATTATAAACCGTAATAACGGGACGGGTACCTTGCTAGCACTAACCGTAACCGAACCGAATTGCTAAAAAACCGAACCATATAAAAGCAGGTAACCACGGTTCGGTTCACGTGTATCCGTTAAATATAAAAAATAGTAATCAATCCAAACTACAAACTCCATTTTAAACAATTCATTTCTAAAAAGAAAAAACTCACAAAATTAAAAAAAAAATCAATACTTATAAATAAACCAACTCTTTAATATTATAAATCCAATCATCAATTGTTTGATATATTAATATTTAATATTTATTCATTCTTGTTTTTTCATGTGGCATCAAACTAATTCTTTGGTTACGAAGGATATATATATATATATATATATATATATATATATATATATATATATATATATATATATATATATATATATATATATATATATCAGTTCGGTTCGGGTATCCGCGGATATCTAAATACCCAAACCGAAACCGACTCGTAGGTATCCGATTTTTTCGGTTTTGGTTTTTACGGATTCGGTTTTTTCGTTTTCGAGTTGGCTGGATCGGCTCAGTTTTGCGGTTTTTTTGTACACCCCTACCTTAGGCGGTTCCGGTTCCGATTCCTAAATTTTTGAAACCGCCTTAAACGGTTCCGGTTCCGGTTCTCATGTTTTTGGAACTCTACCCGCCGGAACATATTTGTGTGTGTGTCTATATATATATATATATATATATATATATATATATATATATATATATATATATATATATATATATATATATATATATATATATAAAATGTTGTGTCTTTGATTTTTTTGAAAAATGTGAACTATATAAACTTTGTTCCTAATATAGCGTCATTTTTGTGATGTGAGACAATAAGTTCAACAAAGAACTAACGCATTTTATCAAATGTTAAGCACTCAAGCAGTAACATGTTTGGAAAACTTTAAACAACATGATATTAATATTGCCAAGTTCTTTTATCAACATAAACACAAAAAGGTTAAGGCTTTGAGAATTATTTGCATTATTTTTATGATAAAACTCTTTATGAATCAATAGATTTTAACAAAATTATTTGCATTATTTTTATGATAAATTATGTAAAATAAGACAACTTATCACCGTGAGTAAGAGAATTACTTGGACATGATAAAATTACTATATATTAACAATAATAAATCTTTTATTACTTAATCTTGACCATTATATATAACTAAATTCTTCTATTTTTTTTAAAGTGGTTACCTGGAACCGGAACCGGGACCGCCGGTTCCGGTTCCGGTTCCAAAATATTGGGAACCGATACAACCGGTTCCGGTTCCGTCAAATTTAGCCGGGTACCCGCATATGTTCATCCCTAGATAAGAGGGCCAAAAACGATTATTAAATCTGAAATTTTGGTTTCATGATTAAACGTATACATTAAAAGCTTGAGCTTAAGTCTGAATGGAACCCCTTATAATGCCTTATTTGATACTTTTAATGGTTTCATTCAAAGATAGCTTTTGAATGTTCTATGGTTAAGAACTTCTGATTCGTCAAATCTAAATATTGAAATACTTTGTTTCTTTTAACCTCCCAATAAATTGTGGGGGCATATTAATATTATTAATGTACATAATACTTTTATATTTGTATAATAGACCCAATATGTTGTATGTATATTTGTTGGTCCTTGCCCTAAGCTTATTATATTGTCTTGTATTTTAACCTACTCTTAATGGAGAAACATTCTAAAGTAGGGGCAAGCAAGATACCCGTTGGTTATTGGAAACGAATCAACACGAACCAATTGGTAATCAAATATATTTCAATTCGGTTTAGTTCTCGGTTTCTCAATATCTATGAATTTGATTTTCAGAATATTTTGGTTCGGTTGGAGCTGAGCTTACCTCTATTCAGCTATTTTAAAGTAACAAATAAGAAACAAATATTTATGTATAATAGAGTTTCTGCATCTCTATTCAGCTATTTTAAACAAACAAGAAACAAATATTTATGTATAATAGAGTTTCTATAAGTCTAAATTTAATGCCAAACATATATTTAAAACGCTAGTTTCCATTTTATATTTACTAAATAACCGGATATATTTCTCAACCAAATAAAGAATTTTCTTTACGTATCCAATATTAGTAGATTACAATTAACACTTCATCGCTCAAAAACTTGAAAATGTTAAAAGAAGCATAATTACATATAACTTGAACTTTATTTATTAAAAAAAAACTTAAGATCGAAGCAAAACGTCAAAAATAGCCGAGACAAAGGACCCACCTGGGATATATTCAGGAAATCGAAGCGCTTGAGTAAATGCAAGTTGGCCCAGTACCACGTTATTCGTCTCATTTATGTCATCTCCATTTACGTCTATTAAGATAATATTGTAAATAATAATCGTGTTCCTGATTTATTCTTGTTTATTGTATTAGGGTGCTGATTTTGCCACTTAGCCTTTTTATCCATCTACGGAATAAATAAGATATTGACAATAATACCCTTATTTTAATTTAAAATGAGAAGGAAAAATCGGTTGAATTTGTTTCCAAATCACACAAGACCCCTTCCTTATTTCTTTTTCCTTCCTCCTTCCTTCTTCACTTCTTTTGCTTCTTCAGATTTTTAATCAGGTGCGACTTCCTTTCAAATGGGAAAACGCAATCATCTCAAATTCGATTTCTACAAACCATGGATGCACTCGATTATATATACCCCATCTGCTTTCAATCGATTAAACTAGGGCTTGAATCGACTAATTTGCATCGAAGGTGTGAAATCAAGTCTATTTGAATCAGAGCTCAATCAACTGTAAGATTAGTTTTTTATAGTGTCTGATTTCATCCTTTATTTTTTTCTCTGTGCGATTATACAATATGTTTTATGGGTATGAGATTTCTTCGTGTGTTTTTCCTCCTTGTGCGATTTTTTTCACCATGTATTTGTGTATGTTCATGTGTTTTTTGGTCCTATATGACTTATGTTCTTCTCATGCCTTTTGTTCTATTGAATTTTAAAAGTGGATACAGGGAAACAAATGGTTTTTCATGTTCGTTTTAGATGAATCGCTAGGATCCTTGAGAAGCATTATAGTCAATTTGGAGAGTATTTATTGATGATCAAATGGAGCTTTGGTAGTTCAAATGGGTTCCTTATACTGAGCTGCTTGAAGTTATTAGTAAAAATAGGGATAGTTTTTCACTGGGATTTGTATGTTTTGTGTAATCAAGTGACAAACATTATTGATCAGTTGTTCTTAGTTGTTCTTCGGCTGTTATTTCTCTTCATAATTGTGGTATTGGTTTTGTTTCCGGTGCAAGCTAGTGTTGAAGTCTCCTCCATCCATGGCTGATTTGTTGGTTTTGTTGTTCACGTTCCGTAATGGAGAAAAGTTGAATTAGTGGGTTCTTTGTGTTATGTAGTAATTTGGTTTATATGGAAGTCGCGTGATTCTCGAGTAATCGAAACTATAGCCATAAGGACCCGTCTTTCTTTTTCGTACATATTTACATATTAAAGACGAAGGGTATGAATGTCAAAATCTTAATTTTTCAGTGGAATGATCAAAATTTTCAGTGGAAAAATCAGGACCCATTGTATTATTATTTTCTGGTAAACAATCAATACATGTATTTTTCAAGTAATACTTCGGTTATCTTATTTAATTAAGAATAATTTAACTTTTTCGGTTATTCAATAACATTTTAGGATAATCACAATGAAGGTAATAAATTTAAAGGGAAATCGAGTAATCTAACTATGAGGTTTTCACACAGACACAATAAATAAACCTCCAATTAATGATTGGATTATCACCTCAAATCTCTTAACTCATAATTGTCCATTAACCACTCATTAACTATGCCAAGCCCAAGCCTAACCTTGATCCAAAAGGGTCCAAAATATACAAGGTCCATAATTAGCCCAATTTTTCAAATTGGGCCTAACTCTTTATTGGCCCTTATCCTAAGGTCCAACTTCCTAGCTGACCCAAAACTCATGCTTAGAAAGTTCAACAAGGGCCCAAGACATGGTGACCCAAAGATGGCCCAAAACGCACAGTCCAACTCGCAAAGCCCAAGACTGCAAGCCCACAGACAGAGTACGCGGGGCGTACCCAGCTGTATGCTTGGCGTATACGCAATGAGGCTTGTACATTGTGCGTACCGGCTGGTACGCCCAGTGCACTCCCCTGTTAAGCCCATTCTCCCATTAAGTTCTTAATACCTTAAGTGTAACGACCCAAAAATCCAAGATAAAAATTTCATTTTTCAATATAGTCAACACAAGTGTTACATATTTCAAAGCATTCAAAAATATGGTTTAATTAAAACATTTATAAGAGTTACATCCCAAAATCACGTAAAGCGGAAAACATGGGCGTGTGCGCTGCGATCATTCCGAGCGCTACTATTTGAAAACCTGTGATGCATATAAACATATAGGGATGCCCTGGAAACCCTCCTGGGTCTTACACCGGGTGCCATGGGAACCCCAATATGGTTTTAGCCCATTGCCATATAAATCATACATACAAACATATAAGGATGCCCTGGAAACTCTCCAGGGTCTTACTCTGGGCATGGGAACCCCCACATATCACTACATCAACTAGTGTACCACATATCACAAAATGGGCCGGCCTTGGTGCCTTCGACCCATTGGTCTGGTGAGGAGACTCACATCGATTGCAGAAGCTTCCTGGAAGAATCCCTATCTGCTGCCACGCTGACTTCTAGAGCTATCAATACCAGAACCAAATAAAATCTTGGTTAATAGGCCAAAACCCTCAAGTTTGGCCCAAGGTTAAACTTGGTCAAAAGTCAACGGTCAAAAGAAGTCAAAGTCAACAAGTCAAACTTTATGTTGAGTATGTCCAGCGTACTCAGCTCGTACGCATGGCGTACTTACCAACCAGAATCGGGACCCCATACGAGTACGCGCAACATACTCGAATGTACGCCCGACGTACCCGGCCAAATGGCACTTTTCCATTAAGTGCCTAATCTCTTAAGTCCTTTCATCCAACACTCAAATCTAGTCCCATAACATCATTCTACATCATAAAGTTTCCACCTTTATGACTTTCCATGTCTAGAAAAGGTCCAAAAGCTAAAACCTTATCTTATCAATTCATTAAGACGTCGTGACACTCTCATGGAAGGTATAAAAGGATCAACATTACATTTTTATAGATCCTAAAAGCTCCATAATGGATAAAGTTTCCAACTTTATCCATTAGAGTGGTCCAACCCACCAAGATCTAGCCTTTTAGCATCAAATGGGACCAAAAGTGCATCTTTTTCAACTTAATCAACTAAGTCCAAGTCTCCAACCTTTAGATCTGAATCAAAATGATGTTTAGATGGATAAAGTCTCCAACTTTATCCATAACATGGTCACAAACTTTCAAGATCTAAACTTTATGCACTAAAATGACCAAAAGCTCATAACATCCAAAACTAGCTAGATCTAACAAATGCATCATCAATATTCAAACTTTATACCTCTAGAAGATAGATCAAGGTGAACAAAGTCTAGATCTACAAGATCCAATGCCACCAACACTTCTACAAGAAGGTCCTTCTACTCCAAGGTGCACCATGAATACTCCAAAGCACTCAAAATCATCTTCTTTTAGATCAAAAGTCTCAACTAAGGTTAGGGTTTCATGAAAGGGGTGTTGGAGGGGTGGAGGCTGAGAATGGAGTGGGTTTGGGGGGAGTTAAGGAGCTTAAATAGGGCTTGAACCACGAAAATAGGGTTTGGGCACTGATTGCGCACGCCCAGCGTACTTAGGATTCCATTATTACACCCAACGTACACCTTTTTTGTACGCCCAGTGTACTCAGCTTGGCCCAAAACCTCCCAAACTTCAAACGGCCATAACTTCTTCTATCTAACTCCATTTTTGATGCTCTTATATCCACGGAAAGGTATTGAGGAGCTCTACAACCCTATCTAATTACTTTTGACTTAAAACACATCAAACTAAAACCAATAATTCATAAAAGAAGTCTGAAACACTACATTCCCATTTTACCCTTTGACTCTAAAGTGCAAACCAAACTATTAGGTCACACATCTAGATTACCCACATCTAAATTGGCCTAAATATTACCTTTTTAAAGGCCAAATCCTTATGATGACCGTTGTTTAGGCCACAACCTTAAATTAGGAATTGATGCGGAACAGGATGTTGCAACTCTCCCCCACTTGAATTAGATTTCGTCCTCGAAATCTGCCCTTACCTTCCCCATCACATCCAATGATCTGGTCAATACCTCCACAATCCAGAATAAATACATCCTTCCCAAGTCAACCAATCCCAACCCTAAAATGAATTGTCAACCTAAAAAGGAACGAACCTTAAACCCTCTTGCATAAAACTACCTCTATCCTTCTGAGACCTGAAACCTACCATATCTTGACTTCCCGATAGCTCGCCCGTGCTGAAACTGTTGGGAAACATATGCATCAAATACACTCTATAACTAGGCAGCGGAATAATCGAAACAACAAAACGATTTACCTAAGTGTACATGCACCCTATAGATCTACGGCTTCATACTATTACTTATACCCTAGGAAAACCGAAAATATAAGAAGAATACTAACCTCTTTAGCTGCCAATGATCTTCGAGCTTGACTCCTTATGCGTGCCACCTTGTTTGGATGATAAGGATCCAAACTAGAATCCCTCTCTTGGTTCACACCCAATGAACTCAAAAGAGTAGAAACAAATATAAACTAGGAGGGATGAACTCACGAAAAGTTCTTCCACAATGAGGGAGAAAGAAGGTGGAGAATACTCAAGCCAGAAAATGAGCAAGGAGGAATGAATCCCTAAGACCCTATTTATAGCCTTGGATAACTCCTAGGGTTTTATCCTTCCACCCATGTGGGATGGGATATGCTATGAACGAAATTCCCTTTATCCAAAGGGAATTTTCGTCCAACCCCCTTCCTTCTAGGGTTTTGGAATGTTCCCTGATCAACCAACTATTGATTAATTCACATTCAACCCTTTTATTAATTAAACTGTTAACTAATTCCCAAATTGTTTTCTAATTAGTTTCTAATTAATTATTAAACCATAATAATTAATAAACTAATTACTCCTATTATATATTCTACTCAATTTTGAGTCTTGAGGGCAACCCAAGAGGACCCTGCTATTATTAGAAATATCACCAACTAGTTAATGATCTTGGACACACGTCCAATAGTCTCCCACTTGGACAAGTCATCAACTAGATATGCATGGTTCTATATTTCTCAAATAATCAACAGAGAGAATGCCATCCAATGCATCTGCCGAACTCTGATCTAATCAGTATCAGCCCTCAGATAAGTGATCAACTATTCCTTCATCCTAATGATATCTGTATGAATTCGAGACATGGATAATGGTTAATCCCATAATTCAAAATTATGTTTCCCGATATTGAT
Organism: Lactuca serriola; assembly: GCF_051521515.1. Classification (NCBI taxonomy): domain Eukaryota; kingdom Viridiplantae; phylum Streptophyta; class Magnoliopsida; order Asterales; family Asteraceae; genus Lactuca; species Lactuca serriola. The sequence goes on along the minus strand of NC_136412.1, from coordinate 65,776,864 downwards.
TTGTGATGACTACATCTGACTACTAAATCGAACACATCAATTCTAGTCAGTACCCGACCAGGTTTTAAGATGTCAGCACCAAATCATCGAGGGGCCCATAGATATCGCTTCTCCTATTAAGGCAGAAGGGACGAATAAACTTTGACTACATAGTCCTTGTCTATTTCATCATATCACACATGAATGTACCCGTTATAGCCATCAATTACGAATAGCGTTGAAGTACACCAATGCATAACAGAATCATAGAGCAAAGCCCCACATGTATCTCGGTTTGAAGAACAGAAGATATTATCATCTTAGAATTACATGTGACTAAATCCATGAAGTAATGTCTAAGTGTGGGTTGCTCCAATGCTTAAATCTCCATTAAGCACTCACGAGTGTTGACACAATCACTATGTTATGCCAATCAAAATGGTCAATCCACCAACACTCATGACAGTCTTGAATCACTACTTACTTCCAAGAGTATGACCGACTGTGGAGGTTTAAGTATTTAGTACTCGGGAAGTGGGTTCTAAACATGCAAAAGTGAAACACAGTATTAAATAAACAGAAATGATAGCAATCCAGCACTTTATTAAGTCTCTACAAAACAAACATCACTTCTATTACAAATTCATACTGCTCAATGTTTCAAGGATTATCAAACTAAACAACTAAACAACCATTCCATATCTTCAGTAAATCTAATGCCTATAGATATCGTATGACTATCATGCTTGATCCTTGATAGTGGTTTAGTGAACGGATCGACTGGATTCTCCTCTGACGATACTCTGCTCACAACAATATCTCCATCCTTGACTCGATGTCTTACATAGTGGAACTTTCTAAGTATATGTCTTGAGTTACCATGGTCTTTGGGTTCTTTAGTCAACACGACTACACCCTCATTGTCACAGAAGATTTCCAAGGGATCCTTGATGCTCGGAACGACACCAAGATCATCAATGAAATTCTTCAACCATGTAGCTTCTTTTGCAGCTTCACTAGCTGCTATATACTCTGACTCGCACGTAGAGTCTGCCACTGTCGATTGCTTGGAACGCTTCCAAGTGACTGCTCCTCCATTAAGCAAGAATACCCATCGACTGCGAACATGAGTTGTCCCTATCAGTTTGGAAACTTGCATATGTATAACATTTAACTCTCAACTCATCCTTACCCCATATACCAAGAACATATCCTTTGTTCTTCTTAGGTATTTCAGAATGTTCTTTACTGCCGTCCAATGACTTTCGCCTGGGTTGTCCTGAAAACAACTCACCATACTCAGAGCAAATGAGACGTCAGGACGAGTACACGTCATGGAATACATGATCGATCCTATAGCAAAAGCATACGGGACTCGACTCATTCTTTCCTGTTCATCACTAGACCCAGGACATTGAGTTTTACTCAATTTTGTGCCATGTTGCATAGGTAGATACCCTTTCTTGTAGTCCTGCATCTTGAATTTCTTCAAGATCTTATCCAAGTATGTACTTTGGCTTAGCCCTATTAGAAGCTTTGATCTATCTCTATAGATCCTTATACCAAGTATGTATGCAACCTCTCCTAGATCCTTCATAGCGAAACAACTCCCAAGCCACGTCTTAACACCTTGCAACGTCGGGATATCGTTTCCTATAAGGAGTATATCATCCACATACAATACTAGGAAGACTACATTACTCCCACTAGCTTTAATATATACGCAGGAATCCCCTTCAATTCTTGAAAAACCAAACTCCTTGATCTTTTCATGAAAGCAGAGGTTCCAACTGTGAGATGCTTGCTTTAGTCCATATATGGACCTTTCAAGCTTACACACCCTATTTGGATATTTTGGATATATGAAACCTTTAGGTTGTGTCATATACACTTCCTCTGTGAGTTTTCCATTAAGGAAAGCGGTCTTCACATCCATTTGACATACTTCATAATCATGAAAGGCTGCTATGGCAAGTAATATCCTAATGGACTTGATCTTGGCTATTGGTGAAAAGGTTTCCTCATAATCAATTCCTTGAGTCTGGGTGTAACCCTTTGCAACCAACCTAGCCTTGAACGTGTGCACATTCCCATCCATGTCTGTCTTCTTCTTGAAGATCCATTTGCACCCAACTATTTTAGTGCCAGGTGCAGGATCAACCAAATTCCAAATTTGGTTGTCATGCATAGACTAAATCTCGCTCTCCATGCTTTCCTTCCACTTAGCAGCTTTAGTGTCTGCCATCGCTTCCCTATAGTTGGATGGATCATCCATATCAATCAGTGTATGATCACTGATCAATACGTCTCCTTCTGTACTCACATGGAAACCATAGAATTCAGTAGGATGACGAACTCTATTGGATCTGCGAAGGGGAGGTGGAGATATATCATTTTGTTCAACAGGTCGCTCACCCTCGGTTAGAGTTTCCTTAATGGGCTGCTGCACCTCAAGTTGAGTGCTAGTGTCTACCAAAGGTTCTTCTTCATTCAATTCTTGAAGCTCTTCAAGATCTATGCGGCTCCCACTGTCCTCTTTGGAAATGAGATCCCTCTCAAGGAAGAATCCCCTTCGAGAAACAAACACCTTGTTTTCCGAAGGCTTGTAGAACAAGTATCCAAACGATTTTTGCGGATAACCAATGAAGTAACACTTCTCTTATCGGGGTTCAAGCTTGTCATTTGCCTCGCGACGAACAAAAGCTTCGCATCCCCAAACTTTTACATGTGCTAGAGAAGGACGTGTCCCACTCCACATTTCAGAGGGTGTCTTAGCAACCTTCTTAGTAGGTACGAGGTTTAGGATATGGGCAGCTGTCTCTAAGGCATACCCCTAAAAAGATATCAGAAGTGTAGCTCGACTCATCATAGATCGAAACATGTTTAACAATGTTCGATTTCTCCTCTCAGCTACACCATTCAACTATGGTGTTCTAGGAGGAGACAATTGTAAAACTATACCACAATTCTTAAGATGATCGTAGAATTCAAGACTTAAATACTCTCCACCCCTATCGGATCGGAGCATCTTGATCTTTCTGCCCAATTGGTTTTCTACTTCGTTTTGAAACTTCTTGAACACCTCAAAGGTTTCCGACTTATGCTTGATTAGATAGATATATCCATATCTACTAAAATCGTCGGTAAAAGTCACGAAGTATCTTTCTCCATGTCTTGTGGTGGATTTGAAGGGTCCACAAACATCTGTGTGGATGAGGTCCAACAAATCCTTGCCTCTTTCACAGTGGCCTGTAAACGGCGCCTTTGTCATCTTGCCAAGTAATCAAGATTCGCATATATCATCCGAATTGAGGTCAAATGATTCCATCAGACTGGAGCTTGGCAATGCGTTTATTGTTTATATGGCCAAGTCGACAATGCCACAAACATGATTTATCTAATTCACTATTAGATGAACCAACATTCATAATTAGTTTATCAAAATCACCATCGCAAACAATACTTTCATTCACACCTTTACAAGGACTAGCTTTGAAAATAAAACAACCATTCTTATAAACCAAAATGTCACCATTATCATTATCAAAAGAAAATCGACAACCATCCTTATAAAGTGCATAAAAATAAATAATGTTTCGTGCCATATCAGGCGAGTAGCAACAATTTAATAAACTAAGATAAACACCACCACTAAGCATTAGCTCATAGTTCCCAATCCTTGTAACAGCTGACTTGTGCCTGTTTCCCATGATTAGGTTGAGCTCTCCATGCTTCAACTTCCTACTTTGTCTTAGTCCCTGCATATCAGAGCAAATGTGAGTACCACATCCTGTATCAAGAATCCAAGAGTTAGAAGTAAATGTGCTATGGAGTTCTATCATGAACATACCTGAGGTGCTAGCCACCTTGACTTTGCCCTTCTTAAGATTCTTGAGGTATTTAGGGCAACTACGCTTCCAGTGTCCCTTCTGCTGGCAGTAAAAACAAATGGCCTCACTTGGGTCTGAAGAAGGAGCTATTTCTCCTTGGGCCCTTTTCTTGGGAGGAGGACCAGACTGTCCGACCTTACCCTTACCCTTCTCCTTGGGTTGAGGCGCCCTTTTCCTTTTGGCAGAACCACGGTCAACAACCAACACGGGAGCAATAGGGTTAGAGTTGTTAGGCTTCTTCATGCTTGCTTCAGCAGTTTTAAGCATGCCATGTAACTCCATCAAGGTCTTGTCGAGGCCATTCATATTGAAGTTCATGATGAACTGAGAATATGAACTAGTAAGCGAGTTCAAGACCATGTCAATGGATAACTCCTTAGGCAGCTCAACACCTAGATTCCCAAGTCTGTCTATGTACGACTTCATCTTTCGGACGTGTGCACACACAGAAGCTCCCTCTTGTAGCTTACATGCCATGAGGGATTTAACGATCTCGAATCGTTCTTGCCTTGATTGCTCTTGAAACATTTACTCGAGCTTCTGGTTGATATCAAAAGCACCCCATGTCTCAAAGTTCTTTTGGAGACCAGAACCCATGGTTGCTAACATAAGGCAAGCCACTTTGGTCGATTCATCGTAATGCTTGTTGTAGGTAATAACTTCTTCTGGGGTAGGGTTTTCTCCAAGCACAGGGACATCTTCATCGAGAACATACTCCTTGTTCTTATATCTTAACGTGATCCTCAAGGTTCTGATCCAATCAAGATAGTTGGATCCATCTTCCTTGAGTTTCTCCCTATTAAGAACCGGCATGAGAGAGAAACTTGAGTTTTGAGTTGGAGGAGGAGGAGGAGGAAGAGGCAAATCGTTGTTGTTGTTGTTTGCTTGGTTCGACATCTACAAAAGATAAGACTCCAATTAGTTTGATATAAGTCCTTAATTAATAATTACCCTAAATGAATTATTGGATTAAGGCTAGGATCCATGTTTGGCTTTATGATGCGTAAAGGGATGCCGTAAACACACCACAAAGTTATTTAGGTAGACAAAGCTCTTTGTCAATTTCAATCACCATGAAACTCCTAGATCTTTGAGATTCATTGACTGTCAATGGCATGTTCATCTCGGATTATGTTCATCTCAAATTCAATGACGGGGATGCTGCGGATCATTGAATAGATGGTGAATCACCCATACAAAATTGCATGGTCCCCGGCTCAAGTTACGCTTGAGATTCGTGAGTTTCACATCATTCTCAACTTATACTCTCTAATTGACGTGTCGTTTAACCACACGAGCTCCATCAACAAGTTATAAAGAGAATGTGCAATTTTTACGGACAACATAAGATTCACTTTATTTAAATAAAACGGGATTTTGTTTTATACTTGTATTTAAAATACTTCTAGATTGACCATTATCACTATCAAACCCTTTCGGTAACTCCATTCACAAAATGCAATAGCGCGGTGAGGGTGGTAAGCGCGAAGCATATTAAAAACCGACCTCATTAGGAATCATAGAGACCTCCTTAAACCCCTACATTTGAACGGGTGAGCCTAGTCGAGATAAGACTGACAATGTCAATATTTAAAATACGCGAGGAAGAATATTGTAATTTTCTTATACATACAATATATGTATCTTACATATATAAGGGCCAAATTTAAAACTCTTTAAATCTAGTTGTCTATTATTAATTCAAATTAATTACAAGGATGCAATATAACAATTAATAAAACATGAGGGATTAATATTCAAATTCATAAAACTATATTATAAATAATATTAAAAATATTTAAACTCACCATTTAAATAATATTTATCTATTTTTAGATTTACACAATTTGAAATTTGACATTTATCCATATTAAACAAAACTTCAAATTTAAAGCAAAAATCCCGAATCTGCTGAGCTCATGTCATGAGCTCATCGTTCTCACGTCGTGAGCTGTGATTAGGGTTTCATATATTTCGAATTTTTCAGATCTAATCCAATTAGGTAATTATCCATGCAAGATAAAGTCTTAATTTGAAAAATAAGCAAGATCATAACCGATAGTTCTTATCTGCCAATGTTTACGTCGTGAACTACTCTTTTCACGTCGTGAACTTAGGGTTTCTATCAAATTACGAAATTTTCAATTAAACTTTCATCATTCAGTTCCAAAGCAATATATTCAGAAAACATGGAGGTAGGGTGATAGTAACCATGAACCAATGGCTCTGATACCACTGTTGGGAAACATATGCATCAAATACACTCTATAACTAGGCAGCGGAATAATCGAAACATCAAAACAATTTACCTAAGTGTACATGCACCCTATGGATCTATGGCTTCATACTATTACTTCTACCCTAGGAAAACCGAAAATATAAGAAGAATACTAACCTCTTTAGCTGCCAATGATCTTCGAGCTTGACTCCTTGTGCGTGCCACCTTGTTTGGATGATGAGGATCCAAACTAGAATCCCTCTCTTGGTTCACACCCAATGAACTCAAAAGAGTAGAAACAAATATAAACTAGGAGGGATGAACTCACGAAAAGTTCTTCCACAATGAGGGAGAAAGAAGGTGGCGAATACTCAAGCTAGAAAATGAGCAAGGAGGAATGAATCCCTAGGACCCTATTTATAGTCTTGGATACCTCCTAGGGTTTTATCCTTCCACCCATGTGGGATGGGATATGCTATGAACGAAATTCCCTTTATCCAAAGGGAATTTTCGTCCAACCCCCTTCCTTCTAGGGTTCTGGAATGTTCCCTGATCAACCAACTATTGATTAATTCACATTCAACCATTTTATTAATTAAACTGTTAACTAATTCCCAAATTGTTTTCCAATTAGTTTCTAATTAATTATTAAACCATAATAATTAATAAACTAATTACTTCTATTATATATTCTACTCAATTTTGAGTCTTGAGGGCAACCCAAGAGGACCCTGCTATTATTAGAAATATCACCAACTAGTTAATGATCTTGGACACACTTCCAATAGAAACCACTTTCTGCCAAACTCTCAACGACTTGTAGACCAATCATAACACTTCAAACTATGATCTATTCAAATCTGACGAAACCATCCTCAAAATAGTTCCCCGAATCCGATGAAGAACAAATCCTCAAACTCTTGAATAGAAATCGACCCCACTTATCTGGAATCTAAAACCTAAGTCTCAATGGTCTGACTCCCTGTCAGACCTTTCACACTGAGCTGGCACCAATCCATCCTCATAGAGTCTCGCACCACACAAAATTCTTCCAATCCCTAATTACATTCTCATCTCGACAGAGACAAAGTTACTGACAATATATCACTAAAGAACACTTAACTCGACAGGAGGCTCAGACGAGAGTTGCGCAACTGGTTCAAATAAATTACTTCGATATTATTTAATCCTGCTGTGAGTGACTTGGCATTACTCAAACACCCAGATACTCCTCATTCCCACAGAACCCAAATCGCTAATACTGCCCGAAACACTGAAACTGGCTGAAACAGCAGGTTGTTGCCTTCTGGTCGCTTTCCTCAATCCACCGAGACCTCACTGGTCCCAATTTGTCCGCCAGTCATCTGAAATTTCTGGTTCCAGCCTGGTTATTGAGCCAAAAAGGCTCCCACACCGTCGCCCTTCGCGACTTCCAACAAAAAACTTCTCATGTACTAACTACTCAAACCATCTTGATACTATCTCGATGCTAGGGTAAACACTACATGTCCAACTGTAGTCTTCTCATACTCGGTCTCCAACGATCTACCATTTCCTTATTCCAATTATGTTGTGACCAACTCACAACCTTGCGAACTGGCCCACCCTGGCCTAAGTCATCTGAACGAATCCGTGAATGCCACGACTACCTTGCAGTCTTTTCTACACTTCCCACACTATCTGACCGCTTGTGAATGCTATGACTACCCCCACATTCTTACAACACTTTCCACACTATCTGACTACTAGTGAATGCTACGACTCCCCCGTAGTCTTACAACACTTTCACCCTAACTGACTACTAGTGAATGGTATGGCTCCCCCGTAGTCTTACAACACTTTCACCCTAACTGACCATTAGTGAATGCTATGGTTCCCCCCAGTCTTACAACACTTTCTCCCTAACACAACTGCAACCCAATGCCTTACCCTTAATCTATCAATTCGAAACGCACACAGAGTCGAGCACGCACTCGATCGAACACCCAAAATGAACTCAATTCATGACGGGAACCCCAACATGATTCCCCAAATTATGCTATCAAGCGCCAAGAAGACACGGTTCACATGCTGGGGAGTTTTACCGAACTCCTAACTCACGCAACCTTCTAACCAAACAACCACTTACGGGGATGCGAAACTCATCCTAGTTTCATAACCACCCCTACTCCTGAATACCTGAATGATTCTCCCCCACTTTGAATCGACTAAATTCCCAACACACACAAGAATTGAAGGATTCCTAATCCCTCTTACCTTACAACGATCAACCCGATAACAACTAGCGCTTACTAACTAATGCTCCATTACTAGCCAATATCAACGATTACCCAACTCCTGGAATCCGAAAGAATACACTTGAGACCTTAACCAGTCCGATAATCCAAATCACCTCCCATGATACCATACCAATTCCTTGATTTCTTATGACGACAAATAAGAACGATAACTCTTTCCATGTACTGACGAACCTCTATTATAATTTGTATCCTCAATGGATTGTTGAACTCTTTCATTCCATGCGAAGGTACGATTCCCTTGAAACATCTAATGATCAAACAACTCACACAACTGACACCACCATCTTCATGGTACCATTCCTTTCCTGGAAATGGTATTTCCTTAAACTCTAAAGTTCTTCCATAGGTAGATGTCGATCATACCCGAACAGATGACAAAACTAATGAATCCTTACTTCACTAGAGAACTATCCCACTAATTCCTGACCAAAGATCCTCCAGGCAATACTCCTGAACTGATTCCAACAAAGACCCGGAACAATAACGGTACACGCGGGACCCACTCTGCAAGATACGTCCATCTGAAGATTCCTCAAAGACTCTTCGGCATGTAGTATGACATATGACAATCCTTGATAACTCAAACAATAGCAGAGAATCGACCCGATATCTAATGTATTTAAACTAAAACAAAATTCCAAAGCGATACAAATTCTCGATATCCACTTGAAGTGGCAGAAGATAACATACCCGCAAACATCTAAAGGAATCTTGACCACCTCCTCCTGAGTTGCCTCGATCATCCTGAGGACCCGATACAACACTCCATTCTGATCCTAATGACAGGAACTAACCGTAGGATCCTCCATCCTGAAGGATTCCATGGATCCACAGGATTTGGGCTCCAGATGAGCCCCTAATTGCCCTGCGACAATTCCATCCCGAAAGGCCCCAGGACGACCATCGAGAGCTCCCAAAATCCCTTCCTTGGATGAACAAAAGACCACTTAGGTCCATTCCAAAACTCTATGCGTAATCTCCAATGATATGAACTCTTGCAATCGTGCATCGATTAGCCCAGGTCCTACTCCTGAGTCGGAGCTAGAATCTGGATCCCATTCTCGAGTGCTCCAAATCAGTCTCTTGCTCTCGGGCTCTAGAAATCATATGATTTGGGGTCTCGCAACCTGATACACTCACCATCTCAAACGCCCATAGCTGAAGCAACATCTTCCCTAAACCAGGCTACAAACTACTCCCAAGACATAGTTTCCAATCCCTAAAGCGCAATAGATCACACAATCAATCCTTGTCGCCCGATACAAGAGTTCCAAGGCGAACCGAACCTTAGATTCTAAGGGGTAGGGACTAGTGCGGAAAAAACTTTCCATCTCCTTAATCCAACGTGAACTCAAATCCCTAGTAGTCCTTCCATTAACTGGCTCACTATCAGAGCCGTGACCAAACCCTGGTCCTTCCCCAAGTGTGCTCATCCTCGTCTAGCAAAGCATTTATCCCATAATTAGAGCATAACCAATAATTCTCCTTCCCATAAGCTTCTTAGATTCTCCAAGACTCTCACTAATTCGAGTATGGATCCTGTGCTTTTAGTAGTACGGGCCCAATACTACCTTCCACACCTATCCATAATCTCCTCAGCAGTCCTCCCGGATCCTCTAAGTCACCTACTCCACTGATGCACAAAATATCCGCTAAACAACAGCACGATACCCAACGAAGCAACTCCTGGGCTCCTAACCTCACCAAACCACCCCACTAACTCATGGGAGCATATCCTAGGCTTTCCTAGGATCCCAACCTTACCCTGCCATCAGCTGCTGAAGAATTCCCCATGATGCCGACGATCCACCTCCTGAATATCGTCATATTCACTTTGTAGCTAGCTCCCATCATTCAAGCGTTCCACAAAGCACAAAGCTAGCAGCATTCGTATAGTAACTCTCCAACCCATGAAATTAGAACCTTCAGCCCGCATACCACAACTCATCCTATCCACATCCACCTTTACTGCCGGCTATCTTATGCATGCAAATTATACATAGAACAGGATCTAATAGATTGTCAAATAATGGACTCTACCCTAGGACCACAACCAGAAACGGAACAGGAAATAAGGCCAAATCAATTATTCTAAGGCTATAAGATCCTAACCGTATACAATTTTTAAAGCATACATTTAGCAGTTACCAATACCAATAGTCATTCCCATTCCAGAATAGCATCCAGTACCCCCAAGGCTACAAGCATCACTGTCACAAATAGGAATTCTATACCATGTAACTACAACAATGATAACATTTATGAATCAGAAATGTGAAAGCATGTATGATGCTTATTCAATAACAACAAATTTTCCATCAAACACTCTATACAAGCACTTCAAATAGTCAACAGAGAATTGGAAACCCTAGAAATCCCGGTTTAAGTCCATTATGGACTAGGATTTCTTTATTGGGCCTAAGGGGCCAATAAGCTCCCAATTTGATTATTTTGGGCTTAGAACTCTTAAACGGGCCCTAATTGGATCCACTTTCATTTATTTTAACATTTTGGGCCATATTGGGCCTAGAATGAAATAAAATACCGTAATGGACCTTATCAGGCCATAACAAATTTAATTAGCCCTAATGGGCCATAAAGTTCATACCTTGAATTATATTAGGCCGTAAACCATCATGGGAGCCCAATGGGCCAAAAATCATCAAATTGGGCCCACAACGTGAATTTGAGCAAAAGGGCGCATAACTCTCTTCTCTTTTCTCTAATTCTCGGCCCAAGTGGGAAAACAAAAAAATAAAGAGAAATGTAGAATAATGAGGGCAAGACACCTCATAATTAACCATTGGAAACCCATGCATAAATCCCATATTTCCATGAATATCACCTCATCTCTCACCTCTCCTCTCTTCTTCTTATTCTCGGCCGATCCCCACTCACTCCACCTCATTCTCTTACAACAATATCACAAGAATACTCTCTCAAGAACATCCCCATTCTTCCTTCAAAATTTTCAAGATTTAGGGCTTTTCAAGAAGGATATTCCACAATAATCATCATCATTGCTTTTTAAATCGAAATCAACCCATGAAAGCTTTCTAGGGCTGAAAATAGCATCAAACACTTCCATCTCTTCTTCAAATCGAAATCAACAAGCAAAGGTGAGTTCATACCCCTCTATTTTCGGTTTTCATATGTTTTATGGGGGAGAATACAAGTAAAATGTGTAGATCTATGAGTATATGTGTGATATGTGTGATTTCATGTGTATATGTGGTAAATATGTGCCAAAAATGAAAGATATTTCGAGATCTATATTTTATGATGGAAAAATATGTGATCTAGGGGGTATTACACATAACTAGTTAAGAAAATCTACCATATAAGGGTTAAAATGAACATGTTACAACATAAGACTCATTATTGGGTTATTTTTGTCAAATAAGCAAAAGTTTGGGGAAAGATTGTCATTCACGGTTTTCTTAAGGACTAAAAGAGTCAAAACAGTAAAAATAAATGTTTTTATGGATATCATACTCTTTTAAGGGCAAGAAGTGTAAATTGTAGCTTAATGGGCCAAATTTTGGGCTTTTCGGCCCATTAAGCCAAAACTTGTGAAATTTTCAACTTTCAAGGGAGTGAAATGATAAACTTCTCAAAAAAGGGGGTAAAAAGGGTAAACAAACTATTTCAGGGGTTAAAATGATGTACTTTCCAAACAAGGATCAAAAATGTAAAATTTTCGGATTTTGGGCCAAAATTGTAAAAGTTGCAAAAGTTTGGGCTTTAACCGAAAAATACTTTTCTAGAAGGGCTGAAACTGCCAAAGAGTAAGTTCTAAGCTAAAAAATATCACTTGAACAAGTCTTCTGGTCAGAAGTGTCAAGAAAATGGTTTAAGGGCTTAAAATGTCTTTTTTTTATATATAAAGGACTAAAATTGTCAATTTTACCAAAGAAGGGCTGAAAGGGGTTCAAACCAAGATTTTTGAGTCAATTATTTAATTTTTAAGATATTTGAGTTAAAATAAAAATACCAAACTACAATTCATGAAAATGAAAAAAATGAAAATACATATAATTCCAAACATCGTTAAAAATAACCGACCGGCTTTGTTCCGGTGCGAAATTAACAATCACCAAATCAAACTTTCCAACAATTAAACTATACCTAAAACAAGTAAACACTCAAATCTTTGGGCTTGAAAGCTCCAATCATGCTTGTTGGGCCTTTGTGACCCATTAACATGATTTTTGGGCCTAAGAGATAATAATAAATGTTATTGGGCCTTCTATGACCCAATTTCATACTTAAGGGACCCTCAATGGCTTTTAAGTGCTATTGGGCCTTAGTGGCCCATCAGCATTGCTAGTAAGGTCCAAGTAAATCAAATGCGAAATGGGCCAGTGTGTCCTTCGTATAACCAATAGCCATAAATAATACGCGGGAATAGTAGGATCGTGTAATCCTCTTCTCCTCGTTTATTAGGCCAATCGTCAATCCAAGTAAACAAATACAAGTCGATAATCAATAGTAATCAAATTCAATTGGGATTTAGTGAGTAATAACGGGTGGCACCAACGTGTGTTGGTCGTAGTCTGTAGTTATAATCAAAGTCTCCTGGTGGGAGAGCGAGAGTTTGTGTATAGATCTATACGGGGGTGACTCCCCCACACCTCAGCTGTTCGCTACGGTTAGACTCGGCCAGTCTAGGGTTTACAGAATCTTAAGATCAATTTTGGCGTTCACCAGAGTGCCAAGACAGAAGAACTAGTCATTATCATGCACGATTATAACGACTCACATAAATAAATCAAATATTAATCAAGTAATCAAGGTAAATCGAAATCATTCACGTGATGGAATAACAATTCGAACAATTATATGATATTTTTATTTTCGGAAAACATCGGGTTTTCCGGGGAAGTTCAACATTTTTCACTGGTACTTTTAATACGAAGTTTTTCATGTATACACGTCTAGAAATCATCATGCATATATTTACAGATCTTCACACTTTTATATAAACATTGGTCTTTTCAGGAAATATCAGATTTTCTGGGTTGTTTTCTTTCAAACTCCACAAAACATTTTTCATATCAAACCTGCTTATGAACTCACCAACATTCCATATGTTGACCGTTTTCAAAATAACTTGTATTCTTAGGTAACAGGTAAGCTGAGGAGTAGTACCAAGTATGTTAGTGCGTTGTGCTTTTGAAAAACTATCAAACATTTTATGTTACGGATTTGTAATGTTAAAACAATGTACTTTATGTGAACAATGTCAGTTGTAATATATTGATGCATGGTGATGTTTATGTAATGATTCATGTATATTTATTGTGATGATATTCAAATTTAGTCATGTGAGCCCTCAGACGTTTCCGCCGTCTGGTTCGGGGGTGTGACAGGTTGGTATCAGAGCACTCTTTATAGCGAACTAGCATATCTAACCACACATTGATATGCAACTATAAACCAAAGAGGGACAAAAAAACTCTGAACAAAACAAACAAATAACAATAAAACATCCTTACTTGTATGATATAGGGAAAAATTACATAATACCAAATCAAATAAGATAATGCTAGCATCTCGGTTAAGTCGGGACTGTTCATAGTCGTATTAAGGGGTGAATATTGATGGGTTTTGGCCATATGAACATTCCTATGTGCACATACAAACACTAATGCTTAGATCTAGGTTTCTCTAATTAAACATGCATTGGATCCAAGACTTCTAATGACTAATGGAGTATAAGAACAATACAAAAATCAGAATTAGAAGCATACCTTGAAACACTTGTTTGATTTTCTAGTTCTTGGAGCTTTAGAGTCACAAATGTCACTCCTCTAATGGCTTACAAACACCAAATAGCAAGAGGATGATTTGAGAGAGAGGAGAGGGAATAGAAATCGGCCAGAGTTTCTTTTCTTTAGCAGAGGTGCCGATTTCCCTTGCCCCAAGGGTCTATTTATACTTGTAAGGCTCCTAGGGTTTCACCCTTAAACCCTAGTTGGATAATCTTTACTCAAAGCAATCCAAATCCTTTCCAAGATAAGCCCTTGGACGATTTGTGGCTTATCCTAAGCCCTAGGAATCGTCCAACCCTATCCATAAAGGATTTACAGCCCAAAGTGTAACTATCAAACAATTGACAGTTTATATCCTCTTATTTAATTAATCTCTTTAAGTCACCAAATTAATTCTAATTAATTTATGACTTATATTAATCAAATAACAATATTATTATTCCTTATATTATAATATATTAATAATATTTATTCTCTCATAATAAATCATCCTGTCAAGTTGCTATGGTGAAGGCAACCCAAAAGGACCATGCACAATCGGGTCAAATACTTGTCTAATATAGTTGCAGCCTTAGACACTATTCCAACAGTCTCCCACTTGGATAAGTCTAGTAACTATATGCACAAGTACAATTCGATTTGCAATCGTAGCTCTCAAAGACGCTGTCAAACTCTGATCTAATCAATCTTGTCCTTTAGATAAGGGATCGTACAGTCCTCTGTTAGATATCATGCTGATAATTCTATGGAATAATTAGTCTAGCATTTGGTTTCTCGATCTCCGATTCATTTGACATAGAACTTAATCGAACACATCAATTTAGTTCTAACCAGGCCCGACACATAAGTCAAATCAAATCATCGAGCGGCCGAGATATCGCTTTTACCCTCTTGGGATAAAAGTTACAGATAAACTTCGACTTATATGCATTTACTTATTCATTAATCAACTATACACAACAATGCGTTTTATAACATCGAGTTACTGATGCGTTTTCGCATTATCAATGTACAACCAATTAACAAATAACAAACCATATATCTAGGTTTTAAGACTATATGATATTATCGTCTTGCGATCATCCTTTTATATCATATTCCATAAGGTGATTCCAGCAACCGCGGGTTTGTTCCAATGCTCAAAACCAGTTCATAAGCACTCATGAACGTTGCAGCAACCCTTTGCTATGTCTAATACCATTTAGACAATCTACACACCGATTCGTGACAATCTTCATTCATATATACTTCCAACATATGAACGATTGTGGACAATTTGAATAATTCGATTATTCTTAATAAACTCAATTATTCTGGAAGTCAAAACATGCAAAAATGAAACAATAGTTAAACAATTAACACAAGACAGTAACATTACTCATAAATAATACTCATTTATTTAATCATCAAATGTTAATTACATTTATCTATTACACGTTTCTACTACTATCTAATCTATGCTAATATCATCCTTCAGCCCAATATTCCTAGCATGCTGCAAGTGCTTAACCCTACTCAGTCCCTTCGTAAGCGGATCTGCTGGGTTATCTTCAGATGATATCCTCTTCACTACGAGTTGTCCTTCTTCTACACGATGTCTAATAAAGTGATATTTTCTGTCGATATGTCGAGATCTACCATGATCCATCGGTTCCTTGGTCAAGGCAACCGCTCCTTCATTATCACAGAAAATTTCCATGGGCTCCTTTATGGCAGGTACAACTCCAAGATCACCGATGAAGTTCTTCAACCATATTGCCTCCTTCGACGCTTCGCTCGCTGCAATGTACTCTGATTCGCACGTTGAATCAGCTATGGTTTCCTGCTTGGAACTTTTCCAAGTTACTTCTCCTCCATTCAGGGTAAAGACTCAGCCCGACTGCGAACTGTAGTTGTCCCTGTCGGTCTGAAAGCTGGCGTCACTATACCCTCGCACCTTCAAGTCATCACTCCCTCCGAGGACTAAGAACCATTCCTTCGTCCTCCGAAGGTACTTAAGGATATTCTTAACCGCAATCCAATGGGCTCTGCCAGGATTCCCTTGATATCTGCTAACCATGCTCAAAGCAATGGTACATCAGGGCGAGTACAAGTCATAGCATACATGATTGAGCCAACTGCGGAAGCGTATGGTACTCGGCTCATTTCTGCTATTTCAGCTTCAGTACTCGGACTTTGAGTCTTACTCAACTTGGCATTACTTTGTATCGGTAATTCTCCCTTCTTCGAGTTTTCCATACTAAAACGTTTTAGTACCTTCTCTAAGTAAGTGTTCTGACTAAGTCCTATTAGTCTCTTACTTCTTTCTCTCACTATCCTTATTCCCAAAATATAAGAAGCCTCTCTGAGGTCCTTCATAGCGAAGCACTTCCCGAGCCAGGACTTAACATCCTGCAGAGTCGGGACGTTGTTTCCTATGAGTAATATGTCATCGACATATAGAACGAGGAAGCTTACTATACTCCCACTGGCTTTGACATATACACACGATTCATCTTCGCCTCGTACAAATCCAAACTCTTTGACTTTCTCATCGAAGCAAAGATTCCATCTGCGAGATGCTTGCTTAAGTCCATAAATGGACTTCTCAAGCTTACACACTCTATTCGGATGCTTCGGATCCACAAACCCCTCTGGTTGAGCCATGTAAACATCCTCAACCAACTTTCTGTTAAGGAAAGCAGTCTTGACATCCATTTGCCAAATCTCATAATCATGAAATGCGGCAATAGCTAGCATCACTCTAATAGACTTTATCTTCGCAACTAGTGAGAAGGTCTCATCATAGTCAACTCCGGGAGTTTGAGTAAAGCCCTTTGCAACCAATCGCGCCTTATACGTGTGTACTTTTCCATCCACGTTGGTCTTTTTCTTGAAGATCCATTTGCACCCAACGGTCTTACGTCCGGGCACATTATCAACCAAATTCCAAACTTGGTTATCATACATGGAATGGATCTCGCTATCCATCGCCTCTTTCCATTTCGCAGACTCCGGGCCTGCCATGGCTTCCTTATAGCTATTAGGTTCATCAAGGTTTATTAGTGTACCATCACTAATATACGTGTCCCCTTCGGTAGTAATATGAAAACCATAAAACCGGGGTTGAACTCTAACTCTTTCGGAACGTCTAAGAGGTAAGGATTCGTCAATCGGTTCAACCGGAGTTTCCTCCTCGGGTTGAGTGCCAGCGGTAGAGGTTCCTTCATCTATCGACTCTTGAATCTCTTCAAGCTCGATTTGCCTCCCACTGTCCCCTTGGCTTATGAGTTCTCGCTCTCGGAAAACTCCTCTCCTCGCAACAAAGACAACATTGTCCTTCGGTCTATAGAAGAGATATCCAAAGGATTTCTGTGGGTAGCCGATGAAAATACATCGCTCACTACGAGGTTTGAGCTTGTTGTGAGTATCTCTTCTTACGAAAGCCTCGCAACCCCAAACCTTGATATGTGCCAACGAGGGAGCTTTCCCTGTCCACATCTCGTGAGGTGTTTTGGCAACCTTTTTAGTAGGGACTCGGTTAAGGATATGGGCGGCAGTCTCTAAGGCATACCCCCAAAAAGAGATTGATAGTGAAGCACAACTCATCATAGAGCGAACCATGTCCAACAAGGTTCGATTACGCCTTTCTGCCACACCATTCAATTGTGGTGTCCTAGGTGGCGTCAATTGTGAAACTATTCCACACTCCTTGAGATAATCGTGGAATTCAAGACTTAGGTACTCTCCTCCTCGATCGGATCAAAGCATCTTGATTTTCCTGCCCAATTGATTCTCCACTTCATTCTTGAACTCTTTGAACTTTTCAAAAGTTTCTGACTTTTGCTTGATTAAGTAGATATACCCATATCTACTATAGTCATCGGTAAAAGTCACATAGAAGCGGTTCCCATCCTTCGTGGTTGATCTAAACGGTCCACATACATCGGTGTGTATTAGGTCCAATAGACCCTCACCCCTTTCACACGTAGTTGTGAAGGGTGACTTAGTCATCTTTTCAAGTAAACAAGACTCGCATGTGTCATCTTCCCTAAGGTCGAATGACTCCAACACTCCATCCTTTTGGAGTTAGGCTATGCGCTTCTTGTTGACATGTCCAAGACGATAATGCCACAAGGATGCTCTATCCATACTATTAGAAGAATCCATGCATAAAACATCATTTCCTAAGTTATCTATAATCATAACGGTTTCATAAATTCCATTACATGGTATAGCTTCAAAATAAAAGACACCATTTAGATAAGCCAAAATAGAACCATTCTCATTATTAAAAGAAAATCTAAAACCTTGTCTAAACAAACCATGAAATGAAATGATGTTTCTAGCCATTTCTGGCGAATAGCAACAATTGTTCAAATATAAAGATAAACCATTCCTAAGCACTAAATAATACACTCCAATCTTGGTCACAGGCGACGATCTTCTATTCCCCATGATTAGATTTATTCTTCCATGCTCCACATCTCTATTTCTTCTTAGTCCCTGCACATTAGAACAAATGTGGTAACCACAACCGGTATCAAGAACCCAAGAAATAGCATGAGATGAATCGTTAGATTTAATTGTGTATATACCTGCGAAAGACGGCTTGATCTTTCCTTCCTTGATGGCTTGCAGGTACTCTGGGCAGCTTCTCTTCCAATGTCCTATCTTGTGGCAGTGGTGGCACTCTGCCTCCTTTGGGTTAGGGCAGGGTTTAGCAGGATCAACTTTGGTCCCACTACAAGAGGCACCATCTCGGGACATAACCTTGCGATGGTTCTTAGATGAAGCCTTCCTCTTCTTTCCCCTTCCTTGTCCAATAGCCAAAACAGGAGCAGCGGGTGGATTGGGAGTTGGTGCAACAGACTTGTCCTTGAAGTTGCTCTCAGTGACCCTCAAGAGACCTTGGAGCTTGCTTAGGGTGACCTCTTCTTTGTTCATGTGGTAGGTCATCCTAAATTGATTGTAACTTGGAGGCAAAGAGTGAAGCACCATGTTGATCGCCAAGTCTTCCCCAAAGTCAACATTCAACTTGCGAAGACGGTCGACATACCTTTGCATCTTTTGCAGGTGCACGGTAAGAGACTCTCCATGACCCATTTTAGCGGAAATCATGTTAGTGAAAATCTCATAACGCTCTTGTCTCGCGTTTTGGTGGTATCTCTCCAACAAGTCTTGGTGCATCTCGTACGGGTACATGTCCTCATAGGACTTTTGGAATTCGGAGTTCATAGTGGCTATCATGATGCAATGTACCTTTGTTGCATCACGCTCGTGAGTTTCAAAAGCGGTCATTTCAGCCGGAGTGCGATTTCATGGTTGGTTTTCTCGAGCTTCACATCGAGGACATACTCCTTGTCCTCATAGCGAGCAATAGTGCGACTGTATCTTATCCATTCGCTAAAGTTCGTCCCATCAAAAGTGACCTTTTGACAAAGGCTCATCAATGTGAATGAACTAGCAGCAACGTTGTTTGCGTTCGACATCTACAAATAGAAAGGACAAAGATAGATTAGAATATGAATCCCTATTTATCACCCAATAAGAAAATTAGGGCTAGGATCCAACAACAATATTTACATATTAGAAAAGGAATGTCGTAATCTAACATGCAAACAATTTGAAGGTAAGTGAATGACGATTCACTAATTCTCCACCACAAAACATAACTTTAAGTTCTAAATGTATTGAGAATTCCTAGGTTTAGATGAGATTCATTGAAACTTTTCAATGGCATGTTTAAATCTCGATATGCCCCTCTTGTTTGTGACTGGGATACCGAGGATCACAAAGCGGGTGTGAACTACCATGCAAATTTACATGGTGCCTTCATTGTAACGATCACCTATTCGATGTGCCGGTAAACCACACACACTCCATCGAACTATGATAAACAATGAATCACCCTTTGCCACTTTTGCTTAGAACCAATTAGTGTGCCGGTAAACCACACACGCTCCACTAACTTCTTAGCAAGGGTGCAAAGTGTAATTTCATGGGATTGCATCAATTCACTTTTCCTAAAGTAACTAAGATTGGGAAATTTTTGAAAAACATGTAGTTACTTTGTATTTCATCTTATACTTTTAATGAGAGATGAGGTTGCCCTATCCTACCCGTTCGGCTAACGACCCTCCACCGATCAAGCAAGCGGTGGGTGTGAGTGTACACCCATTAAGCGCCATTTTATAGGCCGCAACCTTATACCCACCTTATAGATCGGCTTCGTGAATGAGGCCTACTAACGGTAAGACTAGCATTTTAGTTATACATATATATATACATTAATCTTATAATATTATATTAGTATAGGGTTGGATTTTAAACTTGTAAAATTCTAGGGTTTGAAATTTAAATTGTCTAAATTAAACTTTTAATCACAAAACATAAATTTCAAAACTTGAGGGCAAGTTTTAAACATTTAAAACATGGAGGATCAAATAACAAATAATCTTAATTAACAATTAATTCCATAATTATCCATATTTGATTTATTTAATGATTTCTTGCAAAATAATTTACCAATTTAATCAAAATAATTAATTAATTATCACATAAGGAAATTAAATATTTTATTAATTGATAAATATCTTTAATTAGATCAAAATTATAGTCATATATATAAAAAAATCGGATTAAGGTTGATCTAATATGATAAAGGCAAGTTTCCATAAGATAAATATCAAAAAATCCCGATTTTGGCTCTTCCTGACGCTCGGACTCGCCGAGTTCCCAACTGGACTCGCCGAGTCAGGCCAACTCGCCGAGTCCACCATAGGACTCGTCGAGTTCATGACACAGAACCACAAAATTCGAATTTTGCAAGCAAGAAACAAACAATTATGCATCAATTTAATAGAAACCAATCTAGGCTCTAATACCACTAATGGGTTTTGGCCATATGAACATTCCTATGTGCACATACAAACACTAATGCTTAGATCTAGGTTTCTCTAATTAAACATGTATTGGATCCAAGACTTCTAATGACTAATGGAGTATAAGAACAATACAAAAATCAGAATTAGAAGCATACCTTGAAACACTTGTTTGATCTTCTAGTTCTTGGAGCTTTAGAGTCACAAATGTCACTCCTCTAATGGCTTACAAACACCAACTAGCAAGAGGATGATTTGAGAGAGAGGAGAGGGAATAGAAATCGGCCAGGGTTTCTTTGCTTTAGCAGAGGTGCCGATTTCCCTTGCCCCAAGGGTCTATTTATACTTGTAAGGCTCCTAGGGTTTCACCCTTAAACCCTAGTTGGATAATCTTTACTCAAAGCAATCCAAATCCTTTCCAAGATAAGCCCTTGGACGATTTGTGGCTTATCCTAAGCCCTAGGAATCGTCCAACCCTATCCATAAAGGATTTACAGCCCAAAGTGTAACTATCAAACAATTGACAGTTTATACCCTCTTATTTAATTAATCTCTTTAAGTCACCAAATTAATTCTAATTAATTTATGACTTATATTAATCAAATAACAATATTATTATTCCTTATATTATAATATATTAATAATATTTATTCTCTCATTTTAAATCATCTTGTCAAGTTGCTATGGTGAAGGCAACCCAAAAGGACCATGCACAATCGGGTCAAATATTTGCCTAATATAGGTGCAGCCTTAGACACTATTCCAACAAATATAGCATGATCAACTACATTTCCTCTGAGGTACAACTATCACATGCCCCGAGGAAATCAAGATGGTTGGCGAACCTAAAACATACCCCTTTATTACCAAGAAGAGAGCATCATTTCAAGTCACATAGCAATCAAAACGTCTTAGGAGTAATGATAGTTTATTCATATACCTTCTCTCAGCCACCATGGAAGGAGAGCACCAGGGCATTCAGTTTCATTAGGTCTTAGTGGCCCATGGGATGATCGAGCACGAGCCCGAGGGAGATCAGGGAGAAGCACACGAAGTTGGGCCTGACGAGTACACAGACACATACTACGAGTTTGATGGGGCCGATGACGACATGGAGGAAGAACAAGACACATACGAGGATTCTGCTATACCGCCTGCCAGCGAGGCGAGCAGGACCACCCCGCCCCACCAGGAAATCCCACGAGGGAGAATCGCTCTCCAGAAGCTGAGATTGCTGCTCTGCGGCAACAGTTATTTGCCATGGAAGCACGAGCGGTTCAGGCTAAACAGGAAAGAGATGAATTCATTAGAGAAATGACTGAGATGGCCCAGTTGTTGGCACAACACTTCGGTATATGACCTCGCTGCCATTGTTGGGCGCTCCTTAGAGTGTTAGGACCATCCTTACATTACTAGTACTATGATCTATGCTATGTACCACCGACTCTATGTTTAAGTAATTACACTACTCATAGAGTCGTTATGCTGCCGAATTCGTATCCTATATGTATGCTCTCTCGAGCAAATTTTCATGTATCAAAGTACGGATATTATTAATGGAAAATATATGCGTTTTGTTATGATGTTGTTACCTATTATGTGCTATGCTTCTATGATTATAAGTTGATATGCGAAACTACTTAAATACATGATATAAACCTAGTCACAAGTCCACGAACCCACAAAATTTAGGCACTCAACATCTTTCCGTTTCTTGACAGAAAGATGCCTCAGCGACCAACCCGTGGAAACCCTGGGCCAACCACACCCGAAGTCAACTCAGCTGCATTCCAGGCAGCTGTATCTGTTGCAGTCACTGCAGCCATGGCACAAATTCACCAAGGCAACAATGGAGGAGGCAATGGACAGGGGGCTGGAAGTTCGAACAACGGAATAAATCAAGGACCTACCAAGACATGCTCCTACAAAGATTTCACCAATGTTAAGCCACAAACCTTTAATGGCATTGGGGGAATGATAACTCTAAAAAGATGGATTGAGAAGGTGGAATTAGTGTTCAAGATATGCGAGTGACCTGAGGAGATGAAGGTGAAGTTTTCCGCATGCACGTTCGTTAATCAAGCTCTCACCTGGTGGAACGGACACGTGGAAGCCATGACTCTCCCTATGGAAAACGCCATGCCCTCGGCGGAACTGAAGGAAATGCTAATGGCCGAGTACTGCCCGCGAGGCGAAATTCAGAAGATGGAACAGGAGTTGTGGAATCTCACTGTCCGAAATTCCGATATTGACGCATACATATCAAGGTTTAGCGAACTGTCTCTGTTGTGCCCTGGCATGATTACTTCGGAGGGAAAGAAAATCGAACGATTCGTCTAGGGATTAACCTCCCCGATCCAAGGAAATGTGATAGCTGCAAATCCTGACACCTTCGATAGTGCCAAGAGATTGGCCAAGAAGATGTACGACCATAACAACAAAAAGGGAGAGAAGTCAGGGGATACCGAAAACAAGAAGGAGAGTGACAGCAAAAAGGGAAAGAATAACAAGAGGAAGGGACGACAAGGCTCGGAGTCATCAAAAAAGCAGCAAACAGTGACAGTCAATGCATCAACCACCCAAGTTCCATCCACACCATATGCTTCAGTCTCAGCTACTCCAAGTGCTCCTAGGCAGTATTCCGGAAATCTCCTAAAGTGTAACAAGTGCAGTCTCCATCATAATGGAGAATACAGGGTGATACATTGCACTAGTTGCAATCGCAAGGGTCACACGACTAAATATTGGAGGACCTATCCTCCCCAGAACCAGCAGCAAGGAAACAACAACAACAACAACCACAACAACAACAACAACAACAACAACAAAAACAACAACAACAACACCACCAACAACAGGGGAAAAAATGCAGGACCAAGCCCCACCTGCTATGAATGTGGAAAGACTGGGCATTTCCGTCGAAACTGCCCCAAAAACAACAACCCTGGGAACGGAGGAACAGGAAGAGTGTTGACCATGGGTCAGGGAGAAGCAGTTCAGGATCACGCTGTTGTCACCGGTACGTTCCTCCTAAACCACACTTATGCATGCATCTTATTTGATACCAGAGCAGAACGAAGCTTTGTGAGCAATAGATTTAAACACTTGTTAAAACAACAACCCCAGAAGATTAATGAAACCTTTACGGTGGAAATGGCCAATGGGAAAACAGAATCCACTGGGGAAATTTATATCGGATGTACCCTAACCTTGAACCAAAACGTATTTCAAATAAACTTAATGCATGTTTCCATTAGGAGTTTTGATGTGATTATTAGCATGGATTGGTTAAGCCCCCTCCATGCTGAAATTATATGTCACGAGAAGGCCGTTCACTTTCACCTTTCAAATCGCGAAACCTTAATTATATACGGAGACAAACCCAGTATGAACCTTCGTCTTATCTTGTGCATTAAGGCACAGAAGTATCTACGAAAGAAAGAATTGATGTTTCTGGCTCATGTAGTGGATAAGTCCAAGGAAGAGGTCAATATTCAAGACATTCCAATAGATTGTGAGTTCCCGGATGTCTTTCCTGAAGATCTTCCAGGGATACCCCCAGAAAGACAAGTCGAGTTTCGAATTGACCTTGTGTCATGAGCTACACCCATCGCCAAATCGCCCTATAGATTGGCTCCTGCGGAGATGCAAGAGTTGTCCAGCCAACTCAGTGAGCTTTTGGACAAAGAATTCATCCGACCTAGTTTCTCACCCTGGGGAGCTCCAGTTCTCTTTGTTAAGAAGAAAGACGGATCCTTTAGGATGTGTATTGACTACAGGGAACTAAATAAGCTCACTATCAAAAATCGCTATCCATTTCCACGAGTCGACGATCTATTTGACCAACTTCAAGGCGCAAGCTATTTCTCCAAGATAGATCTACGATCTGCATACCATCAACTCAAGGTCCGGGAAGAGGATATCCCCAAAACCGCTTTCCGAACTCGTTACGGACATTATGAATTTGTCGTAATGCCCTTCGGTCTAATGAATGCCCCTGCCACATTCATGGACCTAATGAATAGAATCTGCTGACCATTCCTCGACAACTTTGTCATCGTCTTCATTGACGACATTCTAGTTTACTCTCGAAGCGAAGAAGAGCATGACCAACATCTCCGACAAATCCTGGAAACCCTGCGAACCAAAAAGCTATACGCAAAACTCTCTAAGTGTAACTTCTGGCTCCGTAGTGTGAACTTTTTGGGTCATGTTGTTAGTCAAGAAGGGATACACGTGGATCCTTCTAAGGTCAAATCCATCGAAGGATGAGCGGTCCCAATGAAACCCACAGAAATCCGCCAATTTTTAGGTCTCGCAAGCTATTACAGGAGGTTCATCCAGAACTTCTCTAAGACAGCCAAGCCACTTACCATGCTTACACAAAAGAGTGTACCCTTTGAATGGTCAGATAAGCAAGAAACTGCGTTCCGAACTTTGAAGCAAGCACTCTACAGTGCACCGGTACTATCGCTACCACGAGGAACAGAAGACTTCGTAGTTTACTGTGATGCGTCGAATCAGGGTTTAGGCTATGTACGCATGCAATGTGGGAAGGTGATAGCTTATGCATCCCGACAACTAAAGACACATGAGGTGAACTATATGACCCATGATCTAGAATTAGGAGCTGTGGTCTTCGCCTTGAAAAATTGGAGGCACTACCTTTATGGCACAAGGTGCACCATTTTCACGGATCACAAGAGTCTCCAGTACATATTAAATCAAAAAGAGTTGAACATGAGGCAACGTAGATGGGTTGAGCTACTAAACGATTATGAGTGTGAAATCAAGTACCACCCAGGCAAGGCTAACGTGGTAGTTGATGCCTTGAGTCGGAAAGAATACTCGAATCGTCGTGTAAAGACTCTCTCCATAACCATTCAATCCCACCTGACCTCACAAATCAGAGCAGCCCAGTCCAATGCCATGAAGAGGGAAAACAAAACAAGCGAAGCGTTACGTGGAATGGAAAAGAATTTCGAAGTAAAGAAGGACGGGGCATATTATTTTATGAACTGCATTTGGATCCCTAAACTTGGGGGATTCAGAGAAGTAGTCATGAATGAATCCCACAAAACACAATACTCCATCCATCCGGGTTCAGATAAAATGTACTTGGATATCAAGCAACATTATTAGTGGCCCAACATGAATGTAGAGATTGCCACTTATGTTAGCAAATGCCTTACTTGTGCTAAAGTAAAGGTGGAATATCAGAATCCCTCGGGATTACTACAACAACCAGTAATTCCCAAGTGGAAATGGGAAAGGATTGTTATGGAATTTGTGACCAAACTACCCAAGACGACTGATGGTTTGGAATCTATATGGGTAATAGTCGACAGGTTGACAAAATCCGCTCATTTCTTGCCAATCAAAGAGTCATACAAAATGGAACGATTAACGAGGACCTACATTAAGGAAATTATGAGACTCCACGGAGTGCCAGTATCTATCATCTCAGATAGAGATAGTAGATTCACCTCACGTTTTTGGCAATCACTTCAGAAAGCGCTGGGAACACAACTCGACACGAGCACTGCTTATCATCCACAAACGGATAGTCAAAGCGAACGAACCATTCAGACGCTTTAAGACATGCTTCGTGCGTATGTGATAGACATTGGAAAGTCGTGGGATACCCACTTGCCCTTAATCGAATTCTCATAAAACAACAGTTATCACTCGAGCATCAAAGTTGCTCCCTTCGAGGCGTTATATGGACGTAAATGTAGATCACTGTTGTGTTGGGCTGAGGTAGGTGATACTCAGCTAGCAAGAGGATAGACACCGGGCAATGCATTAACGGGACCGGAGATTATACGCGAAACAACAGAGAAGATAATTCAAACCAGAGCTCAGTTGCAAGCATCACGAGATCGACAGAAGAGCTACGCTGATAAGCGGCGAAAACCTTTGGAGTTTCAAGTCGGGGATCGGGTGCTGTTAAAGGTCTTTCCCTGGAAAGGGGTTATTCGTTTTGGAAAACGGAGAAAGTTGAACCCACGATATATCGGACCCTTCGAGATCTTTGCCCGAATCGGTCTAGTGGCTTATAGATTGCAGCTACCCACTGAGCTCAGCAGTGTACACCCCGTGTTCCATGTTTCCAATTTGAAAAAGTGTTTATCTGACGAAACCCTCATCATTCCACTTGAAGAAATAGAAATCAATGAGAATCTCCTGTTCGTCGAAGAACCAATCAAAATCATGGACAGTGAGGTGAAGCGTACTAAGCAAAGTCGCATTCCGATTGTGAATGTACGGTGGAACGCGAAGCGTGGGCCAGAATTCACTTGGGAACGCAAAGACCAGATGAAGAAGAAGCACCCTCACCTATTCTTGCATTCTTGAATCTAGCTTTAAAAAGAATTTCTGGACGAAATTCCCTCTAACAGGGGGATGATGTCAGAACTAGGAATTCTATACCATGTAACTACAACAATGATAACATTTGTGAACCAAAAATGTGAAAGCATGTATGATGCTTATTCAATAAAATTTTTTTTTCCATCAAACACTCTATACAAGCACTTCAAATAGTCAACAAAGGATTGGAAACCCAATAAATCTCGGTTTAAGTCTATTGTGGACTAGGATTTCCTTATTGGGCCTAAGGGGCCAATAAGCTCCTAATTTGACTATTTTCGGCTTAGAAATCTTAAACGGGCCCTAATTGGACCCACTCCCATTTATTTTAACATTTTGGGCCATATTGGGCCTAGAATGAAATAAAATACCCTAATGGACCTTATCGGGCCATAACAAATTTAATTAGCCCTAATGGGCCATAAAGTTCATACCTTGAATTATATTAGGCCGTAAACCATCATGGGAGCCCAATGGGCCAAAAATCATCAAATTGGGCCCACAACGTGAATTTGAGCAAAGGGGCGCAAAACTCTCTTCTCTTTTCTCTAATTCTCGGCCCAAGTGGGAAAACAAAAAAATAAAGAGAAATGTAGAATAATGAGGGCAAGACACCTCATAATTAACCATTGGAAACCCATGCATAAATCCCATATTTCCATGAATATCACCTCATCTCTCACCTCTCCTCTCTTCTTCTTATTCTCGGCCGATCCCCACTCACTCCACCTCATTCTCTTACAACAATATCACAAGAATACTCTCTCAAGAACATCCCCATTCTTCCTTCAAAATTTTCGAGATTTAGGGCTTTTCATTAAGGATATTCCACAATAATCATCATCATTGCTTTTTAAATCGAAATCAACCCATGAAAGCTTTCTAGGGCTGAAAATAGCATCAAACACTTCCATCTCTTCTTCAAATCGAAATCAACAAGCAAAGGTGAGTTCATACCCCTCTATTTTCGGTTTTCATATGTTTTATGGGGGAGAATACAAGTAAAATGTGTAGATCTATGAGTATATGTGTGATATGTGTGATTTCATGTGTATATGTGGTAAATATGTGCAAAAAATGAAAGATATTTCGAGATCTATATTTTATGATGGAAAAATATGTGATCTAGGGGGTATTACACATAACTAGTTAAGAAAATCTACCATATAAGGGTTAAAATGAACATGTTACAACATAAGACTCATTATTGGGTTATTTTTGTCAAATAAGCCAAAGTTTGGGGAAAGATTGTTATTCACGGTTTTCTTAAGGACTAAAAGAGTCAAAACAGTAAAAATAAATGTTTTTATGGATATCATACTCTTTTAAGGGCAAGAAGTGTAAATTGTAGCTTAATAGGCCAAATTTTGGGCTTTTCGGCCCATTAAGCCAAAACTTGTGAAAATTTCAACTTTCAAGGGAGTGAAATGATAAACTTCTCAAAACAGCGGGTAAAAAGGGTAAAAGAAAACTATTTCAGGGGTTAAAATGATGTATTTTCCAAACAAGGATCAAAAATGTAAAATTTTTGGATTTTGGGCCAAATTTGTAAAAGTTGCAAAAGTTTGGGCTTTAACCGAAAAATACTTTTCTGGAAGGGTTGAAACTGCCAAAGAGTAAGTTCTAAGCTAAAAAATATCACTTGAACAAGTTTTTGGGTCAAAAGTGTCAAGAAAATGGTTTAAGGGCTTAAAATGTTTTTTTTATATATATAAAGGACTAAAATTGTCAATTTTATCAAAGAAGGCTGAAAGGGGTTCGAACCAAGATTTTTGAGTCAATTATTTTATTTTTAAGATATTTGAGTTAAAATAAAAATACCAAACTACAATTCATGAAAATG
Source organism: Lactuca serriola (assembly GCF_051521515.1). NCBI lineage: Eukaryota > Viridiplantae > Streptophyta > Magnoliopsida > Asterales > Asteraceae > Lactuca > Lactuca serriola. The sequence goes on along the minus strand of NC_136412.1, from coordinate 65,747,625 downwards.
GAAAGATGAAAACACATATAATTCCAAACATCGTTAAAAATAACTGACCGACTTTGTTCCGGTGCGAAATTAATGAAAGGCCCTGTATAATGGTTTGGTCTAGGTATAAGAGTTAGTGATAGGGGTTGTGTATGAAAAACATTTTTGTTTAAAGTTTGCGATTGTACTAGAGTTTACGGCCGTAAACTCCTTACGACCGTAAACTCCTCACGGTCATAAGGTCTATAAATAGGGAAGTGTGTCAGATGTTTTAGGTTGTTGATGCCTTTCGTATTTTCGAGTTCCACCAAGTTGTATCAGACGTTTTTAGGCTATAAAGCGTATGCAAGCTTGGTTTGTTCTTTATTTGCTTATTATTTCGTATTGTGTGGTTGCTATTTGTCTTTGATCATTGGTAGATCCGATTTTTGGACTTTACAATTGGTATAGAGCAAGACCAGCGTCAAAGGCATCTTACAGTTGCGTATTTGTGCTAATCGTACTTCACAGCGAAAAAGGGTTTTTGTTTCAGTCGAAATCTGAAATTTAAGAAGCTTTCGGTCCAAGCTTACGGCCGTAAAGATCGAGTTCACGGCCGCAAGCTCTTCAAGTTCCTTCACCACAAACGGAAATCCTTACCAGTGAATCGAGTTTTGGTATAAAGCTGCTAATATTAAAAACCATATTTAATCACATTGAATCATTAAAAATAAAATAATTTTTTGACAGTAAACAAATTTTTTGGCCGTAAATCGATTTCTAATTATCAGTTAATCGATTTCTGATTAATTACCGCTAAAATTTTTTTTCCGAAACTTTGCCGAGTTTGCGGCCGCAATTTTTTTTCGACGGTAAATTCAATTTTGCTCGACAGTAAACTAATTTTCGGAAGTTAATTAATTTTAATTTAAATAAAAATGGAATCAAAAAATCACAACCAATATCAAGAACTCGATGCTGTGATGGGTACCACCACGCGCATTCCAAGGCTCATGTCCGCTGATGGTTTCCCCGAGTGGAAATATAGAATTGAGAAATACATAAAGATGATGGACTTCAAAGTTTGGAAATGCATCATAAAGGACCCGATCAGAATCACCACTACAGTTGCAGGACAGGTGTTTGACAAGAAAATCGAAAACTACACTGATGAAGATTTTGAGAGTGTAGAGGAACAAGAAAAGGCATTGTCCATTTTAACTATGGCTCTCTCACCAGACATCGCTCAAGGATTCAGAGAATACACTTCTGCTAAAGCATTGTGGGAAGCCCTTATTGAGGTGTATGAGGGAAATGAGGACATGCGAGAGAGTCGCCAAGACATGATACGACAACGGTTTAACATGTTCAAATATGTGCCTGGAGAGACTCTTGAGGCTCAGCTGCAACGATTCACAACTCTTAACACGGAGATGACTGTGGCAGGGATCTTTTATACAAAATCTGAAATTAATAAGAAGCTACTGAATGCCCTCCCAAAATCTTGGGACATGAATGTAGCGGTTATTAAAAAGACTAAGGATCTCAATCGCCTCTCTCTAGCTGACGTGATGGAAGTCATCAAAGCATGTGATATTGATGACAAGCAACGAGAGATAAATCATGTCAACTCATACTCAACTGCAAATCTTGGCATTTTATCTAACAATGCTCTTTCTTCATTCTCTTATTCATCTGCAGGCTTATCCTTCACTGCTCCTTCTCAAGCTCAGATGCTCTCTCATCCATCTACTCCCTCTGCATCAGTCATACCCCAGCCACATAATCAATCATTCATGACTGTTTCGTCTTCAAATGTGGCGTCCTCTTCAAAGGGAAAGGAGTGTGATGAAAACCTTGTCTTTGCCATAGGGCTAGTCAATTGCTACAATGCACTTGTAGCTGGGGAGCTTCCACCTCAATTGTCATTTGTAGATCTTGATCAAATCCATCCGGAGGACGTTGAGGAAATGGACATCACATGGCAAATTTTCATGGCAGTCTTTAGGGCAAAACAGTTTGCCAAAAAGACAGGGAAGAATAATTAGGGAATGAGCATTGACAAGAAGGTTGGATTCAACAAGGGAAAGCTTCGGTGCTTCAAATGCCACGAGCCAGGGCATTTTGCTCGTGATTGCCCACATCCCGATAGAAGAGTTAATAACGACAGAACAATGGTTGCAGTTGGGAACAGCCGAAGCAGTGGTCAAGCAAACAATGAGAAGGCTATGGTTGCACAATCTTTCGACTGGGAAGATCAGATACAAACTCTCAACATCTCTGGACCAGAAAATGCTCACCTGGCACAGGTAAGGGATGACACTCCAGCAGGGATTGTTGCAGCTGAGGACAGTGTGATGAAGCTACAGTTTGCCTTGATGGTATCCTCTTTTCATGAACCTAATGATGGGTTTTGAGCATTCTAACACTTCCTAAGTGTACATGCAACCCTAATAAACCTTGGATCTATGTTTGTCTAAGATACATGCAAATAATTATTTTCCAAGGTTTATATCCTAACTAGCATGGCATGGGGAACATGAATCAAATAAAGCTAGAAGACATACTTACCTTGTAGTTGATGTTGATTGCTTGGACATGCCTCAAATGAAAGTCACAAATCACCACAAACTTGGAACTTTGAGAGAATAGTCACTACTATCTTGAAATTGCCCTCACCTCAACAAGTGTCAACTAGTGTGATTTCAAGAACCAAGACCTCCTTTATATAGTGTGGTGGATTAGGGTTACATCCATGTAAACCCTAATACCCATGTCTCTTCATTTCCATGAGATCCATGGGTTAAAGCTCCATGGAGTATCCATGGACTTCTCCATGCAAGCCTAGCCCATTCCAAATAAGCATAAGCCCACACTATATAAATATAGAAGCCCATATTTAATTAGTAATATCTTTGATCACTAAATTAATCCTAGATTAATTATAGATCACTACTAATTAAATAATATGATCTTATATTAATATATTAGAACTTATAATATATTAATAAATCATAGCTTGTACTATTCTCAAATATTATCCATAAATTGTTCAGGTGAAGTGCAACCCAAATGGACCATGCCGGGTCGGGTCAAGTACATACCAATTATAGTTATGGACTTAGACACTATATCCAACACCTAATTCATCCAAGGTAAGTCTCCCATCATGCTCTCAGGCTTGTATTGATTATGTAAAAACCCTACATGAGAAAATTGAAACTTTAGAAAGCGAATTAGAAAGCCTTAAAATCCTTCGTGAACTAAATGACAAATTAAAAAGGGATGTAGAAGACCTTAGATATGAAGGGTATCAATTTAGAAAAGGTCAAAAACCTCTTAAGGCTCAACTAGAATAAAAAATTATGGACTTTAGGAAACTCCAGGAGGACTACAATAATAAATGCGAAAACTATGATTATGTAGTAAAACAAAACGCAGAATTAGTGGCTGAAATTGAATCTTTAAGTGGCAAATTTGAAACTGCCAAGCTTGATGTTAGGAAATATGATCATTCAAGTGAGGTAGTTGCAAATATGATAGATCACAGCATGAAATTAAAGAAAAATCAATCAAAAGGTCTAGGATATAATAATGTGCCACCTCCTTTTAATCATTCATATCTGAATAAGCCATTGTCCAAAGAAGAGATTGCTAATGAATCATTTATGGTTTATGGCAAATCTTATGGTTTTGTTTCGGGAGGATTTATTAATGTTGAAAATACTAACATTTCTACTTCTCCTGCAGATCAATCCATGAATCAATCACAACACGAAGTTGAAGGATCTATGTCTGAACATAAAACTGAGTCCAAACCTGAAGTTTTCGTTTTAAATAAAGACAATTCTTTTTCAAATGTTTTAAGTGACAATAGTTCTTGTGGTGTTTTTGATTCTTCTGATACTGTTTTTGTTTCTTCTGATACCGTGGTTGTTACTTCTGATACTGGTTGTCAAATGTCTAATACAGTTTTGAACAATTTGGTTGACAATTTGAATGTTTGTGATAAACATGTTGAAACACCACTAGTCTCACAACCCTCCACTATCATAGCACCCTCACTTGCCTCACAACCTAATAATGTTGCTTGTTCTTATGAGAGAAGCAAGGGTGTTGGTAGAGAAAACAAATCTGATCAATGCAGTACAAGTTCTAAAAATAACAAGCAGATTTGTTTTAATTGTGGCACTAGTGGTCATATTGCTAGAAATTGTCTTAATCGTATGTTTGTGAGTTATAATCTTCTAAGAGGGGAGAACGAGTTCAGAGGAAGGTATTTAAATAGAAACTCCTCCAGAAGTCATTCTCGAAATGATGATTGGGCAAATGAACGAAATAGAAAACGGGCTGTTTTTCACAGACATAAAACGGTTTTTAATCACCCTGTCCCAGGCAGTCTGCCGAAAACGAGCACAGCCAAGCCAAGGTCAAGCTCGTCACGAAGCAGTAGTGGGTCTTCAACCAACTCTAGTAGAAGTTACACATGTTTTGAGCAGACTGTCAAGCACTCAATGACTAAATCAACTGGGACATTTAGAAAACCTAATTATAAATGGTTGCCCAAATCTGCTCCCAATACATCATCTGTGTCCTCAGAAAAGTTTAAATGTAATAAATCTGAAAAGGCATCGGGATCACCCAGGAAGATCATGACCTGGGTGCCCAAATCTAATTAAACCCGCACATTTTGCAGGGACAGTTGCGGGGAAATGTCGTCAGACATTGGTTCGTCAACAATGGCTGTTCCCGGCATATGACGGGAGATATCGCCCAAATGCACAACATTCAATTATTTAATGGGGGATATGTCTCTTTTTCGGGTGGAGATGGCGATAAGATCACTCAAAGAGGAACCGTATCAAATGGAGTTCTAAGTTTCGAAAACATGAATTTCGCTCCCGAGTTGAAACATAGTCTGTTAAGTGTTTCTCAGATCTGTGACAAGGGCTATTCTACGCATTTCACTGACAAGGAATGCATGATTCTAAAGCCAGGCTTTGTCATCCCATAAGAATGGATTCTCGTAAAATCAAAAAGGGATGGGAACACCTATATCATTGACATGAATAGCAATCTTCCAGAACAAGTTACGTGTCTATTCTCCAAGATCTCCGAGCAAACTGCAATGTTGTGGCACCAAAGATTAGGTCATGCTAACGCCAAGAATATAAATCGTCTTGCAAAGAATGAGATGGTCCGTGGGTTGCCCGTCAAGGACTTTATTACGTTTGAAAAATGTGTGTTGTGCGCTCATGGAAAGCATCATCGAAAGCCGCACTTGCCAAAACAGGTCAACTCAATTAGTCAGGTTCTTCAATTACTTCATATGGATTTGTTCGGTCCAGTGAATGTACTTAGCATCAACAGAAGCTCTTACTGTCTAGTTGTGATTGATGATTTCTCTCGATTTACGTGGGTTTTCTTTCTATCCAACAAAGATGGCGTCACTGAATTGATCAAGAAGTTCATTATGCTAGTTGAGAATCAGACCAACAATCGGGTGAAGACGCTTCGTACCGATAATGGAACAGAGTTTAAGAATTCAGTTCTCAATCATTTCTGCGCTGAAAAGGGTATCTTGCGTCAATTTAGTTCAGCTCATACACCTCAACAAAATGGTGTTGCTGAAAGGCGGAACAAAACGCTAAAAGACGCTGCAAGAACGATGCTGTGTGACTCAAAGCTGCCAGTTTTCTTCTGGGCTGAGGCGATAAACACTGCCTGTTATGTTCAGAATCGAGTGCTAATCAACAAAGCTAAAATGAAAACTCCGTATGAAATTTACTATGGACACAAGCCATCAGTCAGTCATTTCCGCGTATTTGGCTGTGCTTGCACCCTTCTTCACCTAGATGCCAACCCGAAGTTTAATGCCAAGGTCGATGACTTTTATTTTGTAGGGTATGCTGCTCGCACTGCCTATAGAGTCTACAAAAAGAAAACCAAACAGATTGTGGAATCCTATGACGTGCGTTGGTTGGAAGAGAATGAGACAGATGCAAGAGTGGGTTCGGATTGGTTGTTTGATTACACGTCACTTTTCAAATCCTTAAACGTGTATTCAAGTGATATATCTAGAACTGATTCGCACTGGAAGAGTATCTCTGAAGATGAATACGAAGAAGTTGTGTACAAGCCTGTATCTAAATCCTCTGCTTCATCGAAAGGGAAAGCTAAAGCTTCACATGAGGGAGAGTCCTCTGGTTCGCATAAGGGAGGATCTCCTGCTACATCTGAGGGGGAGCCTTCTGCTGCACCTGAGGGGGAGCCTACTACTGCACCTGAGGGGGAGTCTTCTGCAACATCTTCGGGAGAGTCCTCTGCTACTCCTCAAAGGAGGTCGTTTTTGGAACATGATAGTCCTCAATCAGTCCATACTGATTCTTCTGATTCTGAAACGACACCTCACATATCTACAGAGAAAGAGTTCATTCCAAATGATTCTTCCACTGTCTCTTCAACCTTTATGGAATTACTCTTTCCTAATCTTATTGCAGATGAGTATGTCGCAGAACCATCTGGTGCTGCTCAACCAGAAAATGAAGGAGGTATCAACATTCACACTCTTCCTGTTTCTCTCAATGACATCAGCCAAGAAATACCTTCAAGGGTTCAACGCGATCATCCGATCGAAAACGTTATTGGCCAGCTAGATGATGGTGTTAAAACTAGAAGTCAGAGTGGAGACGTGAATACATGTCTGTACTCTTGCTTTATTTCTCAAATTGAGCCCAAGAATGTAGAAATGGCTCTATAAGAACCTAGTTGGGTGGATGCAATGCATGAGGAATTGCACCAATTTGAAAAACTCGGTGTTTGGAAGTTAGTTGAGTTACCGAAGGGTAAGAAGTCGCTTGACACACGATGGGTCTATCGCAACAAGCAGGATGATTCAGGGGTTATTGTGCGAAACAAAGCTCGATTGGTAGTTCGTGGGTTTCGACAAGTCGAGGGTCTTGACTACACTGAAGTTTATGCTCCAGTAGCTCGCCTAGAGGCTATTCGTATCTTCCTAGCGTATGCTTCTTATATGAACTTTACCGTTTTTCAAATGGATGTCAAGACTGCCTTCTTGTATGGCAAGGTGAAGGAAGAAATCTACGTTGATCAACCCCCTGGGTTTGTTGACTCAAAGTATCCTAATCATGTCTACAAGCTGGAAAAAGCGTTATATGGGCTGCATCAAGCTCCTAGAGCATGGTATGCGACCCTAACAAAGCATTTGCTCGAACATGGTTACTCTCGCGGCACTATCGATCAAACATTGTTCATAAAGCACGTCGACAAGGACCAGATACTCGTACAAATATATGTCGACGACATCATCTTTTGGATCAACCAGTCAACAGCTTTGCAAGGAGTTCGAATGTGTAATGAAGAAACGATTAGAAATGAGTTCTTTGGGAGAAATGACCATGTTTTTGGGGCTTCAGGTTAAACAGAATTCAACCGGAATCCTGCTACATCAAGCCAAGTATGTGGAGGATATTCTTGAGAAGTTTGCGTTTCACGATGCTAAATCTGCGTCAACACCGATGGCTGAACGACCTCTTCTGACTCCAAATCCTGAAGGCGAGTTCGTAGATCAAACTCTTTATCAATCAATGATCGGATCGCTGATGTATCTTACTGCAAGTCGACCTGACATTATGTTTGCAGTTTGTCAATGCGCACACTATCAGGCTAATCCTAAACTTTCTCATCTTATTGCTGTCAAAAGAATTTTTCGGTATATCAAAGGAAGCCCTAAATTGGGTCTTTGGTATCCGAAGAATTCTGAATTTGATCTTTATGCTTTTACTGACAGTAATTATGGAGGCTGTGAGCTTGACAGGAAATCAACTTCAGGAGGATGTCAATACCTAGGTGACAGATTAGTTTCATGGCAATGCAAGAAGCAGCACACTGTCTCGACTTCAACAGCAGAGGCGGAATATGTTGCTGCATCAGCTTGCTGCTCTCAAATTATCTGGATCCAACATCTACTGTTGGACTACGGTTTAAATTACTTTGAAATCCCTATCTATTGTGACAATGAAGCGGCAATTAAAATTGCTAAAAACCCAGTCCAACACTCTAAAACCAAACACATCGACATTAAAATTCACTTTATCAGAGACTGTTATGAACGATCTTTAATCCGGCTAGAACAAGTCCACACTGATAATAATGTGGCGGATTTGTTCACAAAGCCATTTAACAAAGCTCGCTTTGATGTGCTTGTGGGATTTCTGAAAATGATACGTATTGAGGATTAAGTTTTTTATTTTATTTTTTTTCTTTTTTCTTAATTTGTTTTATTTTTAATTTTTATTTATTTTCATTTTGATTTCTTGTTTTAGGATAGTTTAAATTTGTACATTTTTTATTTTTTATTTCGTATTCTCACCCATGCACAAATTTAGGGGGAGAAATATAATAATCCAAAAACAACAAAAAAATAAAAAAAATAAAAATCCAAAAATAGTGTCATTTGTGCTTAGAAAATTGAAAAATTATTGTTGATAGCTTCGGTTGTAGGTATTGTGATCGGAAATGAAATCAGCAAGTGATAACGGGCAATCTGAATCGACGTAATGTAGCTAAGTTGAATCGTCTACGCTCTGTACTCGATGTGCTGGTAGGCACGAAAGATTCTAAATGGACTTGACTAGGAAAAGTTGAACCTAATGAATTTAAGGACTTGAGAAACTTTGACCTAGTTAGATCCGTTTAACCTGATGTCACGACGCTCGGATAGGTTGAGTAGGGAGATATACATGGGAATCTATCGGTCACACTAAATAATCCGTATCTGGAACTGTGGAGTCACTTTTCCTCGATGTGAGGATTCTGTCCTTGATTCTGGTTGGATGGGGCGACTGGTAAATTCCGATAAATTAGGTCTGTAGAATGTCATTTTCTTTCTTTCCTACTGTTAGTCATATGTTGCACCCTTTGCGTGATTGGAAGAGATCTGACCTGGATTACAACATATGCAATTCCATTTCTCTGCATGTGATATCTATGAAACTTCTCCTATCTGTTAGCCATATGATGTCTCCTTTGCGTGACTTCAAATCCGACCTGGTACACAGCATATGCAACTTTCTACTTCTCAACCCCTCTAAAGTGATAAGTTATTGAATTCTGAATCTATTTTCTCTCTGAATGGTTGTTTGCTCACCCGGTGTAAGGAGTACTCTGGAAGTTCTTGATGGCTGGGGCATATCAGGAAATGGGAAACACGTTCTGGTACACTTAAAAATTGAACACATACAGGTTGTCTGTAGATCTCACTGCTCGATTTAGGTGGACAACAATATCCCTGGTTGTAGTCACTTAAATGGTCATAAGGTAAATTTAGTTAAGATTTAGGATTTATCATAATAAGATAAATTTACAATTAGATATATGCCTGAATCTTGTCATTGGTAAAATGTCCAAAACTGTCAAAAAATTTTGGGTTTAAGTGGACCACAATACTGGTAATCGATCAGACGAAGATGTGAAGATAAGGGTACCGACAAGTGGAATAAGTTTGTCCAACAACTTTGATCCAAGCATCACAAAAGTTATAGTGGTTAAGTTTTGTTTTGTCAAATTATTTTATTTGAATTTTATTTTTACTTCTAAAATCTTAATTTTAATTTTTTTTATTTTTTAATTTTTAATTTTTTATTTTTAAATTTTATTTTATTTTTGTTTTACTTTTATTTTTATTATTTTTACTATTTTAGTTTTATTTTTAATTTCATTTTATTTTTCTAGCAATTAAATTTTGTTTTGTTAGTTTTTATTTTTATTTTCGAAATTATTTTAAAATTAATCCTCAAAGTTTTTTTAAAAAATTTAATTGTTGGAAGTTGAAAATACTGGGTAGTTATCAGGTAAGAGCGTAAGTGAGGGTGAAAGGGGTAAAAAGGAGTTCACTGCCGGAATCTCCTCATTCACGAGATTCCGCCCGCAAACACCACTTAAACCCTCTCAAAAAGCTCGAAAAATTTTTCTTTGATTTTCGGAAAACCAGTTACATCATCTCAAAGGTAATCACTTCTAGATCACGAATATGTGTTTTGTTTCAATTTTCACCGAGCCATTTTATCGGAAATCGAGAAAAAGGCTTCGACGGAGCTTACGGCCGTAAGCTCCGGCCGTAAACTCCAATTTGACATTGTTTTGAATTTATTTTGTTGCGACTAATCCCTACATTTGCATATATCTAAATGTTATACATCAATTTGTCGTGTAGGTATGGTTTTTGTGGCTTTTTCGATTAAATGTTCATCGGCCGTAAACTCGGTGTTTATGGCCCAAGAACAATTCATTTACTTCCTTGATAATTGATTAAATAATTATGGTATTTCGATATGATGAGTTTGCAAAAAGGCTCTTAGGCCGTAAACTTCGAGTTTACGACCCAAGAACTAGGTGTTTACTGTCGGTTTTAAAAATTAAAATTCGTGATTTTTTTTTTTGATAACTTTGGCTGTAAACCTGTTTTTCCAACTCAATTTTTAATTAAAATTTTGTCTTGATCATATTTTTAATTAAAATAATTTTTGGGTTAAAAAAAAATTTTGTTTAAGTTTTCTTACAGTTCATGTTTGAGTGCAGAAAATGGCGAATTTGAAATTTGCAGACATGCACAACCTTGCAATCGTGCTTGCAGACACTCCAGCAATTCACTCTGATATGCGCTCGATGATTCATCGGTTGCAGGAATGTTGCTTAGCATCCGCGATCACGGTCAATCCAGTGGTGTATCAAAATTTGATTCGCGAGTTTTGGGCGACTGCTAAAACGAACATGGATGATGATGACAACTTTACTGTGAAGGCCAAAGTTCAGGGACGAGAGAATGTGATTGATGAAGGCTTCATTCGCGAGGCACTGCTCATTGACGATCAACCCAATTTCCCAACAGAAATTGGAATTGAAGACGCTCAACGAATTCTACACAGAATGAGCTATGAGGGAACTTTTCTGCTGACACTGAAGAAGTTACTGCATCCATACTGGAGGTTCTTAGCGCATGTTTTTGTTAGATGCATTTCAGGGAGAAGGTCTGGAGCCGATGAGATTTCACAGCGCACAACTGGTACACCGGTATCTCTTGCTGCTGGCATAAGATTCAACTTCTCAAAGTTCATCTTGGATGAATTTGTTATTAACATCAGAGCCTCTACCCGGGATACTTTTCTGCTGTATCCTCGTTTTGTCCAAATGTTCATCAACATTCAGTTTCCTAATGTAAGGAAGGAGGGAGAGACGCTTGATATGAAGTCCTTGGGTCCCCACACGGTGGGACTCATCAAACAAAATCGTAAAGGCAAGTTTATCTTTCAAGGACTATATCCTCTAGAGAAGTTTGGCAAGTTTACAGAGTTGGATGAACCGACGGATTCATACGATTCGTCTGAACAAACCTCGTTAGAGCAAGCATCTGCTGAAAAATCGACTCCGAATAACATTGTTACTGATATATCAGAGGATGAAGGAACTGAAAAGGATGACACACCAACTCCTAACGCTCAAATCGCCTCAGAACATGAAAAGAAGTTGAGCCATGATCAAGAAGGTGCAGAAATGCATGTCGGTGAAGAAAGAAACGATTCGTTCAGTGATCTTGATTTAACAGGTTTTGATCGTGATGACATTGCGGCTTCCTTGGCCAGCAGTGCAAACATTGTGTCGCATGAAAACCTTGACACGATTTTCAACAATGTCGATGACGTTGTTCTGCAAACAACCGAGACTAGGAAGTCAAGCGAAATGTTTGAAACTCAAACTCCAACATCAAAACAAATGGTGTCTGCTTCAATTCCCATGGAGATAGTTATAGGGTGTTCCCCTCTTGTATCCACTTCTCCTACATCTGAACCATTTATGAGTGTATTTACCCCAGATTCTGACCAACCTCAATCTAAAAGACAAAGGCTAGACGTGAGGCAATCTGAGCTAATTGCAAGCTTGATTAGCGGTCTTCCTACCCCTCCTGTCACTACTGCTACCACTAGACTCACAACCACCAAGATGTTTTCTACAGGTCCGAGTTCAGCATTTAATGTTGCTGGTCCCTCTGCACTGCCTGGTTTCTCAGTTCCAAGGTATAATCGAGATGCTGCTTCTGAAAGGTTGGCGCTGCACATGGCTGAAGAACAACTTCTATCGCCAGACCCTCGAGGAAAAGGTGTTTCAATTGAAGACGGTGGTGCTAGGGGTGACAATCTCACTCTTTCTGGTTTGCAAAAAGAGATTTCAGTTCTAAGCCAGAAGAATATTAAGTTAGATATTCAGGTAGCAGAACTTCGTGCTGAAACCTTCATATTCAAGTCTCTAAGTTACAATCAGATAAATCTAATCTTGGAGTACAAGTGGCCGAGCTCAAAAAGGATAAAAAGCTGAAGACTAAGCAGATCTCCGATTTGCAAGATCATTTTAATCTGCTAACTTCAAGCTACTTTGAACTGAAGAAGAAACTTGAAGTTGACCTTGGAGAAAAATATCAAACATCAGTTGAAGAACAAAGGATTAATCTTCACGTACAAGCCTTCCCAGTTGACCTACCAGTCGGTCAGTCTTTTGGTACTGCTGATCGTGGTGTTGATGAACCTCCTTTGGCTCCACATATTCAAGAAATCATTCGTCGTGGTCAAGAAGATGAAGTGAAGAAAGGATAGTTGTTGTTTAAGAGGAACTCCAATCTGAATGCTTCTCGGGGTGAACCGTTAATCACTGTTACTGATCTTGAATTGGTTAGGTTCCGAGATACGTTTGGAGACAGGTCGGGAGTTGCCGCTTGGGGATTCCATGACCCTCTTAGGATGTGGATTGTCATTCGCAAGAGCGGTAATTCTGAGCTGTACAAAAATATTCATGCTTTTGGGTCATTTACAAGGATCGATCTGATAGAGTTATCTCAAGCTCCGTTCATCAATCTGATGAACAATTCATAGGTCACTCAGTTTAAATATTTCCTTGATGATCAAGTGAAGAAGGGATTTCCATCTATGCCAACAACAGAATCTGTCATATTTGAACATTCAGATGTTTTGGAACCGTCCACTGACAAGCCGTTGCAGGTAGTGATGTGGCCCGCAACAAAACAAGTCAAGCAGTTTCCGGTGCTTCAGGACTATCCAGATGGGTCTCTTAGCTCTTTGGAGTGCTGGTTTTTTGATGAAACTACTTCTAGTGCCGTCATCAAACTTAAGAATGGGTGCATCAGGTTGTATGATCGCAGAGACTTGTTGCAGTTCAGGAAGTGGGATATTCATTATCTTAGCAACTTTCAGATTAAAGTTGTTGAAGATATATATGAAGAAGGTGCTAAAGTGTACACGAAAATGGTGGCTGAAATTTTGAGCAAGCGTATGTGGAATGGAGCCATGGGACAAATGGACGTTATGATTGTCAACAAGGGGTGACCTCGGGCTAGTCCAAACCAAGGGGGATATTGAAAGGCCCTGTATAATGGTTTGGTCTAGGTATAAGAGTTAGTGATAGGGGTTGTGTATGAAAAACGTTTTTGTTTAAACTTTGCGGTTGTACTAGAGTTTACGGCCGTAAACTCCTCACAGTCATAAGGTCTATAAATAGGGAATTGTGTCAGATGTTTTAGGTTGTTGATGCCTTTCATATTTTCGAGTTCCACCAAGTTGTATCAGACGTTTTTAGGCTATAAAGCGTATGCAAGCTTGGTTTGTTCTTTCTTTGCTTATTATTTCGTATTGTGTGGTTGCTATTTGTCTTTGATCATTGGTAGATCCGATTTTTGGACTTTACAATTAACAATCAAGCAATCAAACTTTCCAACAATTAAACCCTACCTAAAACAAGTAAACACTCAAATCTTTGGGCTTGAAAGTTCCAATCATGCTTGTTGGGCCTTTGTGACCCATTAACATGATTTTTGGGCCTAAGAGATAATAATAAATGTTATTGGGCCTTCTATGACCCAATTTCATACTTAAGGGACCCTCAATGGCTTTTAAGTGCTATTGGACCTTAGTGGCCCATCAGCATTGCTAGTAAGTTCCAAGTAAATCAAATGCGAAATGGGCCAGCGTGTCCTTCGTATAACCAATAGCCATAAATAATACGCGGGAATAGTAGGATCTTGTAATCAACTTCTCCTCGTTTATTAGGCTGATCGTCAATCCAAGTAAACAAATACAAGTCGATAATCAATAGTAATCAAAGTCAATTGGGATTTAGTGAGTAATAATGGGTGGCACCAACGTGTGTTGGTCGTAGTCTGTAGTTATAATCAAAGTCTCCTGGAGAGAGAGCGAGAGTTTGTGTATAGATCTATACGGGGGTGACTCCCCCACACCTCAGCTATTCGTTACGGTTAGACTCGGCCAGTCTAGGGTGACAGAATCTTAAGATCAATTCTGGCGTTCACCAGTTTGCCAAGACAGACGAACTAGTCATTATCATGCATGGTTATAACAACTCACGTAAATAAATCAAATATTAATCAAGTAATCAAGGTAAATCGAAATCATTCACATGATGGAATAACAATTCGAATAGTTATATGACATTTTTATTTTCGGAAAACATCGGGTTTTCCGAGGAAGTTCAACATTTTTCACTGGTACTTTTAATACGAAGTTTTTCAACTATACACGTCTAGAAATCATCATGCATATATTTACGGATCTTCACACTTTTATATAAACATTGGTCTTTTCAGGAAATATCGGATTTTTTGGGTTGTTTTCTTTCAAACTACACAAAACATTTTTCATATCAAACCTGCTTATGAACTCTCCAACATTCCATATGTTGATTGTTTTCAAAATAACTTGTATTCTCAGGTAACAGGTAAGCTGAGGAGTAGTACCAAGTATGTTAGTGCGTTGTGCTTTTGAAAAACTATCAAACATTTTATGTTACGAATTTGTAATGTTAAAACAATGTACTTGATTTGAACAATGCCAATTGTAATATATTGATGCATGGTGATGTTTATGTAATGATTCATGTATATTCATTGTGATGATATTCAAATTTAGTCACGTGAGCCCTCAGACGTTTCCGCCGTCTGGCTCGGGGGTGTGACAGGTTGGTATCAGAGCACTCTTTATAGTGAACTAGCATATCTAACCACACATTGATATGGAACTATAAACCAAAGAGGGACAAAACAACTCTGAACAAAACAAACAAATAACAATAAAACGTCCTTACTTGTATGATATAGGGAAAAATAACATAATACCAAATCAAATAAGATAATGCTAGCATCTCGGTTAAGCCGGGACTGTTCATAGTCGTATTAAGGGGTGAATATAGCCTGATCAACTACATTTCCTCTGAGGTACAACTATCACATGCCCCGAGGAAATCACGATGGTTGGCGAACCTAAAACATACCCCTTTATTACCAAGAAGAGAGCATCATTTCAAGTCACATAGCAATCAAAACGTCTTAGGAGTAATGATAGTTTATTCATATACCCTCTCTCAGCCACCATGGAAGGAGAGCACCAGGGCATTCAGTTTCATCAGGTCTTAGTGGCCCACGGGATGATCGAGGACGAGCCCGAAGGAGATCAGGGAGAAGCACACGGAGTTGGGCCTGACGAGTACACAGACACAGGGGGTAGGAAGTTCGAACAACGGAATAAATCAAGGACCTACCAAGACATGCTCCTACAAAGATTTCACCAATGTTAAGCCACGAACCTTTAATGGCATCGGGGGAATGATAACTCTAAAAAGATGGATTGAGAAGGTGGAATCAGTGTTCGAGATATGCGAGTGCCCTGAGGAGATGAAGGTGAAGTTTGCCGCATGCATGTTCGTTAATCAAGCTCTCACCTGGTGGAACGGACACGTGGAAGCCATGACTCTCCCTGTGGCAAACGCCATGCCCTGGGCGGAACTGAAGGAAATACTAATGGCCGAGTACTGCCCGCGAGGCGAAATTCAGAAGATGGAACAGGAGTTGTGGAATCTCACCGTCCGAAATTCCGACATTGACGCATACATATCAAGGTTTAGCGAACTGTCTTTGTTGTGCCCTGGCATGATTACTTTGGAGGGACATAAAATCGAACAATTCATCTGGGGATTAACCTACCCAATCTAAGGAAATGTGATAGCTGCAAATCCTGAAACTTTCGACAGTGCCAAAAGATTGGCCAAGAAGTTGTACGACCATAACAACAAAAAGGGCGAGAAGTCAAGGGAAACCGAAAACAAGAAGGAGAGTGACAGCAAGAAGGGAAAGAATAACAAGCGGAAGGGACGACAAGGCTCGAAGTCGTCAAAGCAACAGCAAACAGTGACAGTCAATGCAACAACCACCCAAGTTCCATCCACACCACATGCTCCAGTCTCAACTATTCCAAGTGCTCTTAGGCAGTATTCTGGAAATCTCCCAAAGTGTAACAAGTGCAGTCTCCATCTTAATGGAGAATGCAGGGAGATACATTGCACTAGTTGCAATCGCAAGGGTCACACGGAAAAATATTTTAGGACCTATCCTCCCCAGAACCAGCAGCAAGGAAACAACAACCGCAACAACAACAACAACAACACCAACAACAGCGGAAACAATGCAAGACCAAGCCCCACCTGCTATGGATGTGGAAAGTCTGGGCATTTATGTCGAAACTTCCCCAACAACAACAACCCTGGGAACGGAGGAACAGGAAGAGTGCTGACCATGGGTCAGGGAGAAGTGGTTCAGGATCCCGCTGTTGTCACCGGTACGTTCCTCCTAAACCACACTTATGCATGCATCTTATTTGATACCGGAGCAGAACGAAGCTTTGTGAGCAATATATTTAAACACTTTTTAAAACAACAACCCCAGAAGCTTAATGAAACCATTACGGTGGAAATGGCCAATGGGAAAACAGAATCCACTGGGGAAATCTATATAGGATGTACCCTAACCTAGAACCAACACGTCTTTCAAATAAACTTAATGTATGTTTCCATTAGGAGTTTTGATGTGATTATTGGCATGGATTGGTTAAGCCCCCACCATGCTGAAATTATGTGTCACGAGAAGGCTGTTCGCCTTCACCTTCCAAATCATGAAACCCTAATTATATACAGAGACAAACCCAGTATGAACCTTTGTCTTATCTCGTGCATTAAGGCATAGAAGTATCTACGAAAGAAATACTTGATGTTTCTGGCTCATGTAGTGGATAAGTCCAAGGAAGAGGTCAATATTTGAGACATTACAGTAGCTTGCGAGTTCCCGGATGTCTTTCCTGAAGATCTTTCGGGGATACCCCCAGAAATACAAGTCGAGTTTCAAATTGACCTTGTGACAGAAGCTACACCCATCGCCAAATCGCCCTATAGATTGGCTCATGCGAAGATGCAAGAATTGTCCAGCCAACTCGGTGAGGTTTTGGACAAAGGATTCATCCGACCCAGTTTCTCACCCTGGGGAGCTCCGGTTCTCTTTGTTAAGAAGAAAGATGGATCCTTTAGGATGTGCATTGACTACAGGGAACTAAATAAGCTCACTGTCAAAAATCGCTATCCACTTCCGCGAATCGACGATCTATTTGACCAACTTCAAGGCGCAAACTATTTCTCCATGTTTCCAATTTGAAAAAGTGTTTATCCGACGAAACCCTCGTCATTCCACTTGAAGAAATAGAAATCAACGAGAATCTCCTGTTCGTCGATGAACCGGTCAAAATCATGGACAGGGAGGTGAAGCGTACTAAGCAAAGTCGCATTCTGATTGTGAATGTATGGTGGAACGCGAAGCGTGGGCCAAAATTCACATTGGAACGCGAAGACTAGATGAAGCAGAAGTACCCTCACCTATTCTCGCATTCTTGAATCTAGATTTCAAAACAATTTCGGGACAAAATCCCTCTAACGGGGGGATGATGTCACAACTAGGAATTCTATACCATGTAACTACAACAATAATAACATTTGTGAACCAAAAATGTGAAAGCATGTATGATGCTTATTCAATAACAACAAAATTTCCATCAAACACTCTATATAAGCACTTCAAATAGTCAACAAAGAAATGGAAACCCTAGAAATCCCGGGTTAAGTCCATTATGGACTAGGATTTCCTTATAGGGCCTAAGGGGCCAATAAGCACCCAATTTGACTATTTTGGGCTTAGAACTCTTAAACAGGCCCTAATTTGTCACAACTGCCATTTTGCAAGGAAATTCTACTTTCATGCAATCATTCTCCTAGTGTAATAACTTGTACTCTAAGTGAATACTATACTTTATTCTCGTTCAAATACATCACATATGTTCAAATAAGGTTGAAAACCCTAGAAATCCCGACTCAAGTTCATTATGGACTAGGGTTCTCTTATTGGGTCTAACAGACGTATAAATCTCCAACTTCACCATCTTGGGCCTAGGAACCCTAAATGGACTTTACTTGGATCCACCTTCATGAAACTTAACATTTAGGGCCATAATGGGCCTAAAATAAATTTGTTTACCTTTAAGGGGCCTATTAGGCCATGACAACTCCAATTAACCCTAATGGACCGTTAAACCCATCCATTTATGCCATTTGGGCCGTGAACACACTTAAGGGCCCAATGGGCCGAAATTTTTTTATTGGGCTTCATAACTTCGAACCAAGTTAAGAAAGGAGCCCAAAACCATTCTATCATCTTGTCAAGCCCATTCTCGGCCCAACTTATTAAAAAATGAATAAATATAACTAATTCATACAAAGACACCTCATTATGGACTATTGGATTTCTAGGCACATTACCCACCATGTAACAAGAAATCCCATGCTTCCATGCTACCACACTTCTACATAATCTCCTTCTTTCCCTCTTCTTCATACTCTCGGCCACCACCACCATCATTTAACTTTCAAATATCTCTTCCATTTTACTCTCAAACTCAAGGAAATTCACTCACCTTTTCCCTTCAAATTTTCGAGTAATACAAGTGTGAATCAAGAGGATCATTGCAAGTTTTTCTCTAACTTGGTAAGTTATTGTCAAACACAAGTATCTTCTTTCATCCTAACATGAAAAACACCTTCTCACATGGTTTTATTCCATGATCACACCTTAGAAGCTTCATAAACTCGAGATCCACAACAAAGGTGTACTAAGAACCAAAAATCTCTTCACTTCTTCATCAAAATCTAAAATCTTCAAACAATATGAGTTCATACCCCCTTGTTTTTGGTTTTTACTTGTTTTTGGAGGAGAATACAAGATGATTTGTGTAGATCTATGTGTATATGCATGACTATGTGTGTTTTCCATGAATTATTTGGTGATTATGTATTGATTACTTCATTAATCTAAAAATATGTTAAGAACTTGAAGTTTATCACTTGGATATTCATAAGAACCTTGAGAAAAGTATGTTTATCACATATATTACTTGTAAACTTGTACATCTGGGAATTATACACTTAAAATAGAAAATTTGAGTGTTGTGCTCAAGGATCTATACCTTATACTCAAAAATCAGCTTTTAATAGGAAAAGTTTAAGCCCAATCTCAAATTCTTTTGACCCTCTTAATGGAAGTCTTTTTCAAAACTGTTTTACATGGATAAATCTCAGATTTATACCTTTAAAATGACTACCCTCATGTTTTCATACGATTTTTCTATAATTTTTGGCGAATTTTACAAAACCGTCTATCATATTTGAAATAATTTCGGACCAACCTGTGAAGGTGAGTAATTTCACACTAGTTTGAGGCCATAAAAAATTATGAGAAACATTGTGAACAAAGTAGACAAATTTTCCAAGCTTCCAGAATTTACGGATCTAAATTTCGACTTACGATGATTTTTCTACAAATTTTACAACAACTAGGTCGGAATAGCTCAAAAACCAGAAAATGTGTATTTTCACAAAAATCAAGCCAATAATGATATTTTTGACAAAAATGGGTTTTAAAATGTTATTTTTACCACAAACTAGTCATCAACACAAGTTTTGAACAAAATGGAGACTAAAGTGTATTTCTTAAAAAAATTGGGCATTAATTGTAAAATTTTGCCTTATTGGGCCAGGAACATCATTTTTACAAAAAATGGGCTTTTATGCTATTTTAGTGAATACGTGAACCAATACCAACGATAAATAATACCTTACATGTGAAATGGGCCTTAGTTGTCCTTTCATATATATATTTCGGGCCCATGTTATATTATTTCAGTCCAATTTGGGCCTTTAAATGATTTACATGTCTCACTTACATGGTTCATTGGGCCTGGAATGAGATTATACCTTTCTACGCGTAAATTCGGTTAAGGATCTAGTGAGTTTTGTCGGTTGGCACCTATTAAGTGTACGATCGTAGCCTGTAGTTATAACCAGAGTCTCTTGGAGGGAGAACGGGGATTTGTGTATAGATCTATACTGAGAAGACATCCCACACCTGAGCTGTTCGCTACAGTTAGACTAACTCAGTCTAGGGTGAAAAAAACCATATAATCAAAAATCAAAAAGAAATACCGGCGTCCAACAACGCCAACATAGACGAAATTGTCATTATTTAGTATGGTTATGACGACTCACTTAGAGGAATTAATGTTATGAAGTTTACGGACGACTCTTCTCTTTTCTTTTAGATTACTCAGAAACATTCTCGTACTCGTACTCAACCTCAGGGTTGGTATGGCAGCTTTCTCTTTTACAGACAACATCGGGTTGTCTGGGAACATTCTCTTTACATTCTCTCTACATTTCTCTTTACCCTTTTAATCAAATAAACAAAAACATACATGCATTAATACAAGATCTGACACAAACATTCTAAACAGTTTGTAGAAAATATCGGATTTTCTGGTGGTTTCAAAGTTATACAAATCATTTTCACAAACATGCTTATGAACTCACCAACATTTTTATGTTTTTTACTCTCAGGAAGCCGTTGAAGCAGGATGAACGAAACCAAATAATGGATACTGTGTTATATTTTGCTTCATCATAATCTTACTATTTTGGCATGTAGTATTCAAATACAATAATCGATGTAAACAATGAATGTTGTTATATTACATGTGTGATGATGATGCTGTTATGTTTCATTTATATTCACTGTAATGATATTTCAAGATGAAGTCACGCACAAGCCCCCGGACGTTTCCACCGTCTGGTTCGTGGGTGTGACAGATTGGTATCAGAGCATTGTTTATAGTGAACTAGCATATCTAATCATGCAGGATATGCAACTATAAATACAATGGGACTAAACAACTCTGAATATAATAATTAAAATACATACCTTTGTGTGCATTTTAGATTAATAACACAACAAGAACAGTAAAAGTATTTGGAGGATTTGAATATCGCTATTAAACTTGGGTTGTTATGTAGTCGTATTGGAGGTGAATGTAGCCTGATCAACAACATTCATTCAAAATACGACCAACATGTGTTCAGGAGTAATTATGATGGACAATGAATGAAAAACTTACCATTTAATTATCCAAAGAGCTTATAGAACCGAACCTAAACAAAATTAAATTACTATAGGTGTAATTGGTATGCTATTTGTTTCTAGTATTTATACCCCTTCGTGCGATACACTATAGACGAGTATCATTAGCCAGGAAACCCTATCTCCCTAGTCAGGGAATAGCAGGGTGGCTCGCCTCGGAGGAAGAACCAGAGGACGAACACGAAGTAGAACTTGCAGATGGACCTGCCGATTCAATATTGGACCTCGAAGAGGAAGTGCCCAAGGGCATTGATGATGATGACTCGGATGCAGAATCTGATGTCATCAATCCTCCCTGTAAAGCCAGAGTACCGACTTATCGTATGGGCCCCGGTGACCCATGCCCCCATGGGCACACGATATTTGGAGATGGAGTCACCAGCAGGGGATACGACCACACTACGGTAGGAATTGAGGTCTCTTCGGTCTTAGTCATAGAGGACCAGCTGACCGGGCACTCCAAGTCATGGTCCGACGCACCCGAGGTATTGATAACCAAGCTCAGGACACCCCAAATCGAACAAAACAAATGTGGTTTGCTATTGAGAGAGATGAGAGACAAACACAGGAAGTGAACGGAGACTCCCGAGCGAGACAGTTAGTTTGGGATGTACGACTACGAGATACTGAGCAACAAGTATCTCGCCTTCGAGGTGCATCCACTTCATCAGCACCACCACCAGACACTTTCCGTCACAATTAGGATCAACCTTTTCTTTTTCCCCCTACTATCCGATATGACTCTCTTTCGTGTACTAATGAAATGATTATGTGCTATCATTATTTCATGTTATTGCATAAATTCAATTATATGCACAACCGAACCCTCGAAACCGCTAGATACCTAAGGATCTCGGAACCAAAACAACCTATATATTCTAAGGATAGACGTAACGATCGTGCAAAATCTGTGATTACCTACTACCGTAAATACATCATACGAATGTAGATGGAAACAATGAGAATCATACGACGAGACGCAAAATTTATAGAGTACAACCAGGAATGACGATCATTACTTCCGATCTGGCTTATCAACATGCCGCAGGAAAATGCCATCCCGCAGGAATAACAAGTGCACCATCGAGACACCGCTCCTGCAGATGTACTCTGCTACATTCCAAGCTGCTGTAACAGCGACAGTAACCGCTGCTATGGCACAAATAAATGCAAACAACACCAATGGAGGCGGAAAAAGCATTGACAACTCCAACCGAAGGAACGAGCATGGAAACCAACAAGTGACAGCTTGTCAAGGCACACTAAACCCCAAGCTTAATAGCAGGAACCAAAATCCTGGAAGTAAGAGAAAGGGACAGCGAACTCCATGGGTCTCAAAGAAGCAACATGTTGTTGCTGTTCATGCAACCATGACCCCTATTACACCAACATCATCGATACCATATGCTAGAAGCCTACCAAAATGAAACCAGTGCAATTTCCATCATGAGGGAGCCTGCCAAGAGATGCATTGCAAGAAATGCATCCGAAAGAATCACACCACCAAATATTGTAGAACTTATCCATGCCAGAATTGTCAACCAAATGAAAACAACAACAGCAACAACCTTAACAACAACACCAATGATGAGACTAGTCACACCTGCTATGGGTATGGAGGAACCGATCACTTCAGGCGCAATTGCTCCAAGGTCAATAATCAAGGAGCGGGAGGGTCATAAATGGTCCTGACCTTGGGTCAAGGCGAAGCAGACCAAGACCCGACAATTATTACTGGTATGTTCCCACTCAACAACTCTTTCCCTTACCTCTTATTCAATAGTGAAGTTGAGCGAAGCTTCGATAGTAACATATTCAAACACTTACTAAAAAAACAACCCCAGAGGCTAAACTAACCCTTAACGGTGGAGATGACTAATGGGAAAACTAAATCAACCAAAGATATTTATGCAGGGTATACCTTAACACTTAACAACCATTCATTTCAAATAAAATTTAATGCCAGTAAATATTAGGAGTTTTGATGTGATAACCGGCATGGATGGGATAACCCCCACCATACTGATACTACGTGTCACGAGAAGGTCGTTTTCCTTCACCTTCCCAATCACGAAACTTTAATAATTCATGATGATAAACCTGGCGCCAATCCTCTTCCTATCTCGTGCATCAAGGCACAGAAGTGCTTGCACCAGAAGAACTACGTTTTCCTCGCTCATGTTGTGGACAAGACCAAGGAAGAAGTAAGCATACAAGGTGTTCCAATAGCATGTGATTATTCGAATGTATTTCCCGAAGAAGTTTCGGGAATATCCCAGACAGACAGGTCGAATTTCGGATCGACCTCATACCGGAAACCACATCAATTGCCAATTCATCCTACAGGGTAGCTCCCGCCGAGAATTCACAAGTTATCCAGTCAATTGAGAAGAATTGTTGCGCAAAGGATTCATCGGACCAAGCTTCTCACCCTAGAGAGCTCCGGTCTTGTTCTTCAAGAAGACAGATCCTTCAGAATGTGCATCGATTTTAGCGAATTGAATAATCTCACTATTAAAAATTGATACCCACTCCCTCGGATTGAAGACCTATTTGGCTAGCTCCAAGGAGCTAGTTGCTTCTCCAAAATAGATCTAAGATCCGGTTATCACGAGCCTCGAGTCCGAGAAGACGACATTACAAAACCTGCTTTCCAAACTCGTCGCGACCATTTCAAATTCGTTGTGATACCCTTTGGTCTAATGAATGCTCCCTCGATATTCATGGACCCTACGAACCGAGTTTTTCCAACCATTCCTAGTCAACCTTTTCATTATTTTCATCGATAACATGCTCGTCTGCTCACGAAGCAAGAACAAACATTGTCAACACCTACGACCGACTTTGGAGGCATCGAAGCCGAATAATATCGCGAAGGAAGGACTGTGTAGGCTGGATAAAACTCTCGCAGTCAAAAAGACGAAGCTTATTTCTACAAGAGTTGGATTGGGCACTATCTGGGTGATAGTCGATAGGTCAACCGAATCTGCTCATTTCCTACCAATAAAAGAATTGTACAAGATGGAAAGGTTAACACGGTTCTATATCAAAGAGATCGTGAGACTCCACGGAGTGCTAGTGTCTATAAATCTCGGATCGGGATAGTAGATTTACTTCACGCTTTTGGCAATCGCTTCGGAAGTCTATAGGAAAACAGCTAGTCATGAGCATTGCTTACCACCCTCAAACCAATAGTCAAAGCAAACGGACCATTCAACCACTTGAAGTCATGCTCCGAGCCTGGGAATTTGAATTCAGCAAGTCATGGGATACCCGGTTGCCCTTGAATGAATTCTCACATAATAACAGGTATCGCACGAGCATCAAGGATGCTCTTTTCGAGGCTCTTTATGGTCGAAAATGCAGATCACTTGCCAGTACTCTCATGAGACCAGAAACAATTTGCGAAACAACAGAGAAGATAATCCAAATCAAAGCTCGACTTCAAGCATCGCAAGACCAACAGAAGAGCTATTCTGACAAGTGACGTAAGCCATTAGAATGTCAAGTTGGGGATCGCACGTTATTAAAGGAATCTCCTTGGAAGGGAATGATCCGCTGTGGGAAAAAAGGAAAACTGAACCCATGATATATTGGACCATCCGAGATTCTTGTCGAATTGGTCCAATGGCTTATAAGCTGCAGCTACCTGCTGAGCTCCGCAATGTACACCGTGTTCCACGTCTCAAATTTGAAATAGTGTTTATATGATGAAACTCTCGACATACCTTTAGAAGAGAATCGAAATAAACAAGAATCTCCTGTTCGTCGAGGAACCGGTGGAGATAGTGGATAAAGAAGTGAAGCATACGAAGCAGAGCCGCATTCCGATTGTGAAGGTTCGATGGAACGCTAAGCGTCGACCGGAATTCACATGGGAATGCAAAGATCAGATGAAGCAGAAGTACCCTCATCTATTCTCTCATTCATGAACCTATCTTTTGAAAGAATTTTGGGACGAAATTCCCTCTAGCGGGGGGGAGGATCTCACAACTGACATTTTGCTAGGAAATTCTACTTTCATGCAATCATTCACCTACTGTAATAACTTGTACTCTAAGTGAATACTATACTCTATTCTTGTTTAAATACATCACATATGTTCAAATAAGGGTTGGAAACCCTAGAAATCCCGACTAAAGTACATTATGGACTAGGGTTCTCTTATTGGGTCTAATGGACGTATAAATCTCCAATTTCACCATCTTGGGCCTAGAAACCCTAAATGGACTTTAGTTGGATCCACCTTCATGAAACTTAACATTTAGGGCCATAATAGACCTAAAATAATTTTTTTTACCTTTAAGGGGCCTATTAGGCCATGACAACTCCAATTAACCCTAATGGACCGTTAAACCCATCCATTTATGCCATTTGGGCCGTGAACACACTTAAGGGCCCAATGGGCCGAAATTTTTTTTTTGGGCTTCATAACTTCGAACCAAGTAAAGAAAAGAGCCCAAAACCATTCTATCATCTTGTCAAGCCCATTCTCGGCCCAACTAATAAAAAAATGAATAAATCTAACTAATTCATACAAAGACACCTCATTATGGACTATAGGATTTCTAGGCACATTACCCACCATGTAACAAGAAATCCCATGCTTCCATGCTAGCACACTTCGACAAAATATCCTTCTTTCCCTCTTCTTCATACTCTCGGCCACCACCACCATCATTTGACTTTCAAAGATCTCTTCCATTTTACTCTCAAACTCAAGGAAATTCACTCACCTTTTCCCTTCAAATTTTCGAGTAATACAAGTGTGAATCAAGAGGATCATTGCAAGTTTTTCTCTAACTTGGTAAGTTATTGTCAAACACAAGTATCTTCTTTCATCTTAACATGAAAACTCCTTCTCACATGGTTTTATTAAATGATCACACCTTAGAAGATTCATAAACTCGAGATCCATAACAAAGGTGTACTAAGACCCAAAAATCTCTTCATTTCTTCATCAAAATCCGAAAATCTTCAAACAAGGTGAGTTCATACCCCCCCCTTGTTTTCGGTTTTTACTTGTTTTTGGGGGATAATACAAGTTGATTTGTGTATATCTATGTGTATATGCATGACTATGTGTGTTTTCCATGAATTATTCGGTGATTATGTGTTGATTACTTCATTAATCTAAAAATATGTTAAGAACTTGAAGTTTATCACTTGGATCTTCATAAGAACCTTGAGAAAAAGTATTTTTTATCACATATATTACATGTAAACTTGTAGATCTAGGAATTATGCACTTAAAATAGCAAAAATGAGTGCTATGCTCAAGGATCTATACCTTATACTCAAAAATCAGCTTTTGACAGGAAAATTTTAGCCCAATCTCGAACTGTTTTGACCCTCTTAATGGAAGTATTTTTCAAAACTGTTTTACATGGATAAATCTCAGATTTATACCATTAAAATGACTACTCTCACGTTTTCATACGATTTTTCTATAATTTTTGGCGAATTTTACAAAACCGTCTATCATATTTGAAATAATTTCGGACCAACCTGTGAAGGTGAGTAATTTCACACTAGTTTGAGGCCATAAAAAATTATGAGAAACATTGTGAACAAAGTAGACAAATTTTCCAAGCTTCCAGAATTTACTGATCTAAATTTCGACTTACGATGATTTTTCTACAAAATTTACAACAACTAGGTCGGAAAAGCTCAAAAACCAGAAAATGTGTATTTTCACAAAAATCAAGCCAAGAATGATATTTTTGAC
Organism: Lactuca serriola; assembly: GCF_051521515.1. NCBI lineage: Eukaryota > Viridiplantae > Streptophyta > Magnoliopsida > Asterales > Asteraceae > Lactuca > Lactuca serriola. The sequence goes on along the minus strand of NC_136412.1, from coordinate 65,720,503 downwards.
CAAAATGGGTTTTAAAATGTTATTTTTACCACAAACTAGTCATCAACACAAGTTTTGAATAAAATGGAGAGTAAAGTGTATTTCTTTCAAAAATTGGGCCTTAATTGTAAATTTTTGGCTTATTGGGCCAAGAACGTCATTTTTACAAAAAATGGGCTTTTATGCTATTTTAGTGAGTACGTGAATCAATACCAACAATAACTAACAAACGGATTAATTTGATCATTTTTCTAGGTTATTGGGCCTTAGTGGCCCATTTTTATGTGTGATAGGTCCTGTATACTATTTATATGTTTATTAGGCCTCATTGACCCATTAACATGTGCGACAGACCTTGGAAACTATTTGTGTGCTATTTGGGCCTGTAAATATCTTACATGTGAAATGGGCCTTAGTTGTCCTTTCATATATATTTCGGGCCCATGTTATATAATTTCATTCTCTTGGAGGGAGAACGGGGATTTGTGTATAGATCTATACGGGGAAGACACCCCACACCTGAGCTGTTCGCTACAGTTAGACTAACTCAGTCTAGGGTGACGAAAACCATATAATCAAAAATCAAAAATCAATGTCGGCGTCCAATAACGCCAAGACTGATGAAATTGTCATTATTTAGTATGGTTATGACGACTCACTTAGAGGAATTAACGTTATGAAGTTTACGGAAGACCCTTCTCTTTTCTTTTGGATTACTCAGAAACATTCTCGTACTGGTACTCAACCTCGGGGATTGGTATGACAGTTTTCTCTATTACATACAATATCGAGTTGTTTGGGAACATTCTCTTTACATGTTCTTTACATTCTCTCTACATTTCTCTTTACCCTTTTAATCAAATAAACAAAAACATACATGCATTAATACAAGATCTGACACAAACGTTCTAAACAGTTTGCAGAAAATATCGGATTTTCTGGTGGTTTCAAAGTTATACAAATCATTTTCACAAACATGCTTATGAACTCACCAACATTTTTATGTTGACCGTTTTTCAAAATAACTTGTATTCTCAGGAAGTGTCACAACTGGCATTTTGCTCGGAAATTCTATTCCCTTGTAAACATCATCCATTATAAAAGTGTATGCTCTAATCTCATTCAAATACATCTCATATGTTCAACTAAGGGTTGGAAACCTTAGAAATCGCGGTTCAAGATTATTATGGACTAGGATTCACTTATTGGGTCTAACGAACCAATAAACTTTCAACTTGGCTACTTTGGCCTAGAATGATACATCTTATTTCTAATGGGCCTTATTGGGCCATAACAACTCCAATTAACCTTAATGGACCATAGAACCCATTCTTTTATACTTTTGGGCCGTGAACTACCTTAAAGGCCCAATGGGCCGAAAATTTTATGATTTGGCCCCAAAAATCCTAACTAAAGTTTAATGGGCCCAAACTATTCCATTTCTGCCTTCCTAGCCCAAACTCTCGGCCCAAAATAATAATAATAATAATAATAATAATAATAATAATAATAATAATAATAATAAGAAGAAGAAGTAATAGAAAAGATTGTGCATGGGGTTAAATGGTGCCACCTCAAATTTACCTTGTGGTCTTCCATGATAAATACCCTCCATATAATTAACCAATCCCATGTCTCAAGGCAACTAGCTTATCTCTTCTCCCTCTCTTCTTCTACTCTCGGCCAAACCCCTCATTCCCCACCATCTTTAATTCCTTTAAACACTCTCAAGAAATATCTCAAACACTCCTCCTACCTCCTCTATATTTTCGAGACTTTGAGTGTGTTTTCAAGAGGTTCTTCTTCAAGATCATCAACTTTGGTAAGTTCTTACTTAGATCTAGGATTGAACTTCTTGATCTCTTCAAAAATCTCCTCTTGCCACCATCTTTTGTGGATCATGTTCATTAGAACCATCCAAGTTCAAAAACCTCCTCAAAAGGCTTGCTAAAGTCGAGATCTCTTCATTCCTTCATCAAAATCCGAAATCTTCAAGCAAAGGTGAGTTCATACCCCCTTGTTTTCTGTTTTTACTTGTTTTTTGGGGGGAGAATACAAGTCCTATATGTAGATCTATGTATATATGCATGATTATGTGTGTTTTCTTGAAACATTTGGTGATTATGTGTTGATTACTTCACTAATCTAAAAATATGTTAAAAAACTTGAAGTGTATCACTAGGATCTTCATATGAATCTTGAGAAAAGTATGTTTTATCACATATAATACATGTAAACTTGTAGATCTGGGATTTGTATATGTGATATAGCAAAAATGAGTGTTGTGTTCAAAGATCTATAAACTAAACTCCAAACTGCCCTTGACAGAAACGTTTTGGTCCAATCTCGGACTGTTTTGACCCTCTTAATGGAAGTATTTTTCAAAACTGTTTTACATGGATAAAGTTCAGATTTATACCTTTAAAATGACTACTCTCACGTTTTCATACGATTTTTCTACAATTTTTGGCGAATTTTACAAAACTGCCTATCAAATTTGAAATAATTTCGGACCAGCCTATGAAGGTGGACAATTTCACACTTGTTAGAAACCATTAAAACTTATGATAAAAATTATGAACAAAGTAGACAAAATTTCCAAAATTTCAGAATTTACGGATCAAAATTTGACTTATGATGATTTTTCTACAAATTTTCCAAAAACTAGGTCGGAAACGCCCAAAACCAGAAAAATATGTATTTCCACAAAAATCAAGCCAAAAATGAAATTGTCATTTTTAGTATGGTTATGACGGCTCACTTAGAGGAATTAATGTTATGAAGTTTACGGAAGACCACTTTTTTTACAGGCAACATCGGTTGTCTAGGAACATTCTCTTTACATGCTCTTACATTCTCTCTACACTCCCTTTATCTTTTTAGTCAAATAAACAATAACATACATGCATTAATACAAGATCTAACACAAACGCACTAAACGGTTTTCAGAAAATATCGGATTTTCTGGTGGTTTTCAAAATTATACAAATCATTTTCACAAACATGCTTATGAACTCACCAACATTTTTATATTGACCGTTTTTCAAAATAATTTGTATTCTCAGGAAACCGTTGAAGTAGGATGAACGAAACAAGCTAATGGATATTATGTTATATTTTGTTTCATCATACTCTTACTATTTTGGCATGTAATATTCAAATACAATACTCGATGTAAACAATGAATGTTGTTATATTACATGTGTGATGATGATGATGTTATGTTTCAATTATATTCACTGTAATGATATTTCAAGATGAAGTCACGCACAAGCCCCCAGACGTTTCCACCGTCTGGTTCGGGGGTGTGACAGATTGGTATCAGAGCATTGTTTATAGTGAACTAGCATATCTAATCATACAGGATATGCAACTATAAATACAATGGGACTAAACAACTCTGAACATAATAATTAAAATACATACCTATGTGTGCATTTTAGAATAATAACACAACAAGAATAGTAAAAGTCTTTGGAGGATTTGAACATCGCTATTAAACTCGGGCAGTTATGTAGTCGTATTGGGGGTGAATGTAGCCTGATCAACTACATTCATTCAAACTATGACCAAAATGTGTTCGGGAGTAATTGTGATGGACAATGAATCAAAAACTTACCATTTAATTATCCAAAGAGCTTATAGAACCAAACCTAAACAAAATTAAATTACTATAGGAGTAATTGGCATGCTATTTGTTTCTAGTATTTATACCCCTTTCTGCAATACACGATAGACGAGTATCATTAGCCAGGAAACCCCTATCTCCCTAGTTAGGGAATAGCAGGGTGGCTCGACCCAGAGGAAGACACAGAAGGAGACTCAGAGAAGGAACACGAAGTAGAACTTGCAAATGGACCCGCTGAGTCAATAGTGGAACAATTATGTTCTATCTTTATTTCAAATTACTACATAAATTCAATTATATGCACAACCGAACCCTCAAAACTGCTAGTTACTTAAGGATCTCGAAACCAAAACAACCCATATACTCTAAGGATAGACGTAACGATCGTGCCAAATCTGCGATTACCTACTACCACGAATACATCATAGGGATGTAGATGGAAGCAATGAGAGTCATACGACGAGACGCGGGATTTATAGAGCACAACCAGGAATGACGATTATTACTTACGATCTGGCTTATCAACATGCAGCAGGAAAATGCCATCCCGCAGGAATAACAAGCGCACTCGCGAGGCACCGCTCCTGCAGATGGAATCTGCTACATTCCAAGCTGTTGTAACAGCGGCAGTAACCGCTGCTATGGCACAAATCAATGCAAACAACACCAATGGTGGCGGAAATAACATTGACAACTCCAGCCGAAGGAACGAGCACGGAAACCAACAAGTTACCGCATATCAAGGAACTCCAAACCCCAAGCTTAAGAGCATGAAGCAAAATCATGGAAGTAAAAGAAAGGGACAACAAACTCAATGGTTCTCAAAGAAGCAGCATGTTGTTGTTGTTCATACAACCACGACCCCTATCACACCAACATCAACGAGACCATATGCTGGAAGCCTTCCAAAATGCAACCAGTGCAATTTCCATCATAATGGAGCCTGCTGGGAGATGTATTGTAAGAAATGCAACCAAAAGAATCACACCGTTAAATACTGTAGAACTTATCCATGTTAGAACCATCAGCCAAACGAAAACAACAACAATCGCAACAACCTTAACAATAGCACCAATAGTGAGACCAGTCACACCTGCTATAGGTATGGAGGAACCGGTCACTTCAGGCGCAATTGCCCCAAGGATAACAATCAAGGAGCAGAAGGATCGGAAATGGTCCTGACATTGGGTCAAGGCAAATCAGTCCAAGGCCCAACGGTTGTTACTGGTGCGTTCCCACTTAACAACTCTTTCGCTTACCTCTTATTCAATAGTCAAGCTGAGCGAAGCTTCGTTAGTAACATATATTCAAACACTTACTAAAACCACAACCCTAGAGGCTAAACTAAGCCTTAATGATGGAGATAACTAATGGGAAAACCGAATCAACCAAAGATAATTATGTAGGGAACACCTTAACACTAAACAACCATTCATTTCAACAGACTTGATGCCATTAAATATTAGGAGTTTTGATGTGATAATCGGTATAGTTGGATTAAGCCCCCGCCGTGCTAATACTATGTGTCATGAGAGGGCCGTTTGCCTTCACCTTCCTAATCACAAAACTCTAATAATCTATGGTGATAAACATGGCACCAAATCCTCGTCCTATCTCGTGCATCAAGGCACAAAAGTGCCTGCACCATAAGAACTACGTTTTCCTCGCTCATGTTGTGGACAAGACCAAGGAAGATGTAAGCATGCAAGGTATTCCAGTAGCATACGAATTTCCAAAAGTATTTTCCCAAAGAACTTCCGGGAATGCCCCAAGAGACAGGTCGAATTTCGAGTCGACCTCATACCGGGAACCACATCAATTGCCAATTCACCCTATAGGTTGACTCCTGCCAAAATTCAGAAGTTATCCAGTCAATTAAGAAAAATTTTGAGCAAAGGATCCATCGGACCAAGCTTTTCACCTTGGGAAGCTCCCGTCTTGATTCATCAAGATGACGGATCCTTCAGATTGTGCATCGATTCATGGGAATTGAATAAACTCACTATCAAAAAAATGATACCCACTCCCTCGGATTAACGACCTATTTGACCAGCTCCAAGGAGCTAGTTACTTATCTAAAATAGATCTAAGAACCGGTAATCATCAACTTCGAGTCCGAGAAGAGGACATTCCAAAAATTGCTTTCCGAACTCGTCGCGACCGTTTCAAATTCGTTGTGATACCCTTCGGTCTAACGAATGCTACCACAGTATTCATGGACCCTACGAACCAAGTTTTCTCAACCACTCCTAGTCATCCTTTTCATTATTTTCATCGATAGCATACTCATCTACTCACGAAGCAAGAACAAAACACTGTAAACATCTACGACCAGCCTTGAAAGCATCAAAGTCGGAGAATATTGCGAAGAAAACACTACGTGGATGGATAAAACTCTTGGAGTTGAAAGACGAAGCTTATAGGTATGCGAGTTGAATTGGGCGTTATCTGGGTGATCGTCGATAGGTTAACCCAATCTGCCCATTTCCTGTTAATACAGAAATCAAACAAGACGGAAAGATTAACATGGACCTATATCAAGGAGATCGTGAGACTCCATGAAATATCGATATCTACTATCTTGGATCGAGATAACGAGATTACTTCAAGACTTTGACAGTCACTTCAGAAGGCTATGGGAAAATAGCTAAATATGAGCGTTGCTTACCACCCTCAAACCAATAGTCAAAGCGAACGGACCATTCAACCACTCGAAGTCATGCTCCAAGCCTGGGTGTCTGAATCCAGCAAGCCATGGGATACCCGGTTGCCCTTGATTGAATTCTCATGCAATAACAGGTATCGCACGAGCATCAAGGATTCTCTTTTCGAGGCTCTTTATGGTCGTAAGTGCAGACCACATGCCAATACTCTCACAAGACCAGAAACCATTCGCGAAACGACGGCGAAGATAATCCAAAAATTAGAACTCAACTTCAAGCATCATGAGATAGATCAAGTAGAAATACCCTCACCTATTCCCTCGTTCATGAACCTACATTCCGAATAAATTTCGGGACGAAATTCCCTCTAATAGGGGGATGATGTCATAATTGGCATTTTGCTCGGAAATTCTATTCCCTTGTAAACATCATCCATTATAAAAGTGTATACTCTAATCTCATTCAAATACATCTCATATGTTCAACTAAGGGTTGGAAACCTTAGAAATCCCGGTTCAATATTATTATGGACTAGGATTCTCTTATTGGGTCTAACGAACCAATAAACTTTCAACTTGGTTATTTTGGCCTAGAATGATACATCTTATTTCTAATGGGCCTTATTCGGCCATAACAACTCCAATTAACCTTAATGGACCACAGGACCCATTCTTTTATACTTTTGGGCCGTGAACTACCTTAAAGGCCCAATGGGCCGAAAATTTTATGAATTGGCCCCAAAATCCTAACTAAAGTTTAATGGGCCCAAACTATTCCATTTCCCCCTTCCTAGCCCAAACTCTCAGCCCAAAATAATAATAATAATAATAATAATAATAATAATAATAATAATAATAATAATAATAATAATAATAATTTTAATAATAATAATAATAATAATAATAATAATAATAATAAAATAATAAGTAATAGAAAAGATTGTGCATGGGGTTAAATGGTGCCACCTCAAATTTACCTTGTGGTCTTCCATGATAAATACCCTCCATATAATTAACCAATCCCATGTCTCAAGGCAACTAGCTTATCTCTTCTCCCTCTCTTCTTCTACTCTCGGCCAAACCCCTCATTCACCACCATCTTCAATTCCTTTAAACACTCTCAAGAAATATCTCAAACACTCCTCCTACCTCCTCTATATTTTTGGGACTTTGAGTGTGTTTTCAAGAGGTTCTTCTTCAAGATCATCAACTTTGGTAAGTTCTTACTTAGATCTAGGATTTAACTTCTTGATCTCTTCAAAAATCTCCTCTTGCCACCATATTTTGTGGATCATGTTCATTAGAACCATCCAAGTTCAAAAACCTCCTCAAAAGGCTTGCTGAAGTCGAGATCTCTTCATTCCTTCATCAAAATCCAAAATCTTCAAGCAAAGGTGAGTTCATACCCCCCTTGTTTTCTGTTTTTACTTGTTTTTGAGGGGAGAATACAAGTCCTATATGTAGATCTATGTATATATGCATGATTATGTGTGTTTTCTTGAAACATTTGGTGATTATGTGTTAATTACTTCACTAATCTAAAAATATGTTAAGAAACTTGAAGTGTATCACTAGGATCTTCATATGAATCTTGAGAAAAGTATGTTTTATCACATATAATACATGTAAACTTGTAGATCTGGGATTTGTATACGTGATATAGCAAAAATGAGTGTTGTGTTCAAAGATCTATAAACTAAACTCACAAAACAGCCCTTGACAGAAACGTTTTGGTCCAATCTCGGACTGTTTTGAACCTCTTAATGGAAGTATTTTTCAAAACCTTTTTACATGGATAAAGTTCAGATTTATACCTTTAAAATGACTACTCTCACGTTTTCATACGATTTTTCTACAATTTTTGGCGAATTTTACAAAACTGCCTATCAAATTTGAAATAATTTCGGACCAGCCTGTGAAGGTGGACAATTTCACATTTGTTAGAAACCATTAAAACTTATGATAAAAATTGTGAACAAAGTAGACAAAATTTCCAAAATTTCAGAATTTACAGATCCAAATTTTGACTTACGATGATTTTTTTATAAATTTTCCAAAAACTAGGTCGGAAACACCCAAAACCAGAAAAATATGTATTTCCACAAAAATCAAGCCAAAAATGATATTTTGACAAAAATGGGTTTAAAATGTTATTGTTACCACAAACTAGTCATCAACACAAGTTTTGAACAAAATGGAGACTAAAGTGTTATTCTTACAAAAATTGGGCCTTAATTCTAAATTTTTGGCTTATTGGGCCAAGAACGTCATTTTTACAAAAGTGGGCTTTTTATATCAACTTTGAAAATAGTCAAGCTAAAATAAACAAAACAATAGTAAACAGGTTAAAAACGATATTCATATCCTTATATGGCCTGGAAATAATATACATGTTTAGTGGGCCTTAGTGTCATTTTACATGTATATTGGGCTCAGGATAGACATTCATATTCCTTTTGAGCCTAGAAATAATAGACACGTATAGTGGGCCTTAGTAGTCCACTTACATGTTTATTGGGCCTAGGAATGAGTTTTATATGTGTTCTTCTTTCTTTTGATATTTTAGTGAATACCTGAACCAAAACCAACGATAAACTAATAAACGGGTTAATTTGATCATTTTCTAGGTTATTGGGCCTTAGTGGCCCATTTTTATGTGTGAGAGGTCCTGTATACAATTTATATGTTTATTGGGCCTCATTGACCCATTAACATGTGCGACGGACCTTGGATACTATTTGTGTGCTATTTGGGCCTGTAAATACCTTACATGTGAATTGGGCCTTAGTTGTCCTTTCATATATATATTTCGGGCCCATGTTATATAATCTCATTCCATTTGGGTCTTGAAATGATTTACATGTTTAGCGATGCCTTAGTGGTTCACTTACATGGATCATTGGTCCTGGAATGAGTTTATACCTTTTTTTTCTTCGCGTAAATTCGATTAAGGATCTAGTGAGTTTTTGTCGGTTGGCACCTATTAAGTGTACGATTGTAGCCTGTAGTTATAACCAGAATCTCTTGGAGGTAGAGCGGGGATTTGTGTATAGATCTATACGGGGTTGACACCCCACACCTGAGCTGTTCGCTACAGTTAGACTAACTCAGTTTAGGGTGACGAAAACCTTATAATTAAAGTCAAAACCGGCATCCAACGACGCCAAGACAGGTAAACTTGTCATTATTTAGTATGGTTATGATGGCTCACTTAGAGGAATTAACGTTATGAAGTTTATGGAAGACCATTTTTTTACAGGCAACATCGGGTTGTATGGGAACATTCTCTTTACATGCTCTTTACATTCTCTCTAGATTTCTCTTTACCATTTTAATAAAATAAACAAAAACATACATGCATTAATACAAGATCTGACACAAACATTCTAAACAATTTGCAGAAAATATCGGATTTTCTGGTGGTTTCAAAGTTATACAAATCATTTTCACAAACATGCTTATGAACTCACCAACATTTTTATGTTAACCGTTTTTCAAAATTACTTGTATTCTCAGGAAACCGTTGAAGCAGGATGAACGAAACAAACTAATGGATATTGTGTTGTATTTTGTTTCATCATACTCTTACTATTTTGGCATGTAATATTCAAATACAATACTCGATGTAAACAATGAATGTTGTTATATTATATGTGTGATGATGATGATGTTATGTTTCAATTATATTCACTGTAATGATATTTCAAGATGAAGTCACGCACAAGCCCCCGGACGTTTCCGCCGTCTGGTTCGGGGGTGTGACAGGAAGCCGTTGAAGCAGGATGAACGAAACAAACTAATGGACACTGTGTTATATTTTGCTTCATCATAATCTTACTATTTTGGATTTAATTATGGTTACATATTTTCCTTTAAGGAAGTGACTCTTGAACTTCCATAACTTGAGGACAAGTTATGGAGTCATAAAAATTATTCAATGACACAAGACTCTTCATTTTGTAACCATTGCCAACTCTTATGAATTTTATGAGTCTTTAATGTGACTCTTCATGTAACTTGAGGATAAGTTACACAAACACATTTTATACTCAACTCTTAGATTAAAATGGATTGAAAACAACTATTTCACTCAACATTTCTATTAATCTAAGCAACTCATAAGAACAAGATAATTCAAATCAAACTTTTTCATGTAATTAGTCTAAACCTTAAACTAATACAAAACATGAATCTATTGACAATTATCTTTGAAAATGGATTAGCATGAACATTACCACATCAAAAACAAGTTTATAAGTTCAAAAACAACTTAGGGTAATGTTCCTAGTCCATTTCTAGCCAAAAACGTCGAATATATGCTGTCTGGGGCTCCTACTCGGCGAGTGCATGAACCTACTCGGCGAGTAGGATGGTTTTACTCATGGACTCGGCGAGTTCATCAGTGGACTCGGTGAGTCCAGTGCCCAGAAAGCCAGAAAATCGAGTTTTTCAGCATTTTTCAGCAATTTGCATCAAGTATAAGAGAAAGCAAGCCTAGGCTCTGATACCACTGTTGGGTTTTGAGCATTCTAACACTCCTAAGTGTACATGCAACCCTAAATACCTTGGATCTAAGTTTTCTCCATTATACATGCAAATAAGAACTTCCAAGGTATTATCCTAATCTAGCATACAAAAACAATGAATGTAACAAGATAGAATACATACCTCTTGATGTAGAAAGTCTTCATGAAGCTTGAGTGCCTAGTGCCCCAAGTGTGACACCTCAAATGGAATCACAATCATCAAAACACTTAGAATAGCTTGAGAGAATTCTACACTTCATGAAATCGGCTAGCCCTCTCTAGAATAATACTAGTGACCGATTTTGCCAAGAATAATATCTTTATATAGTGTTACAATTAGGGTAAACTCTTAATTGTCATCGCTTTCCATTTCCTTGGATCCATGGGTTCAAATACACCATGGAGCATCCATGAACCATCCTATGGGTTTTAGCCCAACTTGATTATCCATGGAGCATTAGCCCACTATACAAGTATGGATGATTTACACAATCAACCCATATATTTAATTAGTCTTCTTTTGATCACTTAATTAATCCTAGATTAATTCTTGATCAATACTAATTAAATAATCTTATTGTTCTTATTATTAATATACTAGAACTTATAATATATTAATAACCATAAGTGTCTTATTTCTCTCATTATAGTCTATCCAAGTGCATGATGGTATGCAACCCAAATGGACCATGCCGGGTCGGGTCAAATCTTACCAATTATAGTTATGGACTTAGACATTAATCCAACACATTAATCCACCATAAAAGAATTGATGATTGTCATAATCAACCCTTATATATTTAATTAGTCTCACTTTGATCACCAAATTAATAGTAGATTAATACTTGATCAATACTAATTAAATAATACTATTATTAATATATTAGAACTTATAATATATTAATAATCATAAGTGCCATATTCTCTCATTTAGTCTATCCAAGTATTGCAATGCCATGCAACCCAAATGGACCATGTCGGGTCGGGTCAAGTACATACCAAATAAAGTTATGGACTTAGACACTATATCCAACAGTCTCCCACTTGGATAAGTCTAATTACTATATTTGCAAATATGAATTCAAAATCCGACTAGCAATCGTAGCTCTTTCAAAGTCTCTCGGAACTGAGATGATAACGATACGCCATTTAAGATAAGTGATCATATAATCCTCTGCTCTCATGATATCAGCCGGACAAACACATGGAACATGGTCTTACTTATTGTCCAGCATTTGTTTCTCGATCTCCGATTTGTTTCGACATAGAACTAAATTGAACACATCAATTAGGTTCTGACCGGGTCCGGTACATAGGTCAAAACCAAATCATCGAGGGGCCCAGATATCGCTTCTATTTCTAGAAGGAACAGATAAACTTCGACTGATATGCTTGTACTAACTACTTGTTGAATTACTCACAAAGGCATGTTTTATAACATCGAGTTACCAATGCGTTTTCGTACAATCAATGAATAACCAACTCATAGTCAACAACTCATATCTCTAGGTTTGAAGATTTATATGATATTACCGTCTTACTATCACTCGAGATAAATTCCATGAAGTGATGCAAGTGAGCGTGGGTTGAATCCAATACTCAGCCCTTATGAGTACTCATGAATGTTGTAGCAACCATTGCATTGTCTAAAGCACTTTAGACAAATCATACAAGCCAGATTCATGACAGTCTTGAATCAATACTTACTTCCAAAGTTTGACCGACTGTGGATGGTTTGAATAATATGATATATACCATAACATAATTATTCTGGAAGTAAAAAAATGCAAAATTGAAACACAAGAATAATACTTAATCCTATATGGCCCCAACACTTGGGTGTAAATAAAACAACTTTTATCTAAGCACCATATGGATTACTCATTATTTATGTTTCGATTTATCAACTTAATACTTGAATTAATACAATAGTCATGCCATGCTCCAAGCATGCACACTATGTTTTTCCAAACAACATTTATGTCATACTCCAAGTATGCATACTATGTTTACATGTGGTCCTCTCTTTGTGAAATAGATCAATTGACAATATTCCAATGATTCTCATTTCACAATTCCAATCCTTGTTGTAAACGCAAGAATACCAAACTTTTGTCATTTACTGTAATCTGTTAGATTCTAAACTTATATGCAATGATCCCCTTGTAATGACTATGCACAGAAGTCACAAAGACTTGGTAACAAACATTACAAAGTATTCCAATGGAAAACAATTCAATGGAAATGAAGTCTCAAATTCAAAGTACATTCCTTTGAACATCCTTCTTAGCATTAAGTTCTTTAACTTACAAAGATTCAAAGAATAACTTCCACCTATGGAGACAACTCCATACTACCATTTTGACCATCACTTCTGAACAAGAGTTGCCTCTTTTCAAAATATATCAATATGTTCCTTACTCTATACTTCTAATTGTCCATGAGCAACCAATCATTGGTAAACCTCAGATTGTCCTCGACAATTTTGCTTAATCATTTTAGTCATTTCCAGTTCTAATCCCTTTTCCCTTCTTAATGCCCTAAGCATTAGGAAAATTTAGAATGGATGAATATTATAGTACATGAAATCGATCCTATATCCGAAGCATATGTGACACGATTCATGCTATAAAAATTTTTATTTTCCATGTTCTCACAATTCGAACTATGAAGAGGTATGCCGTAATCATAATCGAATTTTGAGAACGCAACATATATAGAAATTCCTTATGTTGAACAATTCCAACATAACATTCATATATATCCTTGACTAAAGTTGATAAAACTCAATCTAAGCTGGTAGAATTGGAATGAAGTATAAAATCCTCTCCCTTAATTATAGAAAACAACTTTTCAAAGCAAATTGAAACTTCTGTTTTCTATAATTAACATTGCTAACTAGCAATACTTAACATAATCATCATGCTCCCACTAGCATAATGATTACCAGCATAATATTTTATGCTCCCACTAGCTTTGACATGTACTCAGAAATCAACTGGACTTTTAGAAATCAATACTTTATTGACTTTCTTACCAAAGTTCATATTTCTGATACTAGATTGCTTTGATAAGACTTTATAAAAAAACATACACCTTTCCTTAGATAGCTCACATGTTTGTCTAGACCTTTTGCAATTCTCACTATTTAGTGTGCCGGTTAACCACACACGCTCCACTAACTATATGAGGATGCAAATATCACAACCGCTATCTACTTAAAATCTTCTTAGTGAAAGAGTTTCCTCACCATCATTTTCATGAATCGAAGAGAAACCTTATGACACTTAGATTTTATAGTGTATTTGTTCTTTTCCATGTGAATTTTGTCAAAACCATAATCACAAGACTAGGTTAGTGACACTTCCAAATTCATATGGACTGAACTTGTGCAATCTTAATTTCTTGCCACCCGGCAGCACAAGGGCCTACCATTGCTTCCAGGTTGTTATGAAAACAGTCGAGAACTCTCAGAACTCCAATGCAAGGCCAACCTTAACTCAGATGAGCACATAATATGTCAACACGATAGGTTACAAACCTCAAGTCGTGGGCTAGTGATTAACAAATCACTTGATTAGTTCTTGAGCCTATCTTAAGATCTTTTAAGACTCCCACTGACCTCTTGACATATATGATTCTCTTTGTCAAGAACCATTCTTTGAAAAAACAAATATTCAATAGTTAGTGCAGATTCTTATAAAGTTAAACACTTCTCACTATTGGTCTTAGCTGGTCTTTGTTTTATCCAAAACATCACAACTTACCAATCTCAAATGTACAAGAATAGGAAACATCTTACTCTACATTTGACAAGTGTTATGAACTTTCTAAAGACTATGTCACTCAAGTTACAATCTTGGAGTATAACTCCACGATTTGTTTTTGGCACGAAGTATGAATTATCTTTTAATTTAACCATTTCAACAATTCACGATTCCTCTCCTCAGGCAACAAACACACTAAGGTGCCCTTAGAGGATCAATTGTGATATGGTTCCATAATCATTAAGATAATCATAAAACAAAGTACACAAGTACTCTCCCATCTCTTCAGATTGGAGAAACTTTTATCTGTCTGCCTTATTTGATTCTTTTTATTCATTCTGCCATACATTGAAACTTTTCCAATGTTTTAGAATTACACTTAAACTCATAAGCATAACCATATTTACTAAACCTTAGTAAATCATAATGAATAATCTTATCAACCTTTATGGTGGACCTGATCAGCACACAACCAAGTGTACCCAATCTTTTCGTCCTTCACTTGACTCACATGCGAATGTGAACAAGGAATTAGTCTTAATTTACCAAAGATGAAAATTCTCATTCATCACACAATACAAGTTGCATGATTCCAAATTTCTATCCAACTGAAACTTGGGTGATGAGAATCTTTGCTTATTTGGTAAATTATGACACTACCACTAATGAAAGAATCAAATCCATTTACCCATATTGCTTATCAATGGAAACATATAAGCAACAACCTTTTTCACAAAAGCCATTGTAAGGATACTTAAAATAAATAAAATCAAAACCATTTTTCTTTTATTTTAAAACTTTGCGGAAAACTTATCCTTACAATCCATATGGAAAACTTGTTGTTATCTATTCCTAAGCAATATATCTCAACTCTTAAATAACAACTCAAAATTCTGATCACCGAACCATGTGATCGAAATCCATCTTCACGATCAGAATCAACATATACTTCCTTTAAGTTTCTTCACTCTTCTTTGATTCTTAAAACATCAATATGTGACCCAGTCACCTCATGCAATAAGAATCTTAGAATAGAAACTTAATAGAGTTAGATAATGGACTTTACCCAAAGCAGAGTCAAACATTTGACTTTAATATCCTTATGGACTTTTAGGTAAATTTTGGCAGCTTCACAACCAATGCCCTTCCTTTGGCAACAGAAACATATGGACTCTTTGGAAACGGTACACGGGACTATCACAGACTTAGCCTTTCTCTTTACCATTTTGTCAACCGAGTTGACTATGGCCAATCCCTTTCAATTGGGAAGAGAAAGTATTTCTGGACTTCCGATGTCATCACTGTCAATGTCCATGGAAGTTTGGGAAGTTGATCTTCCAATCTAATTTGCTTTACCAATGCTCCAAATCATTTCTGATTCAACATCATCAAGCAAATAGATAAGATCATTTAAGGCTCACGTCGTAATCTGTCATTAGGGAGTGACCATGTCAACAGCCAGCTACCTTGAGACTTCGACACCCGACTCTCCCGGCTTGTCAATATGTGGCTTAATCTCCAAGACCTAAGCACATATAGACTTTGTTTGCCAATAGGGATTGAGTGACTTAGAACTTATTAGGTCTTGAAACTTGTGGGACAGAGAGATTTATTGGAGGAGGTGAAGGAAGTGAAGTATGATTTTCAGTCCCACTAATGCACAACAAAGGGATTGATCTTTCACCTTGATTGCCATTCGGGATATCATCTTCATTAGGAAGCTTCTTCCTAAAGATTTGGGAAGACCATAGCTGTCTAAACTAGACATCTATAATGGGAGAAATTCAAGTTAGTTGATTTAAAGTCCTTAATATAATACCCAATATGAAATATTAAGGCTAGGACCCAATAACCTATTTATAACTGGAAGAGGGATGCCGTAATCCAAATTATAAAATAGTTAAAGGTAGGTAAATGACGATTTACCAATTTCCACCATAAGAACGAAATATTTTATTATTAGGTTTTATTGGTTTTGAAACTCCTAGATCTTTTGAGATACATTGAACTTTTCAATGGCATGTTTGAATCTCGATTGTGCCCTCTCAAGTTTGTGACTGGATGTCGAGGATCACAAACAAGGTGTGAATAACCATACAAATTGACTTGGTACCCTCAACAATATTACCTTATCGATGTGCCGGTTAACCACGCACGCTCCACCGATCTATAATAAAGTCAAGTTACCTTTTGCTACTCTTACTAGTCCATGTTAGTGTGCCGGTTAACCACACATGCTCCACTAACGACTTGGTAAGGTACAAAGTGTAATTTTATGGGCTAGCACCAATTTCACATTTTCCTAAAGTAACTTAGATTGGGAATTTATAATGTATAGTTACTTTATAATTCATTATACTTTTAACGAGTATTTAAAGTCATATCCTACCCGTTCGGCTAACGACCCTCCACCGATCAAGGAAGCGGTGGGTGAGAGTGGACACCCATTAAGTCACCATTTTATAGGCAACAACCTGATACCCCCCTTATAGACCGGCTTCGTGAATGAGGCCTACTAACGGTAAGAACGACATATTCTTATACATATCTATATAATAAAATTATAATAATAGTATAAGTGTTGATTTTTAAACTTTTTAAAAATCTAAGGTTTAATTTGGAATTAAAGTATTAGAGTGTAAGACTTTTCAAATTCCAAAACTTGAGGGCAAGAATTGAAACTATTCCAAGTCTCTTCAATTTGTAACTTATGAGTTTTAATGGTTCATAAAAACTCTTCATTTTATGAAACCTCTTTAGTTCTTTAATCACAATTAAAAGAAGTGACTTTTGGTTATCCATAACTTGAGGAAAAGTTATGGACACCATCAATACAATTAAGATCAAGAATTAAACACACATGGTGGTTACACATAATTCCTATGATCTTCTAAAAACTCATAAGAACACAAATTCATGTCAAGCAATTTCAAGAATCATATTAACATATATAATACTTTGAAATTGTTAAAAGTCATGTAAAATGGATTAACATAATCATTATAATTTTGAAAAACAGATTTTACAAGTCCAAAACAGATTGGGATAATGATTCTAATCCATTTCCAGCAACAAAAACTCGAAAAATCTGCCCAGCTCGATCCTACTCGGCGAGTGTATTATCCTACTCGGCGAGTAGGATGAATTTGTTCATGGACTCGGTGAGTCCTCCCCATGGACTCAGCGAGTACAGTCGTCAGAATGCAGAATTTTCGATTTTCAAGCAGTTTTGCATCAAGTATACAGAAAACAATCCTAGGCTCTGATACCACTGATGGGTTTTGAGCATTCTAACACTTCCTAAGTGTACATGCAACCCTAATAACCTTGAATCTATGTTTTCACTATATACATGCAAATTTCTTTTTCAAGGTTATTTCCTAACTAGCATGGCATGGGGATTACATAAACATAAAAACTAGTAGAAATACATACCTTGTTGTTGCTTGGATTCCTTCAAGACTTTGTAAGCCTAGCACCCCAAATGTTGTGCCTCAAATGCTTCACACAACACCACAAAACTTGGAATAACTTGAGAGAATACTTCTACCACTCAAAATCGGTTATGCCCTCTCTAGTAACACTAGGTCATGATTTTGCTAGCCTAAGGGTTCCTTTTATAGTGGTGTCACAGTTAGGGTTTCATTAAGAAGACCCATAATTTTCATGACTCTTCATTTCTCATGACCCATGGGTTTGTAACTCCCATGTACTATCCATGGAGCTCTAAATGGTTATATCCATAACCCATAAACCATGGATCATTAATCCACCATAAAAGAATTGATGATTGTCATAATCAACCCTTATATATTTAATTAGTCTCACTTTGATCACCAAATTAATACTAGATTAGTACTTGATCAATACTAATTAAATAATACTATTATTAATATATTAGAACTTATAATATATTAATAATCATAAGTGCAATATTCTCTCATTTAGTCTATCCAAGTATTGCAATGCCATGCAACCCAAATGGACCATGTCGTGTCGAGTCAAGTACATACCAAATAAAGTTATGGACTTAGACACTATATCCAACAATAACCGGCATGGATGGGATAACCCCCACCATACTGATACTATGTGTCACGAGAAGGCCGTTTGCCTTCACCTTCCCAATCACGAAACTTTAATAATTCATGGTGATAAACCTGGCGCCAATCCTCTTCCTATCTCGTGCATCAAGGCACAAAAGTGCCTGCACCAGAAGAACTACGTTTTCCTCGCTCATGTTGTGGACAAGACCAAGGAAGAAGTAAGCATACAAGGTGTTCCAATAGCATGTGATTATCCGGATGTATTTCCCGAAGAAGTTTCAGGAATATCCCAGAGAGACAGGTCGAATTTCGGATCGACCTCATACCGGGAACCACATCAATGGCCAATTCATCCTACAGGGTAGCTCTCGCCGAAAATTCACAAGTTATCCAGTCAATTGAGAAGAATTTTTGCGCAAACGATTCATCGGACCAAGCTTCTCACCCTGGAGAGCTCCGGTCTTGTTCTTCAAGAAGACAGATCCTTCAAAATGTGCATCGATTTTAGGGAATTAAATAATCTCACTATTAAAAACCGATACCCACTTCCTCGGATTGAAGACCTATTTGGCTAGCTCAAAGGAACTAGTTGCTTCTCCAAAATAGATCTAAGATCCGGTTATCACGAGCCTCGAGTCCGAGAAGACGGCATTACAAAAACTGCTTTCCGAACTCGTCGCGACCATTTCAAATTCGTTGTGATACCCTTCGGTCTAATGAATGCCCCCACGCTATTCTTGGACCCTACGAACCGAGTTTTTCCAACCATTCTTAGTCAGCCTTTTCATTATTTTCATCAATAACATACTCGTCTGCTCAAGAAGCAAGAACAAACACTCTCAACACCAACGGCCGACTCTGGAGGCATCGAAGCCGGAGAATATCGCGAAGGAAGCACTGTGTAGGCTGGATAAAACTCTCGCAGTCAAAAAGACGAAGCTTATTTCTACAAGAATTGGATTGTGCACTATATGGGTGATAGTCGATAGGTCAACTTAATCTGCTCATTTCCTACCAATAAAAGAAATGTACAAGATGGAAAGATTAACATGGATCTATATCAAAGAGATCGTGAGACTCCATGGAGTGCCAGTGTCTATAAATCTCGGATCAGGATAGTAGATTTACTTCACAATTTTGACAATCGCTTCGGAAGTCTATAGGAATACAGCTAGTCATGAGCATTGCTTACCACCCTCAAACCAATAGTCAAAGCGAACGGACCATTCAACCACTCGAAGTCATGCTCCAAGCCTGGGTGTTTGAATTTAGCAAGTCATGGGATACCCGATTGCCCTTGATTGAATTCTCACATAATAACAGGTATCGCACGAGCATCAAGGATGCTCTTTTCGAGGCTCTTTATGGTCGAAAATGTAGATCACTCGCCAGTACTCTCACGAGACTGGAAACCATTTGCGAAACAACAGAGAAGATAATCCAAATCAAAGCTCGACTTCAATCATCGCAAGACCGACAGAAGAGCTATTCTAACAAGCGACGTAAGCCATTAGAATGTCAAGTTGGGGATCACGCGTTTTTAAAGGACTCTCCTTGGAAGGTAATGATTCGTTGTGGGAAACAAGGAAAACTGAACCCGTGATATATTGGACCATCCGAGATTCTTGTCGAATTGGTCCAGTGGCTTATAAGCTGCAGCTACCTGTTGAGCTCTGCAATGTACACCCCGTGTTCCACGTCTCAAATTTGAAATAATGCTTATATTATGAAACTCTCGACATACCTCTAGAAGAGAATCGAAATAAACAAGAATCTCCTGTTCGTCGAGGAACCGGTGGAGATAGTGGATAAAGAAGTGAAGCATACGAAGCAGAGCCGCATTCCGATTGTGAAGGTTCGATGGAACACTAAGCATGGACCGGAATTCACATGGGAACGCAAAGATCAGACAAAGCAGAAGTACGCTCACCTATTCTCTCATTCATGAACCTATCTTTTGAAAGAACTTTGGGATGAAATTCCCTCTAACCGGGGGGGGGGGGGGGATGATGCCACAACTGGCATTTTGCTAGGAAATTCTACTTTCATGCAATCATTCACCTAGTGTAATAATTTGTACTCTAAGTGAATACTATACTCTATTCTCGTTCAAATACATCACATATGTTCAAATAAGGGTTGGAAACCCTAGAAATCCCGACTTAAGTTCATTATGGGCTAGGGTTCTCTTATTGGGTCTAATGGACGTATAAATCTCCAACTTCACCATCTTGGGCCTAGGAACCCTAAATGGACTTTAGTTGGATCCACCTTCATGAAACTTAACATTTAGGGCCATAATGGGCCTAAAATAAATTTGTTTACCTTTAAGGGGCCTATTAGGCCATGACAACTCCAATTAACCCTAATGGACCATTAAACCCATCCATTTATGCCCTTTGGGCCGTGAACACACTTAAGGGCCGAATGGGCCGATATTGGGCTTCATAACTTCGAACCAAGTCAAGAAAGGAGCCCAAAACCATTCTATCATCTTGTCAAGCCCATTCTCGGCCCAACTTATAAAAAAAATGCATAAATCTAACTAATTCATACAAAGACACCTCATTATGGACTATTGGATTTCTAGGCACATTACCCACCATGTAACAAGAAATCCCATACTTCCATGCTAGCACACTTCGACAAAATATCCTTCTTTCCCTCTTCTTCATACTCTCGGCCACCACCACCATCATTTGACTTTCAAAGATCTCTTCCATTTTACTCTCAAACTCAAGGAAATTCACTCACCTTTTCCCTTCAAATTTTCGAGTAATACAAGTGTGAATCAAGAGGATCATTGCAAGTTTTTCTCTAACTTGGTAAGTTATTGTCAAACACAAGTATCTTCTTTCATCTTAACATGAAAACTCCTTCTCACATGGTTTTATTAAATGATCACACCTTAGAAGATTCATAAACTCGAGATCCATAACAAAGGTGTACTAAGACCCAAAAATCTCTTCATTTCTTCATCAAAATCCGAAATCTTCAAACAAGGTGAGTTCATACCCCCTTGTTTTTGGTTTTTACTTGTTTTTGGGGGAGAATACAAGTTGATTTGTGTAGATCTATGTGTATATGCATGACTATGTGTGTTTTCCATGAATTATTTGGTGATTATGTGTTGATTACTTCATTAATCTAAAAATATGTTAAGAACTTGAAGTTTATCACTTGGATCTTCATAAGAACCTTGAGAAAAGTATGTTTTATCACATATATTACATGTAAACTTGTAGATCTGGGAATTATACACTTAAAATAGAAAAAATGAGTGCTGCGCTCAAGGATCTATACCTTATACTCAAAAATCAGCTTTTGACAGGAAAGTTTTAGCCCAATATCGAACTGTTTTGACCCTCTTAATGGAAGTATTTTTCAAAACTGTTTTATATGGATAAAGTTCAGATTTATACCTTTAAAATGACTATGCTCACGTTTTCATACGATTTTTCTATAATTTTTGGTGAATTTTACAAAACTCCCTATCATATTTGAAATAATTTCGGACCAACCTATGAAGGTGAGTAATTTCACACTAGTTTTAGGCCATCAAAAATTATGAGAAAAATTTTGAACAAAGTAGACAAAATTTCCAAACTTCCAGAATTTACGGATCCAAATTTCGACTTACGATGATTTTTCTATAAATTTTACAACAACCAGATCGGAAAAGCTCAAAAACCAGAAAATGTGTATTTTCACAAAAATCAAGCCAATAATGATATTTTTGACAAAAATGGGTTTTAAAATGTTATTTTTACCACAAACTAGTCATCAACACAAGTTTTGAACAAAATGGAGACTAAAGTGTATTTCTTACAATAATTGGGCCTTAATTGTAAATTTTTGGCTTATTGGGCCAAGAACGTCATTTTTACAAAAAATGGGCTTTTATGCTATTTTAGTGAATACGTGAACCAATACCAACGATAACTAACAAACGGATTAATTTGATCATTTTTCAAGGTTATTGGGCCTTAGTGGCCCATTTTTATGTGTGATAGGTCCTGTATACTATTTATATGTTTATTGGGCCTCATTGACCCATTAACATGTGCGACGGACCTTGGATACTATTTGTGTGCTATTTAGGCCTGTAAATACCTTACATGTGAATTGGGCCTTAGTTTTCCTTTCATATATATATTTCGGGCCCATGTTATATAATTTCATTCCAATTTGGGCCTTTAAATGATTTATATGTTAACGATGCCTTAGTGGTTCACTTACATGGTTCATTGGGCCTGGAATGAGATTATACCTTTCTTCGGGTAAATTTGGTTAAGGATCTAGTGAGTTTTGTCGGTTGCAACCTATTAAGTGTATGATCATAGCCTGTAGTTATAACCAGAGTCTCTTGGAGGGAGAAGGGGTTTGTGTATAGATCTATACGGGGATGACACCCCACACCTAAGATGTTCGCTACAGTTAGCCTAACTCTGTCTAGGGTAAGGAAAACCTTATAATCAAAAATCAAAAATCAATGCCGGCGTCCAACAATGCCAAGACAGACGAAATTGTCATTATTTAGTATGGTTATGACGGCTCACTTAGAGGAATTAACGTTATGAAGTTTACGGAAGACCCTTCTCTTTTCTTTTATATTACTCGGAAACATTCTTATACTGGTACTCAACCTCGGGGGTTGGTATGGCCGCTTTCTCTTTTACAGACAACATCGGGTTGTCTGGGAACATTCTCTTTACATGCTCTTTACATTCTCTCTACATTTCTCTTTACCCTTTTAATCAAATAAACAAAAACATACATGCATTAATACAAGATCTGACACAAACATTCTAAACAGTTTGCAGAAAATATCGGATTTTCTGGTGGTTTCAAAGTTATACAAATCATTTTCACAAACATGCTTATGAACTCACCAACATTTTTATGTTGACCGTTTTTCAAAATAATTTGTATTCTCAGGAAGCCGTTGAAGCAGGATGAACGAAACAAACTAATGGATACTGTGTTATATTTTGCTTCATCATAATCTTACTATTTTGGCATGTAATATTCAAATACAATACTCGAAGTAAACAATGAATGTTGTTATATTACATGTGTGATGATGATAATGTTATGTTTCATTTATATTCACTGTAATGATATTTCGAGATCTATAGTTTATGAGGGAAAAATATGTGATCTAGGTGGTATTACACATAACTAGTTACGAAAATCTACCATATAAGGGTTAAAATGAACATGTTACAACATATGACTCATTATTGGGTTATTTTTGTCAAATAAGCAAAAGTTTGGGGAAAGATTGTCATTCACGGTTTTCTTACGGTCTAAAAGAGTCAAAACAGTAAAAATAAATGTTTTTATGGATATCATACTCTTTTAAGGGCAAGAAGTGTAAATTGTAGCTTAATGGGCCAAATTTTGGGCTTTTCGGCCCATTAAGCCAAAACTTTCGAAAATTTCAACTTTCAAGGGAGTGAAATGATAAACTTCTCAAAACAGGGGGTAAAAAGGGTAAACAAACTATTTCAGGGGTTAAAATGATGTATTTTCCAAACAAGGATCAAAAATGTAAACTTTTTGGATTTTGGGCCAAAATTGTAAAAGTTGCAAAAGTTTGGGCTTTAACCGAAAAATACTTTTCTGGAATGGCTGAAACTGCCAAAGAATAAGTTCTAAACTAAAAATATCACTTGAACAAGTTTTTGGGTCAAAAGTGTCAAGAAAATGGTTTAAGGGCTTAAAATGTCTTTTGTTTATATTTAAAGGACTAAACTTGTCAATTTTACTAAAGAAGGGCTGAAAGGGGTTCAAACCAAGATTTTTGAGTCAATTATTTTATTTTTAAGATATTGGAGTTAAAATAAATATACCAAACTACAATTCATGAAAATGGAAAGATGAAAATACGTATAATTCCAAACATCGTTAAAAATAACCGACCGGCCTTGTTCCGGTGCGAAATTAACAATCACCCACTCAAACTTTCCAACAATTAAACTATACCTAAAACAAGTAAACACTCAAATCTTCGGGCTTGAAAGTTCCAATCATGCTTGTTGGGCCTTTGTGACCCATTAACATGATTTTTGGGCCTAAGAGATAATAATAAATGTTATTGGGCTTAGGGATGACAAAAACCTCCGTGGGACCCTGATCCCGTACAGGACTAAATTTTTTAAAAAACCGGGAGCGGGAGTGGGAGCGGGGGCAAAATTAAACATCGCTTATTTTCGGGACCAGGGTCGGGAGTTGGTATTTCCGTCCCCTATTCCCGCGAGGGCCCCGGTTGTATATTTATGTAAAAAATATATATTTAATATAAAATACATATACAAAATAGATTTTCTAATTTTAGGTTTAGGTTAGGTTTTACTTTCCCGCTTCCAATTAATGGATATTGGAGAGGTAGTGATTCGATCATACAATTCTGGACATGTAAGTATTTTATATTTGTAATATTGGATTTGTCGTATTTTATATTTATAAGATTGTTAGAATTGTCATTTTGTAATGTTGGATTCGTAATGTTGGATTTTTAATTTTTTTAATTTCTAAAAGATTAGGTTTTAAGCTTTTAAAGTTGTTAAAAATAGTCTTTTTAGCCTAAACCAAAGTAGTTGTTTAGCAAAAAAAAATCGAATTTTAAGCCTATAAACCGGGGGAACCGGGGGAACGGGGGCGGGACCGGGAGCGATGGAGGTAACCGGGGGTGGGACCGGGGGCTATGTAAACGGGGGAGCCGGGGGTGGGACCGGGAGCGTGGGCACCAACTGATTTCGGGGGCGGGAGCGGGGGCAACTATTTCCGCTCCTGTTTGGTCCCGTTGACATCCCTAATTGGGCCTTCTATGACCCAATTGTTGGAATAGTGTCTAAGGCTGCAACTATATTAGGCAAGTATTTGATCCGGTTGTGCATGGTCCTTTTGGGTTGCCTTCACCATAGCAACTTGATAGGATGATTTATTAAGAGAGAGTAAATATTATTAATATATTATGAGAATAATATAATGAATAATATATTTGTTATTTGATTAATATAAGTCATAGAATTAATTAGAATTAATTTGGTGACTTAAAGAGATTAATTAAATAAAGGGGTATAAACTGTCAATTGTTTGATAGTTAAGCTTTAGACTGTAAATCCATTGGGATATGGTATGGACGAATTCTAAGAGCTTTTGGATAGCTAAAATCGTCCATATGCTTATCTATGGAATGGATTTGGATAGCCTTAAGAGAAGATTATCCAATTAGGGTTTAGGTTGTAACCCTTAAGGAGTCTACAAGTATAAATAGACCCTATGGCATGGGGAATTCGACACTTGACCAAAAGTAAGGAACCTCTGGTCGAAATTCCTCCCCTCTCCTCTCTCCCAAATCATCCTCCTTGCTTTGGTGTTTGTAAGCCATTAGAGGAGTGACATTTGTGACTCTAGAAGCTCCAAGACCTCAAGATCAACAAGGAACTCAAAGGTATGATTCTAGATCTGTTTCAATGTTGTTATTTAACCTAATTAGTAATTGGAAGTCTTGGATTCAAATCATGTTTATTAGAAAGCCTAGATCCAAGCATTAGGGTTTTGCATGCGCACATAGGAAAGTTCTTATGGCTCAAACCCATCAGTGGTATCAGAGCCTAGCTTGGTTTTCTTTAAATTGTTGCTTGATTAACTGAAACAAACCTGCAAAATTCGATTTTTAGGTTTCTGAGTCACTGACTCGGCGAGTCCCAAGGTGGACTCGGCGAGTCCCCTTGTGCACTCGGCGAGTCCAGGCGTCAGGAATGACCAGATTCGGGATTTCTTTGTGTTTATCTTATGGAAACTTACCTTAATCATAATAGATCAACCTAAATCCGATTTTATGATATATATGACTATTATATTGATCTAGTTAAAGGTATTTATCAACTAATTAAATATTTAATTTCCTTATATGATAATTAGTTAATTATTTTGGTAATTATCTTTCAAAGAAATCTTGAATAAAATCAAATATAGATAATTAGGATATTAATTGTTAATTGGAATTATTTGTTATTTGATCCTCCATGTTTTAAATGTTTAAAACTTGTCCTCAAGTTTTGAAATTTATATTTGTAATTAAAAGTTTTAATTTAGACAACTTAAATTTCAAACCCTAGATTTTTAAAAGGTTTAAAATACAACCCTATACTAATATGATATTATTAGAATAATATATATATGTATAACTAAATGCTAGTCTTACCGTTAGTAGGCCTCATTCACGAAGCCGATCTATAAGGTGGGTATAAGGTTGCGGCCTATAAAATGGTGCTTAATGGGTGTACACTCACACCCACCGCTTGCTTGATTGGTGGAAGGTTGTTAGCCGAACGGGTATGATAGGGCAACCTCATCCTCTCATTAAAAGTATAATAAGAAATACAAAGTAACTACACATATTTTAAAATTTCCCAATCTTAGTTACTTTAGGAAAAGTGAATTGATGCAATCCCATGAAATTACACTTTGCACCTTGCTAAGATGTTGGTGGAGCGTGTGTGGTTTACCGGCACACTAATTGGTTCTAAGCGAAGGTGGCAAAGGGTGATTCATTGTTTATCATAGTTCGATGGAGCGTGTGTGGCTTACCGGCACATCGAATAGGTGATCGTTACAATGAAGGCACCATGTGAATTTGCATTGTAATTCACACCCGCTTTGTGATCCTCGGCATCCCAGTCACAAACGAGAGGGGCATATCGAGATTTAAACATGTCATTGAATAGTTTCAATGAATCTCATCCGAACCTAGGAATTCTCAAAAACACTTAGGACTAATAGTTTAGGTTTTTGTGATGGAGAATTAGTGAATCGTCATTCACTTACCTTCAATTTATTTGCATGTTAGATTACGGCATCCCTTTTCTAATATGTAAATGTTATTGTTGGAGCCTAGCCCTAATTTTCTTATTGGGTGATAATTAGGGATTCTTATTCTAATCTATCTTTGTCCTTTCTCTAATTGTAGATGTCGAACGCAAACAACGCTGCTGCTAGTTCTTTCACGTTGATGAGCCTTTGCCAAAAGGTCACCTTCGATGGAACGAACTTTAGCGAATGGATAAGATACATTCGCACCATTGCTCGCTATGAGGACAAGGAGTATGTCCTTGATGAGAAGCTCGAGAAAATCAACACCGAAATCGCTACTCCAGCCGAAATCACCGCCTTTGAAACTCATGAGCGAGATGCAACGAAGGTACATTGCATCATGATCGCCACCATGAACTCCGAATTCCAAAAGTCCTACGAGGACATGTACCCGTACGAGATGCACCAAGACTTATTGGAGAGGTACCACCAAAACGCGAGACAAGAGAGGTATGAGATTTTCACTAACATGATTTCCGCGAAGATGGGTCATAGAGAATCTCTTACCGTGCACTTGCAAAAGATGCAAACGTATGTCGACCGCCTTCGCAAGTTAAATGTTGACTTCGGTGAGGACTTGGCGATCGACATGGTGCTTCACTCTTTGCCTCCGATATACAATAAATTTAGGATGACCTACCACATGAACAAAGAAGAGGTCACCCTAAGCAAGCTCCAAGGTCTCTTGAGGGTTGCTGAGAGCAACTTCAAGGACAAGTCTGTTGCACCTACTCCCAATCCGCCCACTGCTCCTGTCTTGGCTATTGGACAAGGGAAGGGAAAGAAGAGGAAAGCTTCATCGAAGAACTATCGCAAGGTGAAAGCCCGATATGGTGCCTCTTCTAGTGGGACCAAAGTTGATCCCGCTAAGCCCTGCTCTAACCCGAAGGAGGCAGAGTGCCACCACTGCCACAAGATAGGACATTGGAAGAGAAGTTGCCCGGATTACCTGCAAGCAATCAAAGAAGGAAAGATCAAGCCATCTTTCGCAGGTATATACACAATCAAATCTAACGATTCTAATCATGCTATTTCTTGGGTTCTTGATACCGGTTGTGGTTATCACATTTGTTCTAATGTGCAGGGACTAAGAAGAAGTAGGGATGTGGAGCAAGGAAGGATAAATCTAATCATGGGGAACAGAAGATCGTCGCCTGTGACCAAGATTGGAGTGTATTCTTTAGTGCTTAGGAATAGTTTGGTTTTAGATTTGAACAATTGTTGCTATTCGCCAGAAATGGCTAGAAACATCATTTCATTTCATGGTTTATATAGACAAGGATTTAGATTTTCTTTTAATAATGAGAATGGTTCTATTTTGGCTTATCTAAATGGTGTCTTTTACTTTGAAGCTATACCATGTAATGGAATATATGAAACCGTTATGATTGTTGATAACTTAGGAAATGATGTTTTGAATATTGATTCTTCCACTAGTATGGATAAAGCATCCTTGTGGCATTGTCGTCTTGGACATGTCAACAAGAAACGCATAGCCCAACTCCAAAAGGATGGAGTGTTGGAGTCATTCGACCTTAGGGAAGATGACACATGCGAGTCTTGTTTACTTGGAAAGATGACTAAGTCACCCTTCACGAGTACATGTGAAAGGGGCGAGGGTCTATTGGACCTAATACATACCGATGTATGTGGATCGTTTAGATCAACCACGAAGGATGGGAACCGCTTCTATGTGACTTTTACCGATGACTATAGTAGATATGGGTATATCTACTTAATCAAGCAAAAGTCAGACACCTTTGAAAAGTTCAAAGAGTTCAAGAATGAAGTGGAGAATCAATTGGGCAGGAAAATCAAGATGCTTCGATCCGATCGAGGAGGAGAGTACCTAAGTCTTGAATTCCACGATTATCTCAAGGAGTGTGGAATAGTTTCACAATTGACGCCTCCTAGGACACCGCAGTTAAATGGTGTGGCAGAAAGGCGTAATCGAACCTTATTGGATATGGTTCGCTCTATGATGAGTCGTGCTTCGCTACCAATCTCTTTTTGGGAATATGCCTTAGAGACTGCCGCCCATATCCTTAACCGAGTCCCTACTAAGAAGGTTGCCAAAACACCTCACGAGATGTGGACAGGGAAAGCTCCCTCGTTGGCACATATCAAGGTTTGGGGTTGCGAGGTTTTCGTAAGACGAGATACTCACGACAAGCTTGAACCTCGAAGTGAGCGATGTATTTTCATCGGCTACCCGTAGACATCCTTTGGATATCTCTTCTATAGACCGAAGGACAATATTGTCTTCGTTGCGAGGAGAGGAGTTTTCCGAGAGCGAGAACTCATAAGCCAAGGAGACAGTGGGAGGCAAATCGAACTTGAAGAGATTCAAGAGTCGATAGATGAAGGAACCTCTACCGCTGGCACTCAACCCGAGGAGGAAACTCCGGTTGAACCGATTGATGAATCCTTGCCTCTTAGACGTTCCGATAGAGTTAGAGTTCATCCACAGTTTTATGGCTTTCATATTACTACCGAAGGGGACACGTATATTAGTGATGGTACACTAGTAAATCTTGATGAACCTAATAGCTATAAGGAAGCCATGGCAGGCCCGGAGTCTGTAAAGTGGAAAGAGGCAATGGATAGCGAGATCCAATCCATGTATGATAACCAAGTTTGGAATTTGGTTGATTATGTGCCCGGACGTAAGACCGTTGGGTGCAAATGGATCTTCAAGAAGAAGACCGACGTGGATGGAAACGTACACACATATAAAGCGCGATTGGTCGCGAAGGGCTTTACTCAAACTCCCGGAGTTGACTATGATGAGACCTTCTCACCAGTTGCGAAGATTAAATCTATTAGAGTGATGCTAGCAATTGCCGCATTTCATGATTATGAGATTTGGCAAATGGATGTCAAGACCGCTTTCCTTAACGGAAAGTTGGCTGAGGATGTTTACATGACTCAGCCAGAGGGGTTTGTGGATCCGAAGCATCCGGATAGAGTGTGTAAGCTTGAGAAGTCCATTTATGGACTTAAGCAAGCGTCTCACAGATGGAATCTTTGCTTCGATGAGAAAGTCAAAGAGTTTGGATTTGTACGAAGCGAAGACGAATCTTGTGTATATGTCAAAGCCAGTGGGAGTATAGTAAGCTTCCTCGTTCTATATGTCGATGACATATTAATCATAGGAAACGACATCCCGACTCTGCAGGAGGTTAAATCCTGGCTCGGGAAGTGCTTCACTATGAAGGACCTCAGAGAGGCTTCTTACATTTTGGGAATAAGGATAGTGAGAGAAAGAAGTAAGAGACTAATTGGACTTAGTCAGAATACTTACTTAGAGAAGGTACTAAAACGTTTTAGTATGGAAAACTCAAAGAAGGGAGAACTACCGATACAAAGTAATGCCAAATTGAGTAAGACTCAAAGTCCGAGTACCGAAGTTGAGATAGCGGAAATGAGCCGAGTACCATACGCTTCCGCAGTTGGCTCAATCATGTACGCTATGACTTGTACTCGCCCTGATGTAGCCTTCGCTTTGAGCATGGTTAGCAGATATCAAGGGAATCCTGGCAAAGCACATTGGATTGCGGTGAAAAACATCCTCAAGTACCTTCGGAGGACGAAGGAATGGTTCTTAGTCCTCGGAGGAAGTGATGACTTGAAGGTGCGAGGGTATAGTGATGCCAGTTTTCAGACCGACAGGGACAACTACCGTTCGCAGTCGGGCTGGGTCTTTACCCTAAATGGAGGAGCAGTGACATGGAAGAGTTCCAAGCAGGAAACCGTAGCTGATTCAATGTGCAAATCAGAGTACATTGCAGCGAGCGAAGCGTCGAAGGAGGCAATATGGCTAAAGAACTTCATCGGTGATCTTGGAGTTGTACCGGCCATAAAGGAGCCAATGGAGATTTTCTGTGATAACGAAGGTGTGGTTGCCTTGACCAAGGAACCGAGGGATCATGGTAGATCAAGACATATCGACAGAAAGTATCACTTCATTAGACATCGTGTAGAAGAAGGACAACTCGTAGTGAAGAGGATATCATCAGAAGATAACCCAGCAGATCCGCTTACGAAGGGACTGAGTAGGGTTAAGCACTTGCAGCATGCTAGGAGTATTGGGCTGAAGGATGATATTAGCATAGATTAGATAGTATTAGAAACGTGTAATAGATAAATGTAATTGACATTTGATGATTAAATAAAGGAGTTTTATTTATGAGTAATGTTACTATCTTATGTTAATTGTTTAGCTATTGTTTCACTTTGCATGTTTTGACTTCCAGAATAATTGAGTTAATTAGGAATAATCGAATTATTCAAATGGTCCACAATCGTTCATATGTTGGGAGTAGATATGAAAGAAGATTGTCATGAATTGGTGTGTAGAATGTCTAAATGGTGTTAGACATAGCAAAGGATTGCTGCAACATTCATGAGTGCTTATGAACTAGTTTTGAGCATTGGAATAAACCCGCGCTTGCTGGAATCACCTTATGGAATACGATATAAAAGGTGATCGCAAGACGATAATATCATATAGTCTTAAAACCTAGATATATGGTTTATTATTTGTTAATTGATTGTACATTGATAATACGAAAACGCATCAGTAACTTGGTGTTATAAAACGTATTGTTGTGTACAGTTGGTAAATGAATAAGTAAATGCATATAAGTCGAAGTTTATCTGTAACTTTTATCTAAGAAGGTAAAAGCGATATCTCGGCCGCTCGATGATTTGATTTGACTTATGTGCCGGGCCCGGTCAGAACTGAATTGATGTGTTCGATTAAGTTCTATGTCAAATAAATCAGAGATCGAGAAACCTAAATGCTTGACTAACCATTCCATAGGATTGTCAGCATGATATCTAACAGAGGACTGTACGTTCCCTTATCTAAAGGACAAGATTGATTAGATCAGAGTTGACAGCGTCTTTGAGAGCTACGATTGCAAACCGAATTGTACTTGTGCATATAGTTACTAGACTTATCCAAGTGGGAGACTGTTGGAATAGTGTCTAAGGCTGCAACTATATTAGGCAAGTATTTGATCCGGTTGTGCATAGTCCTTTTGGGTTGCCTTCACCATAGCAACTTGATAGGATGATTTATTAAGAGAGAGTAAATATTATTAATATATTATGAGAATAATATAATGAATAATATATTTGTTATTTAATTAATATAAGTCATAGAATTAATTAGAATTAATTTGGTGACTTAAAGAGATTAATTAAATAAAGGGGTATAAACTGTCAATTGTTTGATAGTTAAGCTTTAGACTGTAAATCCATTGGGATATGGTATGGACGAATTCTAAGAGCTTTTGGATAGCTAAAATCGTCCATATGCTTATCTATGGAATGGATTTGGATAGCCTTAAGAGAAGATTATCCAATTAGGGTTTAGGTTGTAACCCTTAAGGAGTCTACAAGTATAAATAGACCCTATGGCATGGGGAATTCGACACTTGACCAAAAGTAAGGAACCTCTGGTCGAAATTCCTCCCCTCTCCTCTCTCCCAAATCATCCTCCTTGCTTTGGTGTTTGTAAGCCATTAGAGGAGTGACATTTGTGACTCTAGAAGCTCCAAGACCTCAAGATCAACAAGGAACTCAAAGGTATGATTCTAGATCTGTTTCAATGTTGTTATTTAACCTAATTAGTAATTGGAAGTCTTGGATTCAAAGCATGTTTATTAGAAAGCCTAGATCCAAGCATTAAGGTTTTGCATGAGCACATAGGAAAGTTCTTATGGCTCAAACCCATCACCAATTTCATACTTAAGGGACCCTCAATGGCTTTTAAGTGCTATTGGGCCTAAGTGGCCCATCAACATTGCTAGTAAGGTCCAAGTAAATCAAATGCGAAATGGGCCAGCGTGACCTTCGTATAACCAATAGCCATAAATAATACGCGGGAATAGTAGGATCTTGTAATCCTCTTCTCCTCGTTTATTAGGCCGGTCGTCAATCCAAGTAAATAAATACAGGTCGATAATCAATAGTAATCAAAGTCAATTGGGATTTAGTGAGTAATAACGGGTGGCACCAACGTGTGTTGGTCGTAGTCTGTAGTTATAATCAAAGTCTCCTGGTGGGAGAGCGAGAGTTTGTGTATAGATCTATACGGGGGTGACTCCCCCACACCTCAGCTGTTCGCTACGGTTAGACTCGGCCAGTCTAGGGTTTACAGAATCTTAAGATCAATTTTGGCGTTCACTAGAGTGCCAAGACAGAAGAACTAGTCATTATCATGCACGGTTATAACGACTCACATAAATAAATCAAATATTCAAATTTAGTCACGTGAGCCCTCGGACATTTCCGCCATCTGGTTCCGGGGTGTGACAATCACATATCAGGCCAATCTATCGCTGACTACTCAGCGCTAGCATGCAAGTCTACCAGATCATACAACATATAAAGGCATCTCTCCTAGCCCTAACTAGCATGTAATTCATAGATTCGTAAATCAAGTCATAACAAATATAGTAAATTACATGAATGGTCCATATGGTTTTGGGTAATTTGCGCACATGGTCCCTAACTTATTTTTTAAACTTGGAAGGTCCCTACTATTTGTTTTTGTTACGCGTTTGGTCCATACTGTTTGTTTTTGTTACGTTCTTGGTCCCTTTCTTACCTAAAAAACTATTATTTAAATAGGGAAAGATGGCGAGGTAGGTAAGATAAGGTGAGCGGGTGGGGTTGGGGTGTGTTTGTTTAAATAAATTAAAAAATCAAGGGCAAAATAGTCATTTTAGGTAAGACAGGGAGCAAGCGTGTAACAAAAACAAACAATAGGGACCTTTCGAGTTAAAATATTTAGTTAGGGACCAAACGTGGAAATTACCCTAAACCATAGTGTCACAACTAGGAATTTTGGTGCTTATAACAACAACAATGATAACAATTGTGAACCAAAAATGTGAAAACATGTATGATGCTTACTTAATAACAACAAAACTTCCATCAAACACTTTATTCAAGCACTGCAAATAGTCAATAGAGAATTGGAAACCCTAAAAATTCCGGTTTAAGTCCATTATGGACTAGGATTTCCTTATTGGGCCTAATGGACCAATAAGCTTCCAATTTGACTATTTTGGGCTTAGGACTCGTAAATGGGCCCTAATTGGACTCACTTTCATGAAACTTAACATTTTGAGCCATATTGGGCCTAGAATGAAATAAAATACCCTAATGGACCTTATTGGGCCATAACAAATTCTATTAGCCCTAATTATCCATAAATAAATATTTTTAGCTACATTGGGCCAAAAAATCATCAAATTGGGCCCACAATATGAATTTAAGCAAAAAAGGCCCAAACTCTCTTCTTTCTTCCTTTTTCTCGGCCCAAAAAGAAAACAAAAAAAAAGAAATAAGAGAAGAGTTGACTTTAAGAGGTGCCACCTCCTTATTGCACACTATGCACCCATGCATGGACCAACATGTATCTAGACTAGTCATCTCACCCTCTCTCTTCCCCCTTTCTCTTTTCCTTCGGCCGAAGACACCAAGCACACACACACCTCACAAATTCTCTCTAAACCACTCTCAAGATCATCCTCTTCTTCTTTGAAGATCTAAAAAAATTTGGCTAGAAATCTAAAGATTTTCGTCAAGTAGTTCACATCCTTGGTAAGTTATTGCTTTGATTCATAACATATCTTCTTCATTTCATCAACAATCTCACTTATCTCATACAAAATTCGTGATCTTCCCTCTTAGAACACATCTAAGTCAAAAATCCTCCAAGAAGCTTGCTAGGCTGAGAATAGCATCAAACTTCTTCTATTCTTCATCAAAACCGAACCCACAAACTCAAGGTGAGTTCATACCCCTCTTTTTTGGTTTTTACTAGTTTTATGGGGGAGAATACAAGTAAAATGTGTAGATCTATGTGTATGTGTGTGTTATGTATGATTTTATGCATGTATGTGTGATTGTATGTGTTTATGTGGTAAATATGCAACAAAAAGAGTAGAAAACTCGAGATCTATGACATAAGAAGTAAAACAAACATGATCTAAGGTATACCACACTAAACAAGTCAAGAAAAATGCCCTCTAAGATTTAAAATAGACACATTGTAACATAAAACAAATTTTTGGGCTTAAATTGTCAAATAAACAAAAGTTGGTGGAAAAGTTGCTTTTCACGGTTTTCTTGAGGGACAAAAGAGCCAAACCAGTTAAAATAAATGTTTTTGTGACAATTATGCTCTTCAAAGGACATGAAAAGTAAATAATAGCTCAATGGGCCAATTTTTGGGCTTTTCGGCCCATTAAGCCCAAGGTTGCGAAAAATATGATTTTCAAAGGGCTAAAATGAAAATTTTCTCAAAACAAGGGATGAAAAGGGTAAACAAAACCATTTCAGGGGTTAAAATGCATTTCTTTACCAAAAAGGATAAAAAAATGTAAAGTTTTTGGATATTGGGCTAAAACTGTAAAAGTTGCAAAAAGTTTGGACTTTAGCCGAAAAATACTTTTTCTGGAAGGGCTGAAACTGATAAAAGTAAATTTTGAGCTAAAACCATCACTTAACAAAGTCTCTGGGTCAAAAATGACAAGAAAATGGTTTTTAGGGCCTAAATGTCTTTTTATATATATAAGGGGGTAAAATTGTAAATTTTTATCCAAGAAGGGCTGAAATGTTCAAACCAATATTTTGAGTCAATTATTTTATTATTAAGATATTTGGGTCAAAAATACCAAACCACAACTTATGAAAAATGGCAAGATGAATATACATAAATTCCGAATATCGGTCTCGTGTCGATACAAATTTAACAATTGTTCAATTAAACATTCCGACAACTATACTATACCCAAAACAAGTAAACATTAAATTTTTTGGGCTTGAAAGTTTCAAACATGCTTATTGGGCCTTTGTGACCCATTACATGAATTTTGGGCCCAAGGGGTAATTAAAAATGTTATTGGGCCTTCTATGACCCAATTTCATATTTAAGGGACCCTCAATGGCTTCTAAGTGCTATTGGGCCTTAGTGGCCTGTTAGCATTGCTAGTAAGGTCCAAGTAATCAAATGCAAAATGGGCCAACGTGTCCTTCAAATACGCAACAGCCTAAAATAACTCATGAAGGTAGCAGGGCTTTGTATTTCCTCTTCTCCTCGTTTGTTAGGCTTATGCGTAATCAAAGTAAACAAATACAGGTCGATAATCAATAGTAATCAAAGTCAATTGGGATTTAGTGAGTAATAACGGGTGGCACCAATGTGTGTCGGTCGTAGTCTGTAGTTATAATCAAAGTCTACTGGAGGGAGAGCGAGAGTTTATGTATAGATCTATACGGGGGTGACTCCCCCACACCTCAGCTGTTCGCTACAGTTAGACTCGGCCAGTCCAGGGTGACAAAATCTTAAGATCAATTTCGGCGTTCACCAGAGTGGCAAGACAGACGAACTAGTCATTATCATGCATGGTTATAACGACTCACATAAATAAATCCAATGTAAACCAAGTAAACAAGGTAATTCGAAATCATTGACGTGATGCATAACCATTCAAACCGTTATAAGATATGTTTATTATGGAAAACATCGGTTTTTTCGGGGAAGTTCAACATTTTCACTTGTACGTTAATATAAAGTTTTTCAGTTATACATGTTTTGAAATCATCATGCATATATTTACGGATCTTCACACCTTTTTACAAACAATGGTCTTTTCAGAAAATATCGGATTTTATGGGTTGTTTTCGTTCAAACTACACAAAACATTTTCCTACCAAACATGCATATGAACTCACCAACATTCCATATGTTAACCGTTTTTCAAAATAACTTGTATTCTCAGGTAACATGTAAGCTGAGGAATAAGTGCCAAGTATATCATTGTGTTTTGCTTTTGAAAACTATCAAACCATTTATGTATGGATTTGTAATGTTAAATGTCACACCCCCAAACCAGAATGGCGGAAACATTCGGGGATGGATGACTTCACGTAGTACCATAACAATTGAATATTGTAAAGAAAGTAACACAACCATCATATATATAATAAAAACATACATTGTTGCGTTATACATGTTTCCAAAAGAATATTACAATATGACGATTTAAAATGTTTGATAATAAACGCCTTAGTGTTCCTTCTTCAAAAGCTGGTAGTTACCTATATTACTAATTCCCTGATAAATACAAGTGGTTTTGAAAAAGTGTCAACAATAAAGTTGGTGAGTTCATAAGTGTTTTTGTACTGAAAAATTATGTCTTTTTGGAAGAGAATAGATGAACGTAGTTTCAAGAAAATCCAATATTTTCCACATAAATAGTTTGAAAAGTTCCCAAAGTTGGAGGGTGTTAGTATCTTTCGTACTTAAATGTTAAAGATAAATTTTGTACTCAAAATAATGTAAATACTGAATGCATATATGAGTCTCGTAAATCAAGCTTGTTTTTATACTTTCATCTGAGTCTTATAACCATACTATTGACACAGACTGCCTGCAACAACATTCTTCAGGTGTTGTAGTGTTATGACATTTGTCACCCCAGACCTGCCAGTCTAACTGTAGTTAACAGTTTAGGTGCGGGATTGTCAATCCCGTATAGATCTATACACAAATATCACGCTCTCCCTCTAAGAGATTATGGCTTATAATACAGGACTTGAAATGCATACTTAAGAGTACGTTGAAGTTTGAATATCTCACATCACTTAGTATAAATAGATTTACGATAAGAAAGTCTTTATTACACTTTAGGTGAAAGTATTTCGTTTTCAAGATGTATACGTAAGAATGTATGAATAACTCGCAAACTATACCCATTATAGCTTTTCAGAAAGTATGTTCCATTTGGTGAAAATAACTTGGTGAAATACTAAACTTTATACGTAAAGTAAGATGTTGGGATCGGATAATAATAAGATAGATGTTGTATTTATATAAAACGATACGTTTTCTTGTATTGTACTTGTATTCCCCCCCCCCCCCCTAAAACATGAAAAGACTTGAAAGGTAGGGGTATGAACTCACCTGTTCGGTTTGAAGAGAGTGAGGCTAGAGTCGAGCAGAACTTCAACTGCGGAAAGTTGCGTCTTCGAGCTTCTCGAGGATCTCGGTAGCGTAGAACCTTCGTCGGGGGCTCGGGTGTCGAACTGAGGGTGTCGGGATGGCCTCTGGTGCTTAAAAGTGTGTGAAAGTGAGTGGGAGTTTGAGAGAAGTGTGCCAAAATCCGGAGTTCATGCCCTCTATTTATAGGGTTGAAAGTGTGAGTACGCTAGGCGTACTTCGGTTACGCTGGGCGTAACTTTGCGTCATGGCTTACGACTCGAGTCTAGCTAGGCATAGAGCCTGCAGCCAATGGGACTCGACCCTGCACCTGAGTACGCAGGGCGTACTCTTGAATTACGCTGGGCGTAATTCCGGCTTCAATCTTCTAAATTCCGTAACTTTCGTGTACGGGCTCCGTTTTTCGCGTTCTTTATATCCACGCGTAGGTGAGACTATGCTCTACAACTTTCATTTAGACCCCGTCAGCTAGTTTTGATTTTATTTTTAATAGGACAGGACTGCTAAAGTCCGTTAAGAATTCGTAACTTCTTCATACGAGGTCCAATTTGGGCGATCTTTTTATGTACGTTTACAGTTTAACGAACTCTATGACTTTTGTTTAGATACCTAAGGCTAAAATGCATTTTATTGGAATTTCACTTTTTACGTTAAATAATTCTTTACTGGTGTGTCGTGAATATTTGAGTGGTCATAATTCCTTCATTATGACCCGGTTTCGAATGTTCTTTATGTTTTTAGAAATCTTGGCACGATATCTAACATTTGATGCATCCCAAATTTAGATTTTTCAACACTTTATTTTTGAGGTTAATTTCGTTGATTCCAAATAGTTTCGTTGTATTTGACTTTTGAGTGTTACAATGCTTTGGAAAAATATAGGGTTGTTACATTAAAACAACGTACTTGATGTGAACAATGTCAGTTGTAATATATTGATGCATGGTGATGTGTATGTTATGATTCATGTATATTCATTGTGATGATATTCAATTTAAGTCACGCGAGCCCTCGGATGTTTCCGCCGTCTGATAGTGAATTAGTATATTCATTGGTATCAGAGCTCTGTTTATAGTGAATTAGCATATCTAACCACACATTGATATGTAACTATAAACCAAAGAGGGACAAAACAACTCTGAACAAAACAAAAAAAATAAAACACAATGATAAAAACTCTCCTACTCGTAAGACACAGGAAAAATAACATAATACCAAGTCAAACAAGATAATGCTAGCATCTCGGTTAATCCGAGACTATTCATAGTCGTATTAAGGAGTGAATGTAGCCTGATCAACTACATTTCCTCTAAGGTACAACTATCACATGCCCCGAGGAAACCGCGATGGTAGGTAAACCTAAAAACCTACCCCTTTATTACCAAGAAGAGAACATCAACTCAATTTATGCAATAGTTAAAACATCTTAGGAGTGATAATAGTTTATTCATATACCTCCTCTCAGTCGCTATGGAAGGGGAGCACCAGGTCATTCAGTTTTATCAGGCCCTAGTGGCCCACGGGATGATCGAGGACGAGCCCGAGGGAGAAGCACACGACATTGGGTCTGTCGAGTACACAGACACCGACTACGTGTTTGATGAGACCGATGATGACATGAAGGAAGTACAAGACTCAGGCGAGGACTCTGCCACATCACCTGTCAGAGTGGCGCAGCAGGACCCCCCCCCCCCCCACCAGGAAATCCCGCAAGGGAGAATCGCTCTCCAGAAGCTGAGATTGCTGCTCTGCGGCAACAACTATTCAACATGGAAGCACGAGCAGTGCAAGCTGAGCAGGAGAGGGATGAAGTCATTGGAGAAATGACTGAGATGGCCCAGTTGTTGGCACAACACTTTGGTATATGACCTCCTGGCAATCATAGGGCGCCCATAGAATGTTAGGAGTAGACTTACCTTACTAGTACTATGATATATGATATGTACCGTCGACTCTATGTTTAAGTGATTAC
Source organism: Lactuca serriola (assembly GCF_051521515.1). NCBI lineage: Eukaryota > Viridiplantae > Streptophyta > Magnoliopsida > Asterales > Asteraceae > Lactuca > Lactuca serriola. The sequence continues at coordinate 65,680,017 of NC_136412.1, read as the reverse complement.
ACTACTCATAGAGTCGTTATGCTGTCGGATTTGCACCACTTATATATGCTCTTTCAAGCAAAATTTTCATGTATCAAAGTGCGGATAATACTCATGGAAAAATTTTATGTGTTCTACTGTGATGTTGTAATTTGCTATGTGTTATATATCCATGATTGTATGCTAATTTGTGAAACTACTTGCCACACACCTTGTAACGCCCGGTTTTCAGGGCTAAGCATTTTTGACGATGTAATAGTCTAGGTCAACTATTGTAACTTTTTTTAATAAAGATGAAATATTTGAGTATTATGTGAATTATGTGAATTTTTATGCTTATTATGTATTTATAAATATTTAATCATAAAAAGATAAAAATAAGCGTCAAAATTAAAGTGTGAGATAAGTCTTATATCTCTACATAAAGTCGTAGTGGTCGAAACAAGGATTCCGAGGATATAAAGAACGCCGAAATTCATGTTATAATGAGGAAGTTATGACTCGCCGAAGTTTTACGGCAAAATCGGCACGGCACCGGGAGACGTAAATAGTGAATTTACGATGGATGACTTTTTAGCCTTAGTGATCTAAAATAAAGTTGTAGTATATGTTAAATCGAGAACATCCATAAAAAGAACGCCCAAATCCGACTTCATATGAGGAAGTTATGATTTTTCTAAGATTCGGCTTAGTAGTGCACGACCCGAAACTCGAATTTTAGTTCGAGCGGTTTTTGACTTACGCGACCTAAATGAGAGTTGAAGATCTCATTAATAGGAACTCAATGGTAAAAAGACAGAAGAAAACAGAGTTCGTATGTAGAAGTTATGAATTTTACGCGGACGTTTAACAGTATAATCTCCTAGTACTGTTAAATTTAAGATGGTCGAGAATTAGACAATGGAGTAAAAATGAAAGTTGTAGATATTATTTTTACCTATGTGTGGATAATAAGAACATCAAAAACGGAGGTTGTATGTGAAAGTTACGGATTTTAGAAGTCGGAAGTGTGTTGTGCGAAAATGGGTGATGTGGCACAATCTTGGCCATTGCTTTCTCCCCAAGTCCTGCCACTAGATGGTGACATGTGGCACCAAGTGCAGCCAATTTTCACCTTATAAATAGAACCCTCCCACCCTCATTTTCTTCACACATTTCTCATTCTTTCTTCTCTTTACTCTCTCTCTCTAGAACCTTTCTCTAGCCCCGAAACCCCCCGAAAAGCCTAGGGAACCTCCCTAGCACGAGGCGAAAGCCCCGGAGTGCTTGAAGGCTCCGAGAAGAAGAGCTTTTCGGCTCGGGAACGCTGCTCCAAGCAAAGCCCGGTTTTCTATAAAACCCGCTATAAGTGAGCTACGCCTACGCTATTTTTAATATATCGTTTATTTAATTATAGTAACGTTATTAGGAACTTATAATAAGTACTTGGGCTATTATTATGAGCTATATAAGTATTGTTTGACGCTTATATAATAGTAATAATAGCTAGACTATTAATTAGTCTCGGAAAATAATAGACTAAACTCTAGTGATAATAATACTAGGTTTCGTTGAAGGAAATTACTTTTAAGAAGCGAAGCGCTATCTAAGTTCGGATTCACCACCTTTTCAAGTGAGTGCATAGTTACTTTCAGATTAAACATAGATATGAAGTATTTTATATAAATTACGTGCTATGTGTGCATATTACCTGAATACTTGCTATCTATGCTAGATGAACATTTTTATACATGTTTTCAATGATTTAAACTGTATATTTATTTCATATCTACGAAAATGTTGGGGTAAAACATGGGTAGATGTATTAGTTGCTGTGTGATAAAATGAAATAATTAGAGGCCTCGTTATAGATGTTATTGATGATCCAGTCATTTAGCGGAGTATAGATGACGACCACAGACTATTCTAGACACTCCAGTGGAACACTAGCAGGCTCGCAACCTGTAGGTGTTTATTTGAATTGTGTGTTCAACAGATGTACTCCATCCCCCCACATGGTTGCCTTAAGGACATTTATTTCTGAGGAATCCCCTTAGCAGTAGTGTCCGTCCCGATGATAATCTTTAGGATAGGTCCCTTATGATAGATGCTTAGGGACGTAATGTGAGGATAACGGGAACGGGTAATCGGGTTACTGTTGGTTGAGGAAATTAATAAACTTATTTATTGTGGGTTGAAAACCCTATGTGCTCACCAGGCTCCCAAGCCTGACCCACTCAGTTTCTTGTATTACAGGTAGTGGCGCATGAGCATAGATGTGATGTCTTGGGATGCGAGATTAACGGATTTTAGGCCTGTAAATACGGAATAATGTAGTAAGACCTATGTTGTATTGTTTACGCTTATGATCTGTATCGAACATGACATCCCGAGTCTTTTTAATGAAATACATTTCTACGGAAATGCTTTTGATAAATCTCTATCATATTTTGTTTTGGGACAAATTCCGCAACACTTTTATTTAAAATGTTACTCTGATTTTTAAACAAAGCATAAACAAAATCGGTCTTTTCTGGCCATGATTTTGGGGGTGTCACAGTTGGTATCAGAGCATTAGTTTAAGCGAACTAGGAATTTGTAGGATTTCTAGACTTAAACTTAGAATGCTAAGCGATGATTGTGAGGTGTGAGCACTAGCTTATTTTAGGAAATATGCCTAAAATGCTTTTACGTGCTAAATGCTTTGTGCCTCATATGCTACTATTTGTTCGGATCTATGGTCTGTTGCCGACCGGATCTGGAAACCTTATGTGTTTAGGATTCTAAACGTACGACTACGATATTAGAACTAGCATATAAACGTTTCAGAGAGATAAGGATGATTTGAACATCAGTCCTAAATAAAGATCTAAATTCACCTTATTCGGTGTATAGATCAAGATGGCAAGGACCCGTAGCGGAAACATGAATGCAAATGGAAACAGAAACCAACCCCCAGTGATTGAGAAAATACCGGTTGTGGAAGCCACTGCTAAGCCAATAATGATGGCCGGAGTGCAAGCGGTGATCCAGGCGATGTTGGATCGTCAAATGGAGGAAACTAGACGTTTGCCCCAGCAAAATCGAGAGGAAGCGACTATACAGATCGAACGGCCCGAGTCGAACGAAGGGTAGACTGAGGAGGGGAACTACAGTGGAACCGTTGGTCAGGTCAACCCACCAATAGTTCGAAAAAACAACCAAGATGACAAAGTCGAGAGGAATGGATGCAAGTATAAGGATTTTTTGACTTGTAAGCCATCGACTTTCACTAGAAAGGAAGATCCGATCGGGGTCATGGATTGGATCTCGGAGATGGAGTTAGCTTTCATGACGTGCGGTTGCAGAGGAAAACAACATACCACATTTGCAGTGCGTCAGTTTCGAGGAGGCGCTGTACATTGGTGGAATACCTTGGGGAAGACTCTGAGCCCCAGTGAGCCCCTGCAACTGACATGGGCAGAATTTCTGGTGCAATTCAAATGAAAGTACTGCTCAGCTCAAAACCTGCTCGAGCTAGAGAACCAGTTTCTAACCCTGAAGAAGGGAAGCATGTCAATCGATGAATACACGAACAACTTCACAGAAAAGATGGAGTTTGCCTTGTGTCTTGTTCCGGATGAGCTGACAAAGATCGACAAGTACGCTAAGGGAATCCATGGGAGTATGCAGTGCCAGTGCGTCAGGCACCTACTCTGGAGGCAGCTATCTGGGCTGCCAAGTCTGTGGAGGATATGATTAAGGGAAGAGCTGCCAGCAAAGTTGAGGTTGGCGAGAAGAGGAAATTTGAAGGGTCTGCTAAACCCAACAAAAAGAAGAGCAAGTTCGGTTCAAAGAAGCTCGGGGGAGGAGGAAATGAATTTAAATGGTGCGAGAAGTGCAAGAAGAAGCACTTGGGAAAATGTAGCGAGGAAATAACCTGCTACAAGTGTGGGAAAACGGGGCACTATGCCAATGAGTGCACCATCAACAAGAGGGTGTGCTACGAGTGCTGTGAAAAAAGGGCATATTGATAAGGATTTCCCAAAGAAGAAAGATGCAGGAAGGCCCAACATACCACCAAAGCCGAAGGCGAGAGCCTTCCAGATGACGCTAGAGGCTGCGAAGGAGGCAGCAGACGTCGCTTCAGGTACCTTTCTTGTAAATGGTTTGCCTGCAAATATATTATTTGATTCCGGAGCCAACTATTCCTTTGTATCGCATAGATTTGGTGGGAAATTAGCATTGCCTGTAGAAAAACTAGATAATGCCCTGATTGTAGAAGTTGTCAGTGGCAAATTCGTACCTGTTAGTGATCATATTAGGAACATCGTCATTGACCTAAACGGAAACGAATTCCACGAAGGGCTATTAACCATAGAGTTAAACGGTTTCGACATCGTTTTGGGTATGGATTGGCTAAGCGCCAATGATGCCGAGATATTATGCCGAAAGAAGATAGTTAGGATTAATCCCCCTGGAAAGGAGTCATTTATGGTGTACGGGGACAAACATAGAGTGAATTCTGGAATCATCTCCCTGATGAAAGCCAAAAAAATCTTTGTCCAAAGGATGTGCATCATACTTGGCATTCGTAATCGATGCTAAGAAGGAAAAGAAAGAGGTGCAAAATATACCGGTCGTATGTGATTATCTGGAAGTCTTTCCTGAAGATCTTCCCGGATTACCACCTGATAGACAAGTGGAGTTTTGTATAGACTTGTTACTAGGAACAACACCGATAGCAAAGGCACCTTATCGACTAGCACCAACGGAGATGAAGGAGCTTATGACGCAACTCCAGGAGCTGTTGGACAACAATTTCATTCGACCTAGTTCATCACCCTGGGGAGCTCCGATGTTATTCGTGAAGAAAAAGGACGGAAGCATGAGGATGTGCATAGACTACCGAGAGCTGAATAAGGCAACAGTGAAGAACAAGTATCCATTACCGAGGATTGATGACCTATTCGATCAGCTGCAAGGTTCGAGCTACTTCTCAAAGATCGATCTTAGGTCAGGATATCATCAGTTGAAGGTAAGAGAGCAGGATATTGAGAAGACTGTATTCAGAACTAGATATGTACACTACGAGTTCTTGGTTATGTCATTCAGACTAACCAATGCTCCCGCAGCATTCATGGATTTGATGAACAGGCTTTGTAAACCATTCCTTGATAAATCTGTGATAATGTTCATCGACGACATTCTGATCTATTCGAAAATCCAGGAAGAGCATGGCAAGCATCTACGAGAAGTGTTGGAAGTGTTAAAGAAGGAAAAGCTTTACGCTAAGTTCTCCAAATGCGACTTTTGGATACGAGAAGTCCAGTTCTTGGGTCACATGATTAACCAAGGAGGGATAATGGTTGACCCCGCAAAGATCGAGACTGTGATGAAGTGGGAATGTCTGAAAAGTCCCACGGAGGTTCGGAGCTTTCTAGGATTAGCCGGATATTACCGACGATTTATCCAAGGCTTTTCTTCAATAACTGCTCCATTAACAGCTTGGACCCATAAAGGAGCTACGTATACATGGAGTGAGAAACACGAAGAGGCATTCGAAAAACTAAAGAAGAAGTTATGTGAAGCACCAATACTTTATCTACCCGATGGAGTTGAAGACTTCGCGGTATACAGTGACGCATCTGGAGTCGGGTTGGCTTGTGTTCTGACCCAAAGAGAAAAGGTGATAGCATACGCATCTCGACAATTGAAAGAACATGAAAAGAACTACCCCACTCATGATCTGGAGTTGGCAGCGGTAGTATTTGCCTTAAAAATATGGAGGCATTACCTCTACGGCACGAAGTGCAAGCTTTTCACTGATCATAAGAGTCTACAGCATCTCTTTAATCAGAAAGAATTGAACATGAGGCAACGACGCTGGCTAGAGTTGCTCAAGGACTACGACTGTGAGATACTTTACCACCCTGGTAAAGCAAATGTTGTTACTGATGCTCTCAGTCGAAAAGTCAACCTTGAAAGGAAGAGGCCAAGAGCGTTGAGAATCGAAGTCGTCTCGACAATTATGGAAAGTAACAGGAAAGCCCAAGAAGAAGCTTTAGGGAAGAATACCCGAAAGGAAGAACGTTTGGGCAAAACGTTAGTAATCGGTACAAACAGTCGAGGACTGCAGGTATTCCAAGATCGGATTTAGGTACCTAAGACGGGAGGAATAAGAGATCTTCTGATGGAAGAAGCACACAAGACCATGTACTCAATTCATCCCGGTAGCACTAAAATGTATAGGGACCTAAAACCCTACTACTGGTGGCCGACGATGAAGCTCAATGTTGTGAAGTACGTGGCCGAGTGTGTAACATGTGCAAGAGTTAAGGCACAACATCAAAAACCGTATGCGAGTTTAGAACCTTTACCTGTACCCATCGGTAAATGGGAAGACATCACCATGGATTTTGTGACTAAACTACCCAGGACAAAGAACGGACACGACATGATTTGGGTGGTCGTGGATCGTTTCACCAAGAGTGCACACTTCATAGCAGTCAACGAGAAGTGGTCTATGGATAAGCTCGCAAATGCTTACGTGAAGGAAATTGCAAGACTTCACGGTGTTCCTCTTACGATTGTATCAGATCGTGATATTCGTTTCATGTTGAGGTTTTGGAGGAGTCTACAAGAGGAGTTGGGTACAAAGTTGTGTTTAAGTACTGCTTACCATCCGCAAACTGATGGCCAGAGCGAAAGAACGATTCAAACGCTGGAAGATATGCTGAGAGCATGTACCCTCGAGTTCCAAGGGAACTGGGACGAGCACTTACCTCTGGTATAATTTTCGTACAACAACAGTTTCCACTCGAGCATCAAGATGGCACCTTATCAAGCCTTGTATGGACAGAAGTGTCGTACGCCGTCTTGTTGGCTTGAAGCCGGAGAAAAGCAGTTTATGGGCCCCGAGATAGTCCATGAGACTGCTGAGAAACTAAAGGTGATTAGGGAAAGGATGTTAGCAGTTCAGGATTGTTAGAAGAGCTATGTTGACAAGAAAAGACGACCGATGACCTTCGAAGTTGGGGATTCGGTTTTGCTAAAAGTCTCACCGTGGAAGGGACTTATAAGATTCGGGAAACGAGGAAAGCTAAGTCCAAGGTTTATTGGACCGTTCAAAGTTCTTCAGAAGATTAGGAACCAAGCTTACAAGCTGGAATTGCCCAAAGAACTCGATGGTATTCATAACACCTTCCATGTGTGTTATTTGAGGAAATTCACGGGAGATGTTCCAGACATAATTCCAATCTCATAGTTAAGGATGGATGAGAATAAGAGGTTGATCGAAGAGCCTCAGGCAATTATTGACCGTAAGACTAAGAAGTTACGACGCAAGATAGTCGACTTAGTGCTAGTCCGATCGAAACATTTGAATGGGCCGAATCTCACTTGGGAAACAGAGGATGACATGATGAATCGCTATCCATATCTGTTTGCTAATGCATGATTCCGGGACGGAATCATCCTAAGGGGGAGAGAATTGTAACGCCCGGTTTTCAGGGCTAAGCATTTTTGACGATGTAATAGTCTAGGTCAACTATTGTAAATTTTTTTTAATAAAGATGAAATATTTGAGTATTATGTGAATTATGTGAATTTTTATGCTTATTATGTATTTATAAATATTTAATAAATAAAAGATAAAAATAAGCGTCAAAATTAAAATGTGAGATAAGTCCGATATCTCTACATAAAGTCGTAGTGGTCGAAACAAGGATTCCAAGGATATAAAGAACGCCGAAATCCGAGTTATAACGAGGAAGTTATGACCCGTCGAAGTTTTACGGCAAAACCGGCACGACACCGGGAGACGTAAATAGTGAATTTACGATGGAGGACTTTTTAGCCTTAGTGATCTAAACTAAAGTTGTAGTATATGTTAAATTGAGAACATCCATAAAAAGAACGCCCAAATCCGACTTCGTATGAGGAAGTTATGATTTTTCTAAGATTCGGCTTAACAGTGCACAACCCGAAACTCGAATTTTATTTCGAGCAGTTTTTGACTTACGCAACCTAAATGAGAGTTGAAGATCTCATTAATAGGAACTCAACGGTAAAAAGACAAAAGAAAAAAGAGTCTGTATGTAGATGTTATGAATTTTAGGCGGACGTTTAACAGTATAATCTCCTTGTACTGTTAAATTTAAGATCGGTCGAGAATTAGATGATGGAGTAAAAATGAAAGTTGTAGATATTATTTTTACCTATGCGTGGATAATAAGAACGTCAAAAACGGAGGTCGTATGTGAAAGTTACGGATTTTAGAAGTCGGAAGTGTGTTGTGCGAAAATGGGTGATGTGGCACGATCTTAGCCATTACTTTCTCCCCAAGTCTTGCCACTAGATGGTGACATGTGGCACCAAGTTCAGCCAATTTTCACCGTATAAATAAAACCTCTCCCACCCTTATTTTCTTCACACCTTTATCATTCTTTCTTCTCTTTACTCTCTCTCTCTAGAACCTCTCTCTAGCCCCGAAACCCCCCGAAAAGCCTAGGGAACCTCCCTAGCACGAGGCGGAAGCCCCGGAGTGATCGAAGGCTCCAAGAAGAAGAGCTTTTCAGCTCAGGAACGCTGCTTCAAGAAAAGCCCGGTTTTCTATAAAACCCGATGTAAGTGAGCTAAGCCTACGCTATTTTTAATATATCGTGTATTTAATTATAGTAACGTTATTAGGAACTTATAATAAGTACTTGGGCTATTATTATGGGCTATATAAGTATTGTTTAACGCTTATATAATAGTAATAATAGCTAGACTATTAATTAGTCTCGACGAATAATAGACTAAACTCTAGTGGTAATAATACTAGGTTTCGTCGAAGGAAATTATTTTTAAGAAGCGAAGCGCTGTCTGAGTTCGGATTCACCACCTTTTCAAGTGAGTGCATAGTTACTTTCAGCTTACACATAGATATGAAGTATTTTATATAAATTACGTGCTATGTGTGCATATTACCTGAATACTTGCTATCTATGTTGGATGAATATTTTTATACATGTTTTCAATGATTTAAACTGTATATTTATTTCATATCTACGAAAATGTTGGGGTAAAACATGGGTAGATGTATTAGTTGTTGTGTGATAAAATGAAATAATGAGAGGCCTCGTTATAGATGTTTTTGATGATCGAGTCATCTAGCGGAGTATAGATGACGACCACGGACTATTCAAGACAGTCCAGTGGAACACTAGCAGGCTCGCAACCTGTAGGTGTTTATTTGAACTGTGTGTTCAACAGATGTACTCCATCCCCCCACATGGTTGCCTTAAGGACATTTATTGCTGAGGAATCCCCTTAGCAGTAGTGTCCGTCCCGATGATAATCTTTAGGATAGGTCCCTTATGATAGATGCTTAGGGACGTAATGTGAGGATAACGAGAACGGGTAATCGGGTTACTGTTGGTTGAGGAAATTAATAAACTTATTTATTGTGGGTTGAAAACCCTATGTGCTCACTAGGCTCCCAATCCTGACCCACTCAGTTTCTTGTATTACAGGTAGTGGCGCATGTAGTAAGACCTATGTTGTATTGTTTATGCTTATGGTCTGTATCGAATATGACATCCCAAGTCTTTTTAATGAAATATATTTCTACGGAAATGCTTTTGATAAATCTCTATCATATTTTGTTTTGGGACAAACTCCGCAACACTTTTATTTAAAATGTTACTCTGATTTGTAAACAAAGCACAAACAAAATCGGTCTTTTCTGGCCGTGATTTTGGGGATTTCACACACCTAGTTTATAGGACCACAATCTCACAAAAACCATAGGCACTCAACATCTTTCCGTTCCATAACAGAAATATGCCTCAACAACCAACTCGCGGAAACCCTAGGCCAACCCCACCCGAAGTCAACTCAGTTGCATTCCAGGCAGCTGTATCTGCTGCAGTCACCGCGTCCATGGCACAAATTCACCAAGGGAACAATGGAGGAGTCAATGGACAAGAGGCTGGAAGTTCAAACAATGGGATAAATCAAGGACCTACCAAGGCATGCTCCTACAAAGACTTCACCAATGCCAAGCCACGAACCTTTAATGACACTGGGGGAATGTTAACTCTAAAAAGGTGGATCGAGAAGATAGAATCAGTGTTCGAGATATGCGAATGCCCCGAGGAAATGAAGGTGAAGTTTGCCGCATGTACTTTCATTGATCAAGCTCTCACTTGGTGGAATGGACACGTAGAAGCCATGACTCTTCCCGTATCCAACTCTATGCCATGGGCGAAGATGAAAGAAATGCTGATGGCCGAGTACTGCCCGCGAGGCGAAATTTAGAATATGGAACAAGAGTTGTGGAATCTCACCGTCCGAAATTCCGACATTGACACATACATATCAAGGTTTAACGAACTGTCTTTGTTGTGCCCTGGCATGATTACTTCGAAGGGAAAGAAAATCGAGCGATTCATCTGGGGACTAACCTCCCCAATCCAAGGAAATGTGATAGCTGCAAATCCCAAAACCTTCGACAGTGCCAAGAGATTGGCCAAGAAACTGCACGAACACAACAACAAGAAGGGTGAGAAGCCTGTGGAGGCTGAAGGCAAGAAGGAGAGTGACAACAAGAAAGGAAAGAACAACAAGAGGAAGGGACGTCAAGGCTCAGAATCATCTAAGAAGCAACAAACAGTGACAGTCAATGTTGCAACCATCCAAGTTCCCTCCGCACCACATGCTCCAGTCTCAGCTGCCCCAAGTGCTCCTAGGTAGTATTCTAGAAATCTCCCAAAGTGTAACAAGTGCAGTCTCCATCATAATGGTGAATGCAGGGAGATGCACTGCACTAGTTGCAATCGCAAGGGTCACACAGCAAAATATTGCAGGATCTATCCTCCCCGAAATCAGCAGCAAGGAAACAAAAACAGTAACAACCGCAACAACAACAACACCAACAACAGCGACAACAATGCAGGACCGAGCCACACCTGCTATGGATGTGGAAAGACTGGGCATTTCCGTCGAAACTGCCCCAACAACGACAACAACCGTGGGAATGGAGGAACAGGAAGAGTGTTGACCATGGGCCAGGGAGAAGCGGTTCAGGATCCCGCTGTTGTCACCGGTACGTTCCTCCTAAACCAAACTTATGCATGCATCTTACTTGATACCGGAGCAGAACGAAGCTTTGTGAGCAATAGATTTAAACACTTGTTAAAACAACAACCCCAGAAGCTTAATGAAACCTTTACGGTGGAAATGGCCAATGCGAAAACAGAATCCACTGGGGAAATCTATATCGGATGTACCCTAACCTCGAACCAAAACGTCTTTCGAACAAACTTAATGTCTGTTTCCATTAGGAGTTTTGATGTGATTCACTACTAGAAAACAGCCCTTTAATGACGCGCAAACAATGACACGCGGTCATTTACGATACGTAAAAGCAGGCGCTCTAAAAATAATGTCATCTCTTCTAAAATTTGAAGGATAAAGGACACAATTTTGTGCGTGCCCTAAAATTATTGTCCAACAAAAAAATTAAAAACATGGAGGGCACCTATTTAAAAGTGGGCGTCGTCTAGAAATGTCGCTTTATATTTTTTTAATGAAAGGCGCGTTCTTTAATTTTGCAGCTGGGGGGAAACGAAAATCCCAAAAGTTTGAAAAGCCGCCATTGTTATCCTCTACCTTATTTCCTTATTTCTTTTCTATCCCTCTCTATATCTCTCTCACTCTAATACCCAAAAAAAACCCTAATTTCATCACCACTCCTCTTTTCTCCCGCAACAAAATCGCAATATCACCAAATCTCTGATCCCGTCTTTTGAACAGATCAAACCCGCAGGGGTTCTCGATTTCTCTATGTTGATGTGTGGTGACACGAACAAAAAAAGAGTGTAGCGAGTCTGCCTTTCAATTTCATTTGTCGGATGCTTCAAATCGACTCTTGTTTTGTCTCCTACAGGGGTTTCTTTATGCGTTCCCTTCACCTCCGTTGATGTCGTTTCCCAAGGCCAATCTGGATAATCAGCATCATCAGTAAGTGGATGCTTGTGTTCTAAATTCATCTCAACCCTACATCAGCCTCACGTGATAATGTGATTCACGAAACGGCGTCGTTTGCTGATGAAAGTTGCCTTCTTGCTTGCTTCCGGTCAGCCTGACATCACATTGAGATGGAAGACTTGGTGGTGGGTTCTCCTTGTGGTCGGTGGAGTTTCTCCCAATGATTCTTTCCACTCTTACATTCCCTTTAGTCGACACCTCTTCTTCTTTGCTACTTACTCACCCTAAATCAGGTAATACCGACACCGACCTAGCAGTGGGGTTTCCTTCTTGACGGTGGTGGAGTGTTTCCCCAAAGCTACTTTGATTTAGTTCATCTTTATATTCTATTTGATTAGGGGTTCTTGTTACTAACCAAACAGTAGCCGGATGGGGAAGAAGCCGAATGGTTATTTTTCTTTTTTCTTTTTTCTTTTTCTTGAACCAGTGACAAATTGACAATCAAGTAAGTTTGTTTTGATCAGGTTCCATGTATGCTATACAGACGTGTGGTAATGTATATATGGCTTTCAAAAACAAGGTACTTACTTACTTTTTATTATCCATTTCTCTTTAATTATTGCAATTATATCATAATATCACTGGTCTTTCAGGATGCCAGCATGGTTGTCCCATTGCTCTCACCTGTTCTTTTACCAATGGCTCAAAGCATTAGACCAATCCTCTCACAGATTGCATCAACCCCAACTATCTATTTTGGGGTAACAATTAAGAAACAATTTTTTTAAATATAAAAGGAGTGATTCCATTTGTACAGGCAGAAATGACTTTAAAAAACTTAGAGAACCTTAACCCTCGCATTATGAAACAAATTATACCATTGATTGAGCAACTTCCTCCTTTGTACATGGAGTTGGCTAATGGAAGAGACAATTTCTCTCCACAACCAGAAGAAACTCAAAGACTGGTATCTATTATTAATTATGTAAATGTAAATGTAAATCCTTTTGTTGAAAGTTGAAACATTATGAAATTGTTGTGCAGATAAAATCTTAATATGGAATCTCAAGGAATCTTTTAATTAAATTCAAAGATGATACGATTGATCCACCTTAGCTCAGGTGCTTAGCTTAGAGTATGCCATTAGTTCAGTGCTGGATATGTCAATTCGTTCACTCCCTGGTGATCATGGACTTCCTTTACAAAAGGTTTGGTTGTTGTTGTTTCTGTTTGACTTATTGAATTAATAATATATCTTGTGTTGTAATTTGTAAACCCATTTGCATTGATCAGGCTTTGCCAGATGTCCCACCGGGAATGGTGGATGTTGTAAACAGGGGTGGAGAGCTATTTGCAAATTTAACTGCAGGGACACTTGAATAGATAACTTAAATGTTCCAAATAAGCAGTTAAAAATCCCAAAATCTCCCCCTATAAATGATGAATTGAGAGTCTGAACTAGCTCAAGAACTCTTGAACTTGTTGCATGTAAGTAATACTGTTTCTTATTCTTTTACACTTTTTAAAATAATCTAATTTGGTTTCAATATTTGTTCAACGACTTTTTGCTTTTGCCCCAATTTTTTTCATTGTTGTTTCATTTTAGAGTATAACATTAACATATACCCGAAAGATGCATCATTTTTTACCTGTTACCATGGTTGTGGAAAAACTGAAATGTTGTTGTTGCAAAAATGACCATTTTACCCTTGTGTTATACCTTAAAAATTAAGTTGCCACAAATGTCTGTTGCAGCAGAAGGTCTGATTCGAGGAAGATCATACAACATTAGGCTTGATGACCAAGTTCTACTAAGATTCTCACCCACAAACCCTGAATCAACTTATTACTTTGGTGACATGGTAAAAATAAACCTTTGTAATTGTTTTTTGACTTAATTCAGATAGAATTGCTTACTAGGTTAAGCAAAAAAAAACTTGGCTTAATGTATTTAGGCACTACTTGTTTACCTATTGACATTTACACCCCCCCCCCTTTTTTTCCTCCAGACAACTCCTCTCATGTTCTCCCTTCATGGTGGCCTAAGAAGGTTTTACATTATTTTAACGATATTTTTCTTATAGTTGGATTTGAAAACTGAAGTCTAATAGCTTCTTAAGATCAAAACTAGTGTAAAACCTTCTTAGGTTAACATATTTGTTAGAGTTGAAATTTATTCACAATCAAAACAATTTGTAACTACTATGTCCGGTTAAAACTACTATTAATAGTATTTATGATTAAATTTCATGATCAATCTAAGTTGCTAATCTTATTGTAATTAAATATATTTTCATCTGTATTGTTATTTATAGAAAGTAAAATCTGATTTATAACTGTTCTTAAATAAAGTCATCTGTTATTTACCATCATTTCTATATAGGGTAAAATGTTCATTTACTCATTTTCCGACGGTTCATTCAGTACGGCACTTTATTCAGACATACATCATTACCCATTCAACCTCTTTTCAATGTTAAAACTACTATTAATAGTATTTATGATTAAATTTCATGCTATTTTTTTGGGTACAATTCTCTCTTTTTTTGGTGGACTTATGGATTTGACTTGATGGCAAAAAGGAGATAGAACTTTGCCTCATGAACCAGTACAAGATATTGCCCCACCTCCCCTTGAAGTACAGTTGCAACAGGTGGCTTCCCCTTCCGTAGTTTTAACATGTTTAACTTGAACCAGTACAAGCTAACCATGATAGAGCTTCAGTTAGAAGCCCTGTGGAGTCCAATAACAAGGATCTTCAAGTTGTGACTATGTCTGTTGGAATAAACACCTTGAAAAGAGAAGCGTATGAGGATAAAGCAACAGCTAATGCACAAGCCACACCTACAATAAAGGAAACTCCATCGGTTCCTCCCCCTGCAAAAGAAGAGCAGAGAATTATTGCATTTCCTCCTAAACAGGAACATGAGGTAAATGAGGGTGTAACGTACAAGGGTAAGGTAGTTGCATCAGGACCTGATGTTGTCCCTGAAACTGTCCAATCTAGATTGACTTCACAACCAGGGAACTTACCTCAAACAAAAGATCCGGACCCTTCCAGAAAGTACCATGGTCTACTGTTTGCTGGATTTGAATCTAGAGAGAAAAAGGATAAGGCTGGATCTTGTTTTGAGGTTACTTATATACCCCTGAATCAACTTATTACTTTGGTGATATGGTAAAAAAAATCTCAAACCATCTTATTTTCCTTAATTCATATCCTTTCTTTGGTTAAATTACTTATATACCCCTGTGGATTTCTGATCACAGATAGGTGGAACTCTTACCTTTTTACACGAGGAAGAAACCAGAAGATGTCTTGAGGTACTAACATAACAAGTATAACTTGCATTTTTTGTTCCATTGACATCAGTACAAGGGTATTTACGTCTTTTAACTCGTTTGGTTCATCTGTTCCAGCTTTCAGTAACCTTGGAGTTATCCGAGACTATAAGTCGTCGCTCAGCACATCCTTCTAGAAAATATTCCCCAACAATTACAAAGGTTTATCATCTGATTCTGTCGGATTTTTTAATTTTATTTAACTTATCTGAATTTATATATACAGATATCCTAACAACCATATACATTACATCTCCTTCATCCTTCTCTACGTGTTCTCAGAATCAAATCAGGTCTGCTATCTCACTTTCAATAATAATGATTATAATAATAATTATTATATGGGTTATAATAATAATAATAATAATAATAATAATAATAATAACAACAACAACAACAGTAATAATAATAATAATAATAATAATAATAATAATAATAATAATAATAATACATGGATGATATAATTTGTATAATTTGTATTATTGTATTACAAAAATAACACCATTCCTGTTTACAATGTGATGAATTGTCCAAGAAAGGAAGAACAATAATGCCAATTGAATTTCAGGTTCCATTTTGTATTATTGGATTACAAAAATAACACCATTCCGTTAAAGAGGTACTGTTTAGAATCTTGCATGTATATATGACTATATGTACTTCATACAAGTTTACATGATACTCTTCAATAAATATAGTTACTTTCTACTACTGTGTGACTTTTTATCCCCTGACACTTTAAATAACAGGGCAAGGAGAGCATTCTAAACATTCTGGAAACTTTAAAAGAAGAGGGATATGGGTATACAGAAGATTGTGGAAGTTTTATTCATGTTTCTTGTAGATGACTTGGTCGTTCACTTTGCAACAAAGCCTCCATCACTTGGTATGTGTTGTTATCTTCTCTCTAGTCTTTACTTACACTGATTTTACTAAAAGTGGCATATTTCTATATGTGCTTGTGCTTGACATAACAAGTGCTATTGGCTACTTGTTGTGCCTTTGAAGGGGTATGATTCTCATCACATCACTGAAGAACATCTAGGTGGCAAAATAATATCACGTTCTGTTCTTCTTTCTGCCTTTGAAACTGCAAGAGATGTTGGAGCCCTTAGAGAACCTAAGGACAAACTGGAGAAGTGAGTTGAAGAGCTGACATGGAGATTAGACTTTGAAAAGCATTTGAGGGTATATTTTTTTTCATATTTCTTGTATCTAATTAGTTTGTAAATTTTTGTTACAACTATTGATTTGTTTTATCTTTCCATGGAATGATTATTTGTTTGACATTAAATTTTATATAACGGATCTTATTTTTTGTATATGATATTTTATTTTCTATTATGAGACATTAAATACAAATTTAATTTGAAAATTAGTAATCTATAAATAATATTTTTTCTAAACATTTAAAATTATGATACGCAAAAATGTGTGTCATCTTCATTTATGACATGGCCTTTCTTGACAGGGGCTTTCTTGATACGCATTGTGTGTCATTAACACGCGCGTCCTAAGGTTACTACACGTGAATGCGTGTCGTCTTCCTTTATGACAGGGCCTTCTTTGATACGCATTGCGTGTCATAAACGTGCGTCGTAATTGCACGTCGTAAATGAGCGTCGTAAATGTGCGTCGTCTCTCTTTACGACAGGGCCTTCCTTGACGTGCATTTGCGCGTCGTCTGAGCCTTTTACGACGCGCAATGAGCGTCGTAAAAGGCTGTTTTTCTAGTAGTGATTATTGGCATGGATTGGTTAAGCCCCCACCATGCTGAAATTATGTGTCACAAGAAGGCCGTTCTCCTTCACTTTCCAAATCGCGAAACCCTAATTATATACGGAGACAAACCCAACACGAACATTCGCCTTATCTCATGCATTAAGGCACAGAAGTATCTGCGAAAGAAGGACTTGACGTTTCTGGCTCATATAGTGGATAAATCCAAGGAAGAGGTCAACATTCAAGAAATTCCAGTAGCTTGTGAGTTCCCAGATGTCTTTCTTGAAGATCTTCCGGTGATACCCCCAGAAAGACAAGTCAAGTTTCGAATTGATCTTGTGTCAGGAGCTACTCCCATCGCCAAATCGCCTTACAGATTGGCTCTTGCAGAGATGCAAGAATTGTCCAGCCAACTCAGTGAACTTTTGGACAAAGGATTCATCCGACCCAGTTTCTCACCATGGGGGGCTCCAGTTCTCTTTGTTAAGAAGAAAGACAGATCTTTTAGGATGTGCATTGAGTATAGGGAATTAAATAAGCTCGCTGTCAAAAATCGCTATCCACTCCCGTAAATCGACGATCTATTTGACCAGCTTCAGGGTGCAAGCTACTTCTCTAAGATAGATCTGCGATTTGGGTACTATCAAATCAAGGTCCGGGAAGAGGATATCCCCCAAAACCGCTTTCCGAACTCATTACGGACATTATGAATTTGTTGTAATGCCCTTCGGTCTAACGAATACCCCTGCCACATTCATGGACCTAATGAATCGAATCTGCCGACCATTCCTCGACAACTTTGTCATCATTTTCATTGACGACATTCTAGTTTACTCTCGAAGCAAATAAGAGCATGGCCAACATCTCCGACAAATCCTGGAGAGAAGCTATATGCAAAATCTATAAGTGTGAGTTCTGGCTCCGTAGTGTGAAATTTTTGGGTCATGTTGTTAGTTAAGAAGGGATACACGTGGATCCTTCTAAGGTCAAATCCATCGAAGGATGGGCAGTCCTAACAACACCCACAGAAATTCGCCAATTTTTAGGCCTCGCAGGCTATTACAGGAGGTTCATCCAGAAATTCTCTAAGACAGCCAAGCCACTTACCATGCTTACACAAAAAGGCGTACTCTTCGAATGGACATATAAGCAAGAAGCTGCATTCTGAACTCTGAAGTAAGCACTCTGCAGTGCACCGGTACTATCGCTACCAGAGGGAACAGAAGACTTCGTAGTTTACTGCGATGCGTCGAATCAAGGTTTAGGCTGTGTACTCATGCAGCGTGGGAAGGTCATAGCTTATGCATCCCGACAGCTAAAGACACATGAAGTGAATTAACATCCCACGATCTGGAATTGGGAGCTGTGGTCTTCACCTTGAAAATTTGGAGGCACTACCTTTATGGTACAAAGTGCACAATTTTCACGGACCACAAGTGCCTCCAACACATCCTAAATCAAAAAGAGTTGAACATGAGGCAACGAAGATGGGTTGAGTTGCTAAACGATTATGAGTGTGAAATCAAGTACCACCCAGGCAAGGCTAATGTGGTTGCTGATGCCTTGAGTAGGATAGAATACTCGAATCGTCGAGTGAAAACACTCTCGATAACCATCCAATCCCACATGACCTCGCAAATCAGAACAACCCAGTCATATGCCATGAAGGCGGAAAACAGAACGAGCGAAGCATTACGTGGAATGGAAAAGAATCTCGAAGTGAAAGAGGGCAGAGCGTATTATTTCATGAACCGCCTTTGGGTCCCTAAACTTGGGGGATTCAGAGAAGTAGTCGTGAATGAAGCCCACAAGACACGATAATATATCCATCCGAGTTCAGACAAAATGTACTTGGATATTAAGCAACACTATTGGTGGACCAACATGAAGGCAGAGATTGCCACCTATGTTAGCAAATGCCTTACTTGAGCTAAAGTAAAGGTGGAATATCAGAAGCCCTTGGGATTATTACAGCAACCAGTAACTCCCGAGTGGAAATGGGAAAGGATTACTATGGACTTTGTCACTAAATTGCCCAAGTCAACAGATGGATTGGACACCATATGGGTAATAGTCGACAGATTGACGAAATCTGCTCATTTCCTGCCAATAAAAGAATCCTACAAAATGGAGAGGTTGGCGAGGATATACATCAAGGAAATTGTGAGACTCCACGGAGTGCCAGTATCTATCATCTCAGATAGAGATAGTAGATTCACTTCACGTTTTTGGCCATCACTTCAGAAAGCACTGGGAACACATCTCGACATGAGCACTGCATACCATCCACAAACGGATGGTCAAAGCGAACGAACCATTCAAAAACTTGAGGACATGCTTCGCACATGTGTGATAGACTTTGGGAAGTTGTGGGATACCCACTTACCCTTAATCGGATTCTCGTATAACAACAGTTACCACACGAGCATCAAAGTTGCTCCTTTCGAGGCATTGTATGGACGCATATTTAGATCACCGTTGTGTTGGGATGAGGTAGGTGACACCCAGCTAGCAAGAGGACAGACACCAGGCGATGCGTTAATGGGACCGGAGATCATACGCGAAACAATGGAGAAAATAGTTCAAATCAGGGCTCCACTACAATTATCACGCGACCGACAGAAGAGCTACGCTGATAAACGGTGAAAGCCCTTGGAGTTTCAAGTCGAGGATCGGGTGTTGTTAAAAGTCTCTCCCTGGAAAGGGGTTATTCATTTTGGAAAACGGGGAAAGCTGAATCCATGATACATTGGACCCTTCGAGATTCTTGCCCGAATCGGTCCAGTGGCGTATAGACTATAGCTACCCACTGAGCTCAGCAGTGTACACCCTGTATTCCATGTTTCAAATTTGAAAAAGTTCTTATCCGAAGAAACCCTCGTCATTCCCCTTGAAGAAATACAAATCAACGAGAATCTCCTGTTCGTCAAAGAACCAGTCGAAATCATGGACAGGGAGGTGAAGCGTACTAAGCAAAGTCGCATTCCGATTGTGAAGGTACGGTGGAACGCGAAGCGTGGGCCAGAATTCACATGGGAACGCGAAGACCAAATGAATCAGAAGTAATGTCACCTATTCTCGCATTCTTGAACCTACCTTTAGAAAGAATTTCGGGACGAAATTCCCTCTAACGGGGGGATGATGTCACAACTAGGAATTTTGATGCTTGTAACAACAACAATGAAAACAATTGTGAACTAAAAATGTGAAAGCATGTATGATGCTTACTGAATAACAATAAAACTTCCATCAAACACTTTATTCAAGCACTGCAAATAGTCAACGGAGAATTGGAAACCCTAGAAATTCCGGTTTAAGTCCATTATGGATTAGGATTTCCTTATTGGGCCTAATGGACCAATAAGCTTCCAAGTTGACTATTTTGGGCTTAGGACTCTTAAATGGGCCCTAATTGGACTCACTTTCATGAAACTTAACATTTTGAGCCATATTGGGCCTAGAATGAAATAAAATACCCTAATGGACCTTATTGGGCCATAACAAATTCTATTAGCCCTAATGATCCATAAATAAATATTTTTAGCTACATTGGGCCAAAAAATCATCAAATTGGGCCCACAATATGAATTTAAGCAAAAAAGGCCCAAAACTCTCTTCTTTCTTCCTTTTTCTCGGCCCAAAAAGAAAACAAAAAAAAAGAAATAAGAGAAGAGTTGACTTTAAGAGGTGCCACCTCCTTATTCCACACTATGCACCCATGCATGAACCAACATGTATCTAGACTAGTCATCTCACCCTCTCTCTTCCCCCTCTGTCTTTTCCTTCGGCTGAAGACACCAAGCACACACACACCTCACAAATTCTCTCTAAACCACTCTCAAGATCATCCTCTTCTTCTTTGAAGATCTAAAAAATTTGGCTAGAAATCTAAAGATTTTCGTCAAGTAGTTCACATCCTTGGTAAGTTATTTCTTTGATTCATAACATATCTTCTTCATTTCATCAACAATCTCCCTTATCTCATACAAAATTCGTGATCTTGCCTCTTAGGACACATCTAAGTCAAAAATCCTCTAAGAAGCTTGCTAGGCCGAGAATAGCATCAAACTTCTTCTATTCTTCATCAAAATCGAACCCACAAACTCAAGGTGAGTTCATACCCCTCTTTTTTGGTTTTTACTAGTTTTATGGGGGAGAATACAAGTAAAAAGTGTAGATCTATGTGTATGTGTGTGCTATGTATGATTTTATGCATGTATGTGTGATTGTATGTGTTTATGTGGTAAATATGCAACAAAAAGAGTAGAAAACTCGAGATCTATGACATAAGAAGTAAAACAAACATGATCTAAGGTATACCACACTAAAAAAGTCAAGAAAAATTCCCTCTAAGATTTAAAATAGACATATTGTAACATAAAACAAATTTTGGGGCTTAAATTGTCAAATAAACAATAGTTGGTGGAAAAGTTGCTTTTCACGGTTTTCTTGAGGGAAAAAAGAGTCAAAACAGTTAAAATAAATGTTTTTGTGACAATTATGCTCTTCAAAGGACTTGAAATGTAAATAATAGCTCAATAGGCCAATTTTTGGGCTTTTCGGCCCATTAAGCCCCAGGTTGCGAAAAATCTGATTTTCAAAGGGCTAAAATGAAAATTTTCTCAAAACAAGGGATAAAAAGGGTAAACAAAACCATTTCAGGGGTTAAAATGCTTTTCTTTACAAAAAAGGATCAAAAATGTAAAGTTTTTGGATTTTGGGCCAAAATTATAAAAGTTGCAAAAAGTTTGGACTTTAGCCGAAAAATACTTTTCTGGAAGGGCTGAAACTGATAAAAGTAAATTTTGAGCTAAAACCATCACTTAAAAAGTCTTTGTGTCAAAAATGACAAGAAAATGGTTTTTAGGGCCTAAAATGTCTTTTTATATATATATAAGGGGCTAAAATTGTAAATTTTTATCCAAGAAGGGCTGAAATGGTCAAACCAATATTTGAGTCAATTATTTTATTATTAAGATATTTGGGTCAAAAATACCAAACCACAACTTATGAAAAATGGCAAGATGGATATACATAAATTCCGAATATCGGTCTCGTGTCGATACAAATTTAACAATTGTTCAATTAAACATTCCGACAACTATACTATACCCAAAACAAGTAAACATTAAATTCTATGGGCTTGAAAGTTCCAAACATGCTTATTGTAACATCCGGATTTTCAGGGTTATTATTGTGTAGTTTAATCTTTTGATTAAAGGAGAGACTCGACGAGTTGAGGATCCAACTGGCCGAGTCGAGTCGGGTTTCTCACGCAGGTTTAATGAGTGGACTCGGTGAGTCAAAGGAGGGACTCGCTGAGTAGGTGCTGGCCAGAGAAACCCTAATTTCTCGGGTTTCGGACCTATTTAAAGGTCCTTATGGCCTTCATTTGTGGCCACTACACCCTGAGAAAACTTGGAGAGCAGAGAGGAAGCTTGTAGTGCAAGAGGAGGGTTAATTCATCACCCTTTGGAGTGTCTTAGCAAAGGGAAGGAAGGATTTCGATTTGGGCTTTCTTGTGGGACTCAAAGCTTCAATCATTTCGTTCAGAGCTGCTGTAAGAGGTAAGGATTCATGTCCATCTTCGTTGTTTAGTAGATTTCATGAATCTAGGGTTTCTTCATGCTTTATTTAGCTTGAATCCAGAGTATGAGAGGTCCCATGGTGAAATGATTCCTAGATCTGGACCTTAAGAGGTCCAGAGAGCCCCTTCCATTCTTCTTTATGCCTTTTCCTTGGAGTTATGAGCTAGGGTTGTCATGATAGGAAGGATTTCACCAAAATAAGCATAGAGAGCCTTGCATGTGTACCAAGATTCGACCTTTATGTGGTTATCGGTCATAGGGAAGTCAAATCTATGGATTAGAGGAGCGGATCTGACCTCATAAGGTCAGATGAGTGTTGTCATGGGAACAACTTGCCGAGTTCATGATAGGACTCGACGAGTCGAGTCGGGGTTGCCCTGCGATTCGTACCAGGTGTAACTCGTCGAGCAAGGGGTTGACTCGACGTGTCAAGCGAGGCTAGGAGGAGGATTCCGTGGACACGTGTGGACTCGCCGAGTCGCCCATGTGCACTCCACGATTCGGGTCAAAGTTTGACCGTTGAATTTCATTGACTTTAGTGTTTTGGTCAAGACTGACTTAAGAGAGTTCAGGGAGGGGTAGAATGGTCTTCTACCCAATCTTTAGAGCTGAGACAATGAGAGAGTATTGATCGGGGATGTTATTGGAATAATAGGAGGAGGCCAGGTCGGGACGTTGCGCACGAGAGTTTATCCGACTTCGTTGAGGTGAGTCTTCTCACTATACTTTACCTAGAGTGGTAACAGAGTTATGTGACAGTGTATCTTAGAGTTATGTTCCAGTGTATTTGTATGCTATTTATGTGTTAAGATTTATTGCGATATGTGATATGCATGATTCAGAGTTTTCAGAGTTAGGACCAGTGGGTCCATAGAGTTAGGACCTTTGGGTCCATAGAGTTAGGCCAGAGGGCCCACAGAGAGTTGGGACTAGAGGGTCCCACTGAGACACACTGACCAGAGGGTCAATATAGTTATAGCCTTGAGTGGCTAATATGTGTTAGAGTGGTATTTTGGGGAACTCGCTAAGCTTCGTGCTTACAGTGTTTTGTGTTATATGTTTTAAGTTTTCTCAGTATCACGGGACGGCACCGGCTCGGTTGTACACACCAGAGGAAGCGTTTGTTTTGAGGATCTTGGTTTATTAATTAATTGAACAAAAGAGTCATGTATTGTAATTTAAATAAAAAAGGGGGTTTTTATGAAAAGTGTTAAAGAGATAAGCGATTTTAAATGAAAATTTTGTTTTGAAAAGTTTCGGTGTTACAAGTTGGTATCAGAGCCTTGGTTTGAGGGATTTGGATGCACCTTCGGGTAAATCTGGACTCAATCTGAGGAAGTAAGAAAATTTTCAAAGAAATGATTTTCTAAAAGTGAATAAGAGTTCAAAGAGAAAGCGTGAAAGAGCAGTGTGTACAATCAGCCAGAGCCCAAATGGTGATTTCCCAAAATACCCTTACTTTTGTGTTATGAGATATTTATGATGCATTTTATGAGATATTATGCATGCTAGAGACAGGCTAGGTACTTCATATCTTAGGACTAGAGTGGCCTGATTTGTGATGCCTTAGCCTAGGAGTTGTTGTTATATGTGATGTGCTTTTGAGTATGTTATGAGTGAGAGTATTCAGTTGGAATCCTTTTAGGGGATTTGAGTAGAGGAGTAATCTAGGAGAGATGCCTAGATGAGTACCGTGGTGCTTATCGAAAGAATAGTTAGAACCCGCGAGGGGTAGAGTTGCAGAGTTCGATGGTACTTTTGAGGATGAGCAGAGCAAGCGGAGTTATCACCCAGAGTGAGTTCTATGTATTCTTCGATGCCCGAATGTTGCTTGCTTCGTGCTTTGTGGAACTCTCGATGATGGGAGTCAACTACCAAGTGAATATGACGATATTCAGGAGGTAGATGGCTGGCATCATTAGGAGCTCTTCAGTAGCTAATGGCGGAGAAGTGGGAGGACCAAGGAAGAGCATAAGGAGTAACCTTAGCCAGATGAGTACGTTGGCGGAGTAGAGCATTTCTTTGAGGAGCGAGCACGCGTGGAGGAATTAGTGAACGAGAAGGTTGAGCAGCTACTTAGGAGCTCTGGGATGGTCTGTGTTGAAAGTATGGGTAGATGTGGCAGGTAGTATGGGCTCGTACTACTGAAAGCAGAGGACCCATACTCGATACAGGGAGTATTCTGAAGGTTCTAAGTAGCAGATTAAGGAGTGATGTTATGGTTCGAGTACCATACATTGGAGCAGATTGAGGAGTGATGTTATGGTTCGAGTACCATACATTGGAGCAGATTGAGGAGTGATGTTATGGTTCGAGTACCATACATCGGAGAAGATTGAGGAGTGATGTTATGGTTCGAGTACCATACATCAGAGCAGATTGAGGAGTGATGTTATGGTTCGAGTACCATACATCGGGGAAGATTGAGGAATAATGTTATGGTTCGAGAGCAGATTGAGTAGTGATGTTATGGTTCGAGTACCATACATCGGAGCAGATTGAGAAGTGATGCCATGGTTCGAGTACCATGCATCTTAGCAGATTGAGGGGTGATGGTATAGTTCGAGTACCATGCATTGTAGCAGATTAAGAAGAGATGTCATGGGCTGAGTACCATGGTTCTTAGCAAATGATGCTTGTGATTCTCCGCTTGTCCGGTCAGGATTGACTGATGGAGTTAGGACGCGATGGGGTTTTAGGCCTGAGGGCCATGATTGAGTCCGAAGAGGCATCCCTGAGAAGGAGGTCGAGAGCACTTCAGAGTATTTTGGTAAGATGTCAAATGTAGTCGCAAGACTCAAGGATTAGTAGAGAAAGCATTTATGGGGGATTGCGATCTGAGTGAGCAATCAGCCGATGGAGGAGATGTCACCTTTTGTGACCTGATGGGTGTTATTTATGTTTCCTGTGGGAAACATGAGAGGCATGAAATTTCAGTTTTGGGTTTAGGAGTAAACCCTACGGGTTGACATCGATGACGATTCTTCCACCAGAGTATCACGCAACATGTCTGCCGCGAGGAAATGATCTACCATGAGCCGGTAGTCAGTGGGGACTGAGATGGTCAAGGACCACATTACACCCTAATTGAGTATAGTAGGGTGTGTGGTAGCGGTATCAACGGGTAATCCAGACGAGTATATCAGAACGGTGGCTCTTCTGTCTATGATGGGTATTGAGTATGGTGGTGGAGTCCCTGTCCTTGTGATGATCCATGTGTTGGAACGGGGGTTGAGAAGTCGAGGATGAGGAGTATGATGATCTATTGTTTCAGTCTAAGAGTTAGTGATAGTACTGGACAGTTGAGATGTTCGGTATTGGGATGGTATGAGACTTCGAATGGCTAGAGGCAGTCGTGATGAGAAGTTCCTGAGGATTTCATCGGAGATATAGGGTATTTGAGGTTTCTTTATCTCTATGTGGGGAGATCATTGGGCGTTGTGTGGCACCTTCCAAGCGTAGGTGTGATGTTTCTAGTGGAAACCGTCTGTGGGGTAGATTGTTGATATGTCAATTGGTGATGGTTCGAACCCTAAGTGGGGAAGAACCAGGTATTTTATAGAGAGATCCAAAGATTTGTGCAAGAGCGGATAGGGGTTGGATTCAGAGACATGCGGCTCGAATTCATGAGACCAGGGTCATTGGTGATCAAGGAGAGTTGCAGAGCGAGATAATGCATGTGGTACGTTTTTGAGAAAGGATGAGTGTCTCCACGGCAGGTGGTCAATGATCGGGAATCTGGTGGTGGTCAGGGCTGTTCCAAGTGGAAGGCTCGTAAGGATGGTATGGGCAGTTGAGAACTTCTAAGTCGAAGTATGGATTGTATATGCCCCTTTTGGGGTAGATAGAAGATGATCGAGCAGCCGACTCCCGGGCCGGTATGTGTATTCTTGCCTGTATTTTGAGCAGTAGAGGAAAGGATTTCAGAGGATAACCAGCGTGTTCTGAAGCGATAGAGCTTTCTCTGTATTCCAATTGAGTGTTTGGATACACCGAAGTTGCGCATTGGGTAAAATGAAGAATTAATTATGGGGTTTAGAGAAAATTTATTGTTGTATCTGTATGGTGTTGGGAGTAGGAGATCAGCGGTTGAGGCAGGACATTGTGATGTTCTGTAATGGTGTTCCGTGGTACCCGGGTATAATATCCCGATTTCGGAGTTATTTAGAATCTTGAGTTTGAAACGAATAGTGGTGTATCATGTATCTACGGTTCCAGTGGGAGCCCTTCGAGTATTGGCATCAAGAGGGATTATTTAAGAAAGTGGATCTCCACAGAGGTAGGTATTTTGTTATGACGGTTGCCTCCAGAGTCTGTGATGCATATTCGGGTCGAGTATGTGTAGCTATCTATGATAGTCTGCAGAGCATGAGTTAGTGGACGTAGTGTGGTGTTGTGATGCTACGGGGAGTCATAGTGCTCACAAGTCAGAGAGAGGGAGTTGTGATACTACGGGAAGCCGTAGTACTCATTAGTCAGTGGGTGTTGTGATACTGCGGCGAGCCGTAGTATTCATTAGTAAGAGGGTGTTGTGATACTGCGAGGAGCCGTAGTACTCACTAGTCAGAGGGTGTTGTGATACTGCGGGGAGCCGTAGTACTCACTAGTCAGAGGGTGTTGTGATACTACGGGGAGCCGTAGTACTCACTAGTCATCGAGAGGTTATCGTGATGTTGCGGGGAGCCATAGTACTCACTAGACGACAAGAGAGTGTGATGATGGAGTGTTCTCCGATCAGTGTATGATGCGTAAGAGTTTTAGGCTTGAGTAACCCTAGTATTGAGTTTTTGGAGCCTGGTGGTTGAACCAGGGGCGAGACTAGGGTCTCCATCTCTGTCGGGAATAATTATATTTTGTTTTGAGTTGTGATTGTCGCAACATGAGGGAATTGGAAAAGTGGTATTCGCACGGGGCGCAGGTCGAGTCAAGATGAGTGTCTCATTGGGAAGCGAGGTTCCAACTTTGGGTCGGACCAAACTATTGAGTTGAGTTTGGCATTGATGGAGTGTGGGTAAACGAGATGAGATTCTAGAATTCTGAGGTAAATCCTTGGATGAGGGGTATTGTTGTCATCAGATGTCTAAAACCTGTATAGGTCAGTACTCGGGTATGGGAGATTCGGCGAGATGCGCAGCAGACACCAGAGGCCAGAGTTGAGTCGATCCTTGGTTGGATTGTATTTTTCGTATGATGAAAAGAGAATTTTGTGACTTGCGTGTCACTAGGCCGGGATAGTGGTCACGGGGAGGAAGTTAGTGAGATATTTTGTATCATGTTATGGGTGACCTTTGGAGGTTCAGTTGTGGAGTCAAAAGCTGACCTGGTGCTCAGTATTTAAGAGGGATATGAGAAATGAGCTAGAGCTTATCATGGTGATGTCTGATGACACTTCAGAGCGAGCGAACGATTCAGATGCTCGAGGACATGCTTTGGGCATGTGTATTAGATTTCGGAGGGAGTTGGGACACGTATTTACCTTTGGCTAAGTTTTCCCATAACAACAGCCATCATTCGAGCATCGGTATGCCACCCTTTGAGGTGTTGTATGGGAGGAAGTGTCGGACTCCCATATGGTGGGGAGAGGTCGGGCAACGTGTGATGGGCAACACTGAGATAGTGCTTCAAACGACCGAGCAGATTTAGCAGGTCAGACAGTGGTTACTGACGGCCCAGAGCCGTCAGAAGAGGGGAAAGTTGGGACCCCGATATATTGGTCCATTCCGAGTGATTGCGAGGGTAGGCCGGGTAGCCTACCGGTTGGAGCTACCTGCAGAGTTGGGCCAGATTCATAACACCTTTCACGTATCACCGCTGAGGAAGTGTATAGCCGACAAGTCGGCAGTGGTACCATTAGAGGATATTTAGATGGATGCGAGCCTGAACTATGTTGAGAGACCAGTTACGATTATGGATCGGAAGATCAAGGTTCCGAGGAACAAGGAAGTGCCCCTGGTGTAGGTCCAGTGGCAACATCGGAAAGGGTCAGAGTTGACTTGGGAGCCGGAGCGAGAGATGCGTGAGCAGTATGCAGAGTTGTTTGCGGAGTAAGACTTCGAGGACGAAGTCTGATTCTAGTGGGGGAGAATTGTAACATCTGGATTTTCAGGGTTATTATTGTGCAGTTTAATCTTTTGATTAAAGGAGAGACTCGACGAGTTGAGGATCCAACTCGTTGAGTCAAGTCGGGTTTCTCACGCGGGTTTAATGAGTGGACCCGGCGAGTCAGAGGAGGGACTCACCGAGTAGGTGCTGGGCAGAGAAACCCTAATTTCTCCAGTTTGGGACCTATTTAAAGGTCCTTATGGCCTTCATTTGCGGCCACTACACCCTGAGAAAACTTGGAGAGCAGAGAGGAAGCTTGTAGTGCAAGAGGAGGGCTAATTCATCATCCTTTGGAGTGTCTTAGCAAAAGGAAGGAAGGATTTCGAGTTGGGCTGTCTTGTGGGACTCAAATCTTCCATCATTTTTTTCAGAGATGCTGTGAGAGGTAAGGGTTCATGTCCATCTTCTTGTTTAGTAGATTTCATGAATCTAGGGTTTCTTCATGCTTTATTTAGCTTGAATATAGAGTATGAGAGGTCCCATGGTGAAATGATTCCTAGATCTGGACCTTAAGAGGTCCATAGATCCCCTTCAATTCTGCTTTATGCCTTTTCCTTGGAGTTATGAGCTAGGGTTGTCATGATATGAAGGATTTCACCAAAATAAGCATAGAGAGCCTTGCATGTGTACCAAGATTTGACCTTTATGTGGTTATTGGTCATAGGGAAGTCAGATCTATGGATTAGAGGAGTGGATCTGACCTCAGAAGGTCAGATGAGTATTGTCATGGGAGCAACTCGCCGAGTTCATGAGAGGACTCTACGAGTCGAGTTGGGGTTGCCCCGCGATTCGTAACATGTGTAACTCGTCGAGCAAGGGGTTGACTCGACGTGTCAAGCGAGGCTAGGAGGAGGATTTTTTGGACACGTGCGGACTCGCTGAGTCGCCCATGTGCACTCGACGATTCAGGTCAAAGCTTGACCGTTGAATTTCGTTGACTTTAGGGTTTTGGTCAAGACTGACTTAAGAGAGTTCAGGGAGGGGTAGAATGGTCTTCTACCCAATCTTTAAAGTTGAGACAATGAGAGAGTATTGATCGGGGATGTTATTGGAATAATAGGAGGAGGCCAGGTCAGGACGTTGCGCACGAGAGTTTATCCGACTTCGTTGAGGTGAGTCTTCTCACTATACTTTACCTAGAGTGGTAACAGAGTTATGTGACAGTGTATCTTAGAGTTATGTGCCAGTGTATTTGAATGCTATTTATGTGTTGAGATTTATTGCGATATGTGATATGTGTGACAACCCGAAATTTCCATTTTGTACAAACCATTTGAAGCCAATAGAAGTAGAACAGTTACAGTGAAATTCCAGACTTCGAGTATAAGTTTGGCAGTTTTTCAGGATTTACACTTAAGGAGATATCAGGAGAGTGGATGCACTAGGGTTTCGTGCAACACTATTATTCCAACACTCTGTTATATTAGAAATCATTTCGGGAATAAAAATATTTTCTGCCAAAAATATCTCAAGACTATAAATAGAATTCTGAACCAAATTATGTCATTAGTTACATTTCCAACTAGAGAAAAGTCATTTTCTCTCTCACGGATCTTCGAGTGTTTATCCCAAATCGTGAGTACACTTCTCTAGTTGCCTTATAATGCTTATAATGTGCTTAATAACTTAGATTACATAGCAAATCTGTGAGATTCGGGAGTTTACCGCCCAAGAACGTTCTTGGAGAGTAAACTCCTATATGTGGCTTAAATGCTACCTAGTCTTTTCCCCATGTTAGGTAACGAACTTAGGCTTGTATATAAGTGTGTTTAAGACTAGAAAACAAACAAGAACACCAAGATTAGGGTGTTCACGGCCCAAGAAGTTCTTGGACCGTGAACTCCAAAATCAAAGGCTAAAGAGTGCCTAAACCACTCCTAAAGCCTTGGACATTAGACTAGAATTATTCCTAGCTAATTTGTGGACCTTAAAACATCAAAAACCCATCCCCATGAGAGATTATGGCCGTAATATCTAAGGGAAAAGGTTCATGGGCCATGAACATCAAGGAAGGGTACCATAGTATGCCTAATGCCTTCATTAGCCTTAGATAATTGTCTAAAACCTTTCCTAAATGAGTTTGGGACTTGAAAGCACAAAAAGACCCACTTCCATATGAGTTTACGGCAGTAAAATCAAAAGGAAATGGCCTTAGGGCCGTAAACTCCTAAAAGGAGTGTTTTAAAGCCCTAAACTAGTCCAAGGATTAAACTACCAAGTAGAACTCCTTCTAGAAATCAAGTAACACTTCAAAACAAATAATGTCATTATGTTTGAGAGCTTACGGCCATAAACTCAAGGGTTTACGATCGTAAACTCCTTGTGTGGTGTTTATTGAAGAGTAAACACACATATAAGGGCCTTTGGAACCCTAAACCCCTTTAGCCTTGTCCCACAACAACTTAGAGGCAACCCTTAGGACTTATAACACTTATACAAAGTGTGTTCATGTTCTAGAGTTTCCTAACTTAATTTATGAGTTGTCATTTGTCTAATTAGTTATATATATACTCATTATATGATAACTAGGCTCGTGCGTGTGAACAAGTCTCCGTTTGCCACCTAGCACAGTATCTGACACTTCAATCCAATCTACTCACCACAAGTGAGTTCATACCCCTTAATCAATGTTTTAACTATTTTAAATGTTTTATGGGGGGGATACAAGTAGAATCATGCTACTTATTATATCAATCACATGTGATTAATAAGCAGCATTCAAATGATTTAATACTCATTAGCCGTTTTACCAAACAGTTTCCTTCAAATGTTTTTCATAAATACTTTATGTGTTTAAAACTCCTTATTAAACTGTTCATTTTACTCAGTATATTACATTTCAAACTTATTTACAATTGTGTTTCAAACAAATGTTTCTTTATACTAAACTGTTTTATCAAACCCATGCCTTCAAACCGTTTTATAGATTGACATCAAATCGATCTTTTCTTAAGATAATAATTATGTTCAAAGGTTTTACAAAACTTTTTTATGCTTTTATATTATAAATTGCATGCCTCTATATGTATAGTTATATAATAAATGTTTAAAAGACTTAGGAAGGCTATCCACCCTATTTCCTTTTCGCGCTTGAGATGTGGTCTGGTGGGATATCGGGTACTCGTCCAAAGGTCGTTTAAATATTAGTTATATAACATATGTACATATATAGTCATAAAGGCCCTTCCAGTTCATCCCATGCCCTTGGGTAGCAAGGGTGTACATCCATGTCCATACTTACCAGTTAGATTACTAGTAAACTACCTTAGGGGTGGTTTAGAAAGATACTAGAACTATTACTAGAACACAATATCATACTATGAGTCAGTTCATTCATGAGTCAATACTTACTACTATGAGAACATATACAACTATATTAGAGAAGAACATATACAACTATACTAGAGAAGAACATATACAACTATACTAGGAAGAGAACATGTACAACGATACTAGAACGAGTACATTACTATACTTGCTAGGTAGAGAGCACGTACATTACAGCTAGAACAGTTCATTACATATATATATATATATATATATATATATATATATATATATATATGAATACGTTAATAATTGTGATCCACTGTATCGGAGCATGCCTTAAATGTCATGGCCCGAGTTGTAGCCAGAGTCTCTTGAAGGGAGAGTGTGAGTTTGCGTATAGATCTATACTGGATTGACTATCCTACACCTTGCTGCTAGCTACAGCCGGACCTGCAGGTCTGCGGGTGCCAAACGTTATTCCGTTTTTACGACCTACATTTGTCGTTGTTTATCCAGTCGATAGTATGGTACAATTAATCACATGATGCCTTATTATAAATCTGGTTTAAGGTAGTTAGTACAGTAGTAGTTCCTATAATACAACACTACAGTACTACATTAATTTCCCCTTTTCATATTTTAGTGATCATTTCACTTAAACATTAAATGTAAAAACTATATTTTGTAAATGACAGTTACACTTGGGAAAATTACACACTTTTACAAGAATCGAACATTTAGAACAGTTAAGTCTTGGTAGAAGACTACATTGAGAACAGTTAGGTCTTGGTAGAAGACACACTTTACATAATAGTAGGAATCATAGGGATTTCTAGGGTTTTTCAAACGTTTACAGTTGTTTTACAAACATTTTTACACTTACAGTTCATATACATTTTAATACTTACAAATTCTTACATACAAATTAAGACACTAAAATACTTATGATCTCACCAGCTATAAAGCTGATACTCGCTTTCAAAATTACTTGTATCCTCAGGTCATCATAGACAGGTACCGATGCAAGGATTAGGGAAGATGGAGCTCGTTGAACACTCATCTTTCATTTTGATTTATGCTTTAGTGTTTATCAAAATTTGACAGAACACACTTGTATAATAATTATATTATTAACGCAATGGATGATGTTGTTGCTTGTTTACTACTTTACATTGTTGTGATACTATACATGACGTCCTCCGCCCCAGAACGTTTCTGCCGTTCATGGTTTTGGGGTGTGACAATATGCATGATTCAGAGTTTTTAGAGTTAGGACCAGTGGGTCCATAGAGTTAGGACCTTTGGGTCCATAGAGTTAGGGCCAGAGGGCCCACAGTGTCACACCCCCAAACCAGAACGACGGAAACGTTCGGGGGCTGAGGACGTCATACTCAGTATCATAACAGTTCATAGAAAGGAAAGTACACACCACCATACATACATATATATATATATATATATATAAAGATTTCAAAAATGTTTACATCATTGTATTCATTACATGCTCAAAAGATAAATGCATAAACATCTTTCAAAAGAAATAATTAACGTCAGCGCGTTAATCCCCAAAAGTTGATTTCCAAACTTGCTTAACGGTTCCCTGAGAATACAAGTTAATTCAAAGAAAAAGTGTCAATAATTAAGTTGGTGAGTTCATAAGTGGTTTAGAAACATTGAATGCCATTCCAAAATGAGTGTATATTTTCCAAGAAAATCCCTTATTTTCTTATAAAAGAATGAAATGCATGAGAGTATTTGTGTTGAAAAATGTAGCTAGTTGAACCAAGAAA
Source organism: Lactuca serriola (assembly GCF_051521515.1). Taxonomy (NCBI): domain Eukaryota; kingdom Viridiplantae; phylum Streptophyta; class Magnoliopsida; order Asterales; family Asteraceae; genus Lactuca; species Lactuca serriola. The sequence continues at coordinate 65,646,290 of NC_136412.1, read as the reverse complement.
ATCCCTTATTTTCCTAATAGTTGTTTGGTTTGTATACAGGAAAAACCCTTATTTTCCTAACATAACTGGCAGCCTCTAAGACCGAAAATCGCAAGCAACCGACGTGCTTAAAAGTTGTGGCATAGTTTTATATAATAAAGCTATACGAAGACCGCACTTGTTAGATGAAGAATAGTTTTAATAGCTACTCATTCATAAAAGAATAATACCATAATAATTGTATATCCGGTGAGTTTTATAACCATACTAAACATAATATGCCTGTAGCGACGTTCTTCAGGCGTCGTAGCGTTATGACAACTGTCACCCCAAAAGACGGACTGTAGCTAACAGTCAGGGCGCGGGATCATGACTTCCCGTATAGATCTACACACATTTGACACGTTCTCCGAACGGGAGACTCTGGTTATAGACAGGACTTGAAGCGGTACCTTTTCACAAAAAGGTATGATTTGAAGATGTACACGTCTCACGGATTCTCAACTAAGTCTGTATTAAAGTAGTAGTTTTGTATGCAAAGTTTATCCTTTTTCACAACATTTGACAAAGCATAAATCATAAGTTCTTTGGATGTATAAAACGGTTTAGTAAAGAATGTTACCCTTGATTTGATGTATTTGTATGTAAACGTATAAATAAAACATATTTCTATTTATAAACATATTGTATCCCAAGAGGGTAAAGTTGTGTTGTGAGGTGTTTTGCATGATAATGACTTCATAAGACAGTTAAAACAACAGTATGAAAAGTATATAAAAAGATCGATGTTTCACACGATTTTAGTCGTGTGTTTACTTGTATTCCCCCCCCCCCCCCTAAAAGAGTATAAAAAGCATTTAAAAACGTATTTAAAGTGTGTTTGCAGGGGTATGAACTCACTTGATTGAAGTGGTTGATTTGAAATAGTCGAGAGAAGAATCGAGCAGAACTTTGACAGGAAGAGTTGAAAGCGGGGGAAAATCTCGGGAACACAAAACCTTCCTTCGGGACTTGAAGGTGAAAACCGGTGCTTCGGGAGGGCTTCGGGAGCTTAACCGCAGAGTTTCAGCACGAGAGATGGAAGAATGGAGCACCTAAACCCGGCACCCCAAGAGTTCTATTTATAGGGGCATTTCTGGTGTGCCACGCCGTGGCTAAGGTTGGCCACGTCGTGGGGAGCAAGCCCTATCCCCTTCCGTTGATTGGACGCCCTCAGTCGCTTGCCGGGTCGTGGCCAAGCTGTGCCACGTCGTGGGGGCCTGACAGCCTCGGATTTTGGACCCCGTACTTGTAAAATCCGTAACTTTCGCATACGAGCTCCGTTTTCGACGTTCTTTATATGCACGCGTAGCTGAAAATGTTATCTACAACTCTCGTTTAGACTTCATTGGCAAATTTTGAATTTATTTATAATTATTTATTTTTAACGGGCCGGAACACGAAAAGTCCGTTAAAAATCCATAACTTCTTCATTTGATGTCCGTTTTCGTCAGACTTTTCGCCGTTGTGCTACTAATGTTGAGACCTTCGATTCTAATTTAGGTTGTTTTGGTCAAAAGTATCTCGAGCTCTATTTCGAGTTTTTAGCTGTCTACTGATATACCCGAATCTTGGAAAAATCATAACTTTCTCATACGAAGTCAGATTTGTACGTTCTTTTTATGTACGCTCACGGTTTGATGTTATCTATAACATTCATTTAGATACTTAAGGCTAAAAACTATTGTATTGAAACTTCGTGTTTTTCGTTAAATCGGTGTTGCTGGTTTTTGTCGGAAATCTTAGAATGGTCATAACTTTTTCGTTATAACTCGGTTTTTAGTGTTCTTAGTATTTCTATAAACCTTGACACATTATCTAGCAAAATAGACATCCTTATAGAGACTTTTACACATTTTATTATTTCAAAAGTATTTACAATACTTGACTTTTTAGGTCATTACATAGAGTTGAAATATCGGGTTGTTACATCATCCCCCCGTTAGAGGGAATTTCGTCCCGAAATTTTAATACAAAAGAGAAGTCTTAGGGGCTGAGGAAGAGGTGCGGATATTTCTGTTGCATTTGGTCTTCCCGTTCCCATGTGAACTCGGGTCCTCTCTTAGCATTCCATCGAACCTTTACTATTGGAATGCGACTCTGTTTAGTTCGTTTAACTTCCCTATCTATGATCTTGACGGGTTCTTCCACAAAGTTAAGATTTTCATTTAGTTCGATTTCATCGAGTGGGATTACAAGTGTTTCGTCGGACAAACACTTCTTCAGGTTCGATATGTGGAATACTGGATGTACTTTGTTAAGCTCGATTGGAAGTTGGAGTTTGTAGGCCACTGGACCAACTCTTGAGATGATTTCGAAGGGTCCAACGTACCTAGGATTTAGCTTTCCATGCTTTCCAAAGCGTATCATGCCCTTCCAGGGTGAGACCTTCAGTAGTACACAGTCGCCAATCTGGAATTCCAAGGGTTTACGTCTTTTGTCGGCATAGCTCTTTTGCCTATCCCTTGACGACTTTAGTCGTTCTCGTATTTGCACGATCTTTTCAGTCGTTTCTCTGATGATCTCCGGACCAGTGAGGGTGCTATTAGGGACTAGACCTTTTGCCAATTGCGTGTCGCCCACTTCCGTCCAGCACAGAGGTGATCTGCACTTACGGCCGTAAAGGGCTTTGAATGGAGCGGTCTTGATACTAGTATGGTAACTATTGTTATAAGAGAACTCGAACAAAGGTAAGTGAACATCCCATGCCTTACCAAAGTCAATTACACATGCTCGCAACATGTCTTCCAAGGTTTGGATCGTCCTCTCGCTCTGTCCGTCAGTTTGTGGGTGGTATGCTGTGCTCATATCCAACCTTGTTCCCATCGATTTTTGCAGCGATTGCCAGAATCTGGAAGTGAATCTGCTGTCTCTATCTGAGATGATGGACATCGGTACTCCATGAAGTCGTACGATCTCCCGGATGTAGGTTCTTGATAGTTTTTCCATCCTATCGGTTTCCTTGATCGGTAAGAAATGGGCTGACTTGGTTAATCTGTCGATGATTACCCAAATAGTATCTTGGCCACTCTGAGTTTTGGGCAGTTTGGTTATGAAGTCCATGGAAATCTGCTCCCATTTCCACTCAGGTATTTCAGGTTGTTGGAGTAGACCTGAGGGTTTCTGGTGTTCTATTTTTATTTTGGCGCAAGTTAAACACTTGCTCACATAAGTAGCAATCTCCGCTTTCATGTTTGGCCACCAGTAGAGTTGCTTGAGATCTAGATACATCTTGTCTGACCCTGGGTGTACGGAGTATGGGGTCCTGTGTGCCTCGCTCATAACTACCTCTCTGAATCCACCAAACATGGGTGTCCAGATACGGTTCATGAGATAGCGTGCTCCGTCACTCTTGATTTCTAAGTTCTTGTCCATTCCCCTAAGGGCCTCACCTGCCACGTTTTCGGGTTTCAAGGCCTCTATTTGAGCTTCCTTGACTTGCATTGATAGGTGCGAATGGATCGACATAGCTAATGACTTCACTCTTCGGCCAGAGTACTCCTTTCGACTAAGGGCATCAGCTACGACGTTTGCCTTTCCCGGATGATAGCGAATCTCACATTTGTAGTCGTTGAGCAACTCGACCCAACGTCGTTGTCTCATGTTTAACTCTTTCTGGTCGAAGATGTGTTGGAGGCTCTTGTGGTCTGTAAAGACAGTGCACTTGGTACCGTAAAGGTAGTGCCTCCAGATTTTAAGAGCGAATACCACTGCTCCAAGTTCTAAGTCATGAGTGGTGTAATTGACCTCATGCGTTTTCAGTTGTCGTGAGGCATATGCAATAACCTTTCCCCTCTGCATTAGCACACAACCCAGCCCTTGCTTCGAAGCGTCGCAATACACCACAAAATCTTCGGTCCCTTCCGGAAGAGAAAGGATAGGTGCACTGCAAAGGGCTTGTTTCAAGGTTTGAAATGCAGCATCTTGCTTTTCTCCCCAGTTGTAGGTCACACCTTTCTGGGTTAAAGCGGTAAGAGGCTTTGTGATGCTGGAGAAATTTTGGATGAACCTTCGATAGTAACCAGCAAGACCTAGAAATTGGCGAATTTCTGTTGGTGTAGTTGGTGCAGACCAGTTTTCGATAGCCTTGATTTTCGAGGGGTCCACGTGGATTCCTTCCTTGCTGACCACGTGACCGAGGAAGTCCACCTTTCTAATCCAAAACTCACATTTTGAGAATTCTGCATAAAGTCTCTCAGTCCGTAACGTCTCTAAGACTTGTCTCAGGTGTTGACTATGTTCTTCTTTATTCTTTGAATAAATGAGTATGTCGTCTATGAATACTATCACAAATTTATCCAAGAATGGACGACATACCCGATTCATTAGATCCATGAATACGGCCGGGGCGTTGGTTAGTTCGAACGGCATCACTACGAACTCGTAATGTCCGTATCTCGTCCGGAAGGCCGTCTTGGGAACATCACTCTCTAGGACTCGCAGCTGGTGATATCCCGACCTCAGATCGATCTTGGAAAAGTAGTTGGCTCCTTGGAGTTGATCGAATAAGTCGTCGATTCAGGGTAGGGGGTATCGGTTCTTGATGGTAAGTTTGTTGAGTTCTCGGTAGTCGATGCACATCCTGAACGATCCATCTTTCTTTTTCACGAACAACACGGGTGCTCCCCAAGGTGAGAAGCTCGGCCTGATGAATCCTTTTCCAAGTAGTTCATTCAGTTGGCTGGATAGCTCCTGCATCTCTGCCGGGGCTAATCGATAGGGTGCTTTGGCTACTGGGGTAGCTCCGGGAATCAGATCGATTCTGAATTCGACTTGTCTTGCGGGTGGTATCCCTGGAAGGTCCTCGGGAAACACGTCGGGAAAATCGCATACGTCGGGCACATCCTTGACGTCCTGGACTTCGCGTTTCACATCTACAACATGTGCTAAAAATGCGTGACACTCCTTGCGTAGGTACTTCTGAGCTTGGATACTTGAGATGATACTAAGAGTGGTACTAGGTTTGTCGCCCAAGACAAGGAAGGTTTCGCCGGTTGGCAGGTTAAGGCGAACGGCCTTATCGTAACATAAAATGTCTGCACGATGTGAACTCAGCCAATCCATGCCAATGATGACATCGAAACTCTTAATTGAGACTGGCATGAGGTTGATTTGAAAGAGATCATCATTTAGAGTTAGGATGCAGTTTAAATATATCTCCTTAGTGCCTTCGGTTTTCCCGTTGGCCATTTCTACTATGAATGGTTCATTTAATGATCGTGGTATTGGTTTTAGCATGCCTTTAAAGTCGTGACTCACAAAACTCCTTTCCGCTCCACTATCAAACAAAATGCATGCATACGAGTTATCGAGAAGAAACGTACCCGTAACAACAGTAGGGTCCGCAATGGCTTCACCTTGTCCCATTGCGAAAACTCGGCCCCTTCCACCGGTACTCCTGTTGTTTGCCTTCAGGCAGTCCCTGCGGTAGTGCCCTATGTCCCCCCACTCAAAGCAGGCGCGGCTTATTCCGGTATTAGCAGTGGGGGCGGATTGTTGGGTTTTCTCTTTGCAATAGCGGGCTGTATGACCCTTCTTATTGCACCTGGTGCATTGAAGGTCACGGCAGAGACCGTGGTGGTGGAAGTTGCATTGGTTACATTTCGGTAGTTTTCCATTGTATGAGCTTGTGGGGGCAGATTTGGTAGGTACAGTAATAGTGTGGGTCGCTATCACTTGTTGTTTCTTGGGGTTCTCCTGGAGGGTTTGTCCCCTCCTCTTGTTCCAAGGCTTACTCTGGCCCTGAGCCTCCCTAGGTGGATTTGCGGTTGCTGCAATGGTACTCTGTTTCACTCCATGGTCGATGAGACGTTGAGCCAGGCGTTTAGCGTTGTTGTAGGTGATAGAGTTGGAGGCTAGGACATGCCCTTGAATCTGGGGTGACAACCCCCAAATGTACCTTTCGACCTTCTTCGATTCTGGGTTGGCCATGGTAGGGCACAAAGCAGCGAGATCGTTGAACCTAGCTGTGTAGGCGACTAGATCAGACCCAGCCATTTTTAAATTCCAGAGCTCCTGCTCAAGCTTTTGCACTTCGCCCCTTGGGCAGTACTCTTCCAGTAGTAGAACCTTCAGTTCTTCCCAACTCATGGCGTTAGCGATAGTGAGCGTCACTGAATTCACATGGCTTTTCCACCAAGTGAGGGCTCGATCTATGAAGGTGCAAGCAGCGAACTTAACCTTGCTTGTTTCTTGGCACAAGCAGATCTCGAAGACCGTTTCGGTCTTTTCAAACCATTGCATTAGTGCAATGACTCCTCCACTGCCATTAAAGGTCTTTGGTTTTGAGTTGGAGAACTCCTTGTAAGTACACTCCCTTACATGGCCCTGGCCTGTGCCACGATTGGGATGATTCGTGCTGCTTCCTGTACCTTCATTTGCATTGGAGTTTATTTGAGAGAGGGCTGCTGCTACTGCTGCTGTGATAGCAGCCTGGACCATTGACGGATCATAAGTTAGTGGTGGAGGTGGTGGTGGGGTTGCGTTGGTACGTGCTGATCTACGAGGAGGCATTGCGCTGCCAAAAGAAAAATGAGATATTATAAGTTTCGGTGGTTGCGAGTTGAATGATATTGAGTTAACTACCTTAAATAGATTAAGAATTTGGTTTGGCCAACACTGGGTTTTGAGCTTGATTCATTAATAACGTTTGAATGGATGTACTTATGAATTGAACGGACTACACATAATTAAAACAAGAAAGAGATATGCCCTATATATATTAAACATATAGTTGTGTTACATCCGAGTTTAGACAAAACTTTTTGACCTTTCTAAAGGTCTCCGATTACAGAAAGTTTTAAAGAAAAGAATATTCTTATCCGAAGTCCTAATTTATAACAAAATTTGAAATCCTGGCAAGCACTATTTGCGACGTAGGTTACGCTTGGAGCTTGACTCCGCATCTGATTGATTCGATTCCATTAGACGCCTATCAAAAGTGGCTTGTTGATCCCTTAACTCGGCTAGGGCTGCAATCATCTGTGCCTGAAATGCCTCAGATTGGAGTTGGGCATGGTCCTGAATTCCATCCAGCCTACGGATGTCAGAAGTGTGGACCTGCACTTCTACGTTGATCTCGCGGATCCGGTTGGCTTGAACTCCGGATTGATAGCATTGGTTGGCTAGTTTGCCAACCATGACCGGAAGTGCTCGGTCTGCCGATCCCCCGCCTCTGACATCATAAAAGTCTCGGCACATGCCATAGGGAGGGCGTAAGCTTTGTTATCGGCTCCAATGGTGGAGGTGACTTCCCCACACAGGAGTGGGTCCTTGGAAGTTCCTCACATGGACAGGAGGTTGTGGGGCCGGTGGATTGATAACCTCTAGCTCTAAATCTGTACCAGATTCATCTCCCTCATCCAATTCTATCGGCTCTTCGTCTTCTTCGAGATCTTCTTCCACCCATCCTCCATTACCTTGGTTGGGGTAGTAGGGGTCATTGGGGTGATGGAATCCAGCCATTTAGTCTGTACGAGAATAGGGTTAGGAATTTACTGTAAGCTAGAGCACATTTATTTTACCCTAATGGTTGATGATAACCCAAAAGCTCCCTTAGTATTATGCAATGACGTGCTTTTGGTAAGTTTTAAATTTTGTTGTCCACTGCAAACACTCCTCGGCACACATTAGTCGACTCTCGGACAAATATAGTTGATCAGGCTATATCCTTCCCAGTTCCGATTACATGTCCCAAGGCGTACCTGCACTGCACAACTTATTTATAATACTTCTAAAATGTTCCGATGTGAAACTGTTATTAGTACAAAATGAATGCATGCTTACTTTACAAAAACTAAATAAATTTAATTTCAAAAGTATGACTCTTCTCAGAGTGTTTTTGCCCAGTTAAGTTTATAGTTGTATACCAAAAATAGTTTTGATATACTTAATTCCCTATAAACGATGCTCTGATACCAATCTGTCACACCCCCAAACCAGAACGGCGGAAACGTTCGGGGGCGGAGGACGTCATACTCAGTATCATAATAGTTCATAGAAAGGGAAGTACACACCACCATACATATATATAAAGATTTCAAAAATGTTTACATCATTGTATTCATTACATGCTCAAAAGATAAATGCATAAACATCTTTTAAAAGAAATAATTAACGTCAGCGCGTTAATCCCCAAAAGTTGATTTCCAAACCTGCTTAACGGTTCCCTGAGAATACAAGTTATTTCAAAGAAAAAGTGTCAACAATTAAGTTGGTGAGTTCATAAGTGGTTTAGAAACATTGAATGCCATTCCAAAATGAGTGTATATTTTCCAAGAAAATCCCTTATTTTCTTATAAAAGAATGAAATGCATGAGAGTATTTGTGTTGAAAAATGTAGCTAGTTGAACCAAGAAAATCCCTTATTTTCCTAATAGTTGTTTGGTTGTATACAGGAAAAACCCTTATTTTCCTAACATAACTGGCAGCCTCTAAGACCGAAAATCGCAAGCAACCGACGTGCTTAAAAGTTGTGGCATAGTTTTATATAATAAAGCTATACGAAGATCGCACTTGTTAGATGAAGAATAGTTAATAGCTACTCATTCATAAAAGCATAATACCATAATAATTGTATATCCGGTGAGTTTTATAACCATACTAAACATAATATGCCTGTAGCGACGTTCTTCAGGCGTCGTAGCGTTATGACAACTGTCACCCCAAAAGACGAACTGTAGCTAACAGTCAGGGCGCGGGATCATGACTTCCCGTATAGATCTATACACATTTGACACGTTCTCCGAACGGGAGACTCTGGTTATAGACAGGACTTGAAGCGGTACCTTTTCGCAAAAAGGTATGATTTGAAGATGTACACGTCTCACGGATTCTCAACTAAGTCTGTATTAAAGTAGTAGTTTTGTATGCAAAGTTTATCCTTTTTCACAATATTTGACAAAGCATAAATCATAAGTTCTTTGGATGTATAAAACGGTTTAGTAAAGAATGTTACCCTTGATATGATGTATTTGTATGTAAACGTATAAATAAAACATATTTCTATTTATAAACATATTGTATCCCAAGAGGGTAAAGTTGTGTTATGAGGTGTTTTGCATGATAATGACTTCATAAGACAGTTAAAACAACAGTATGAAAAGTATATAAAAAGATCGATGTTTCACACGATTTTAGTCGTGTGTTTACTTGTATTCCCCCCCCCCCCTAAAAGAGTATAAAAAGCATTTAAAAACGTATTTAAAGTGTGTTTGCAGGGGTATGAACTCACTTGATTGAAGTGGTTGATTTGAAATAGTCGAGAGAAGAATCGAGCAGAACTTCGACAGGAAGAGTTGAAAGCAAGGGAAAATCTCGGGAATCTCGGGAACACAAAACCTTCCTTCGGGACTTGAAGGTGAAAACCGGGGCTTCGGGAGGGCTTCGGGAGCTTAACCGCAGAGTTTCAGCACGAGAGATGGAAGAATGGAGCACCTAAACCCGGCACCCCAAGAGTTCTATTTATAGGGGCATTTCTGGTGTGCCACGCCGTGGCTAAGGTTGGCCACGTCGTGGGGAGCAAGCCCTATCCCCTTCCGTTGATTGGACGCCCTCAGTCGCTTGCCGGGTCGCGACCAAGCTGTACCACGTCGTGGGGGCCTGACAGCCTCGGATTTTGGACCCCGAACTGTAAAATCCGTAACTTTCGCATACGAGCTCCGTTTTCGACGTTCTTTATATGCACGCATAGCTGAAAATGTTATCTACAACTCTCGTTTAGACTTCATTGGCAAACTTTGACTTTATTTTTAATTATTTATTTTTAACGGGCCGGAACACGAAAAGTCGTAGTCTGTAGTTATAATCAAAGTCTCCTGGAGGGAGAGCGAGAGTTTGTGTATAGATCTATACGGAGGTGACTCCCCCACACCTCAGCTGTTCGCTACAATTAGACTCGGCCAGTCTAGGGTGACAAAATCTTAAGATCAATTCCGGCGTTCACCAGAGTGCCAAGACAGACGAACTAGTCATTATCATGCATGGTTATAACGACTCACATAAATAAATCCAATGTAAACAAGGTAATTCAAAATCATTCACGTGATGGGTAACCATTCAAACCGTTATAAGATATGTTTGTTCTGGAAAACATCGGGTTTTTCGGGGAAGTTCAACATTTTCACTTGTACGTTAATACAAAGTTTTCAGTTATACATGTTTTGAAATCATCATGCATATATTTACGGATCTTCACACCTTTTTACAAACAATGGTCTTTTCAGAAAATATTGGATTTTTTGGGTTGTTTTCGTTCAAACTACACAAAACATTTTCATACCAAACATGCATATGAACTCACCAACATTCCATATGTTGACCGTTTTTCAAAATAACTTGTATTCTCAGGTAACAGGTAAGTTGAGGAATAAGTGCCAAGTATATCAGTGTGTTTTGCTTTTGAAAACTATCAAACCATTTATGTATGGATTTGTAATGTTAAAACAATGTACTTGATGTGAACAATGTCAGTTGTAATATATTGATGCATGGTGATGTGTATGTTATGATTCATGTATATTCATTATGATGATATTCAATTTAAGTCACGCGAGCCCTCGGACGTTTCCGCCGTCTAGTTTGGGGGTGTGACACATAGGGCCATTCGTGTAATTTACTATAACAAATAACATATGTGGGTATTTTGAGTGGGGTTCGATGTCAGGCAGAACCCGACGATTGTATTGTATGCTGTTATCTTTGTGATTATCACATGTGTTGGTAGGATTATGTGTTTGTATGTTGGACGGGGCCCGTTATGTGAGTATGGGTGGGGGTCGTTATGTGATTAGTTATGTATGGTGTGAGGTATCTTGGGAAAATCACTAATCTTTGTGCTTACAATTTTCAGTTTATGTTTTAGGTACTTCGGTTTTCAAACGGAAGAGCTCAGGATCGTTGCAGAGCACACAACACATGTTTCTGCATTCTATGAATTACTCTGATTTGATGATGTTTTGCTGAATCTTGATTACTTTGGTTTTATGGGAATGTTATGTATTAACGATTTATTAATCTAAAGAAGAAAATTTTATGTTACTATTTTTGGGATGTTTCACTAGTTGATAAAAAAAAGACATTTAATAAGATATAGTAAATAAGCTAGTTGGAATATCTAAAATGACAATTACAAGAATATGATTTTTTATAACTAATTAAGGGTATATTTAAGAAATTTTTAAAAAATTCCTAAAATGTAGTTTTTTTTAAAGCTAATTATAAACTATTTATTGATTGTCAAAATGACAACTAAAAAACCTCGAAAAATAAGCTAGTTGTGACGTGTTAAACACAACATCAATCTAAGTACCACTATAATATATATTCTATGATTGATTTATTTGTATATGTACATAAATTTTGAAGCTTGGACATTTTTTTTAGAACGATGATATTAAAATTAAAAAACTAGCTAAAACTATGGATTACATATGAAGAGTTAAAAAAAAAAAGGACAATTCACCCACTCTTACCAATTAATTAACACAAAACTAAGGATTTCCAATTCTAATACAAAAGAACGATTGAGACCGAATAGAATCCTAAATTTAAGACTTAACAGGCTTGCAGCTGCTAAAAAGCAACCTATTCCAAAAAGACAAATAAACCAAAAAATGGTCACACAATTAACATCCAAACATCTTTTAACATTGTCGGCAATACGCACTTGATCAATCCAAGCAACCCAATCTGAAATAGAGCTAAAGATTGGAATGTCCAATTCCCACAAATCCACAACCATACCACAAGAAAAGAAAAGAAGATATGATTGACTCTCTCCACATCAAAATCACATACATGACAACTGATAGAGCCAATATCAATAATATTAAATCAAAATTTATAATTAATCTTTTAAAATGGCAATTAAGGTATGACTATGGATGAGAAAAGGAACCGACCTGGCTGGAACCGACTCGGGAACCGAACTTGTGGAAAATAAAAACCGAATCGGACTGTCGGTTTTACCGGTTCTTATCGCGTCTTCAATGTTGGAACCGACCCTCGATAAATTGCAACATACGGTTCCGGTTTTTGCCCGTCTACCGGTTCTAAAAATCCACAAGAATATCCTCTCGGTCCCGGCCCGACCGGTTCCATCGGATTTCGGTACCGGTACCAGTTCCAGCATGTTCTTCGTTCCATATGTTCATTCCTAGGTATGACAATTAAAATAAAGATGACTAAAAGTATATGATTTTTTAATAGATATTTATCTAATTTTATATTTTAAATTTATTATAATATTTAATAATTAATTTTATTTATAAAAAATATAATGTCGATATATTATTTTTAATAATATATATTTGTATGTATTTTAACTATGTATTTTAACCTATCATTGATCATGTGTACACCAAAATGCAACCCCTTCCAACATTGTCAATTCAAATTTTAATGCTATTTTAATTAGATCACACATCTTATATTAACAGGAAAAATAAAAATCAAACAGTGCCTAGCCGACACTATTGGACCGGCGCGTACGGCTGCCTCATCATTCCGTTCCGTCATCATTCTTCAAGCAGTCCACACTCAATTTGGGAATTTCCAACCACTCAATACGACCTTAATTTCACACCAACCTCTCCACTTCCTCACATTCATACTCACGGATTTTGATCAATCAGAACAACTTCTAGCAGTGATTCAGCTTCATTGATCGTCACAGAAAGAAATTTTCAGGTGGGAAAGAGAAATGAACGACGGGGATGCAGCAAAGAAGCTAGGCTCGCCGGTGGTGCTGGTGTCGGCTACATCTGCCACTGTTAACGGCATAAATAGTGGTGGTGGTGGTTTGTTCAGCAAAACTCGATATAAGTTCTGGGCAATTACTGCAATTTTGCTACTAGCTTTGTGGTCTATGTTCACCGGCTCCGTCACTCTCAGATGGTCCGGCGCCGGCAACATTAGCAACCCTCTCTCTGATTCCTTCGATTCCCCAGTCCGCGACCTCGACATCTTGGTACCAATCTCTCTATCTTTCTCTACAAACACAATTTTGATTGAACTGAATCTGATTGAAATTCTGTGAATGATTTAGGAAGTTGAGGAGCGGGAGAAACTGGTGAGGAGATTTTGGAATATCTACACACACAGCAGAACAACACGGTTGCCGAGTTTCTGGCAGGAGGCGTTTGAGGCGGCATACGAGCATCTCACCAGCGACGTCGCCGGATCAAGAAACGCGGCCATTTCAGAAATCGCCAAGATGTCGTTAGTCTCCGTGGATGTCGAGCCATTGCCTCTCAACTCGGTTCGCTTTCTTTTAAACCTTAATCAATCATAAATCTACTCTGATTCAATCTCATTGGTTTTAAACAACACTTTTGCTTATTACACAGGGTTTTGGAGGAAGCAGGAAAAGCATGAGGCAAGGTGTTGTCAGGAAGAACACTGCATAAATCTTGCCCACCAACTGTTCGACTAAATGCCATGTAATAAAGTTTCAATTTTCCGAATAGATTACTACATAGTGAAGGCGTGTTTTAGTCGTTTCCAGCATAATAGCTGGAGATGTTGAGCTTCAAGCTGCAAATGCAGTGGTTGTACCAAAATTGTGAACAACATTTATAGTTTTATACATCATGTTATGATAAGAACAATGGGGTATTGAAATATTAATTGCTTGTTTCTTAGTGGGATTTGAAGTAAAATTACATTCCTATGCTTTGAAACTTTACATACAGTTGATCAAATTTTGCGTAATACTATAAACGTTAGGCATGAATGATGAATCAAAGCACGAAATCTTGTAATACTTTGGAAGTGTAGATTTATTGGGTGGTGGGTCTAGGGATGATGAATCCATGTGTATTTCACAACTTTTGTCGATCAAATTTTAGCATCTATGAAATCATGTAATATTATGGAAGTCAACCATTGTTTGTGTTAGTTTAATAGATTATTTGTTTGATTAATTGTTCATGTTTGTTAAGATGCTAAAGAGATATAAACGAAAGTAAACATCTAAATCAAGAACCATAAACTCGGGTCAAAAGTAAAAAAATAGGTCATTTAGATAATCAAAACTAATAGTCAAATTTGAAAAAATCATGTACAAATTACAAAATAGTAAATGAGAGCAAAAAATGTATATCTATTTGACGTTGATAAAGTTTGAAAGAATAAACTTTGTTGATGGATGGATGTCACGGTGCTTTTAGCTTTTCATGATCCCATGACGTTTAATACATAGAACAAACACTAAAAATGTATTTATAAACTTTTACTTTAAGGAGTTTTTTTTTTCTTTTTAAATATAAAGTTAGTAATAATTGTATTAAAGATATACATTGTCGAAGATATCTTTATCAGATAAATAATAGGACGAAATCATTTAATGTTTCTTGAGATATTGATCTCAAATAATATTTTTATAATTATAGTTTTGAAAAAAGTTTGTATTGATAGTCGGTAGATGTTGGTTGAATGATGTCATGTTGTTTTTCTTTATTCTCCCCTATGTTATGTTTTGCAAAATGAGTTTCTACGTTCAAACAGACAAACACATAGAATACAATCTTAACTTATGTTAATACAAAAATGATATGATTTAATTTATATTAGACAAAAGTTCAAGCATATTATGAGAAAAAAACATAAAACATTATTAGTTTATGTAATTAACAATCAAAGATGAGTAGCTAATTCTAATATTTTAGAATCCAAAATTTCAAACTTTTTCTTTTTGAAACGTCAAACTAATCTACTCCTAATTTTCACCGTCTCAAATGAGGCTTGAACCCATAACCTATCAAATGAGAGAGTCACGTTTTACCGCTAAACCAAAAGCCTTTTTATATCCAAAATTCCAACCGAAGCTTTTGCTATATGTGCCAATTCTATTTAAGAAGCAATTATACGGCAACAAGCATTATAATGAAAAGCTTAACACTCGATGAGCTATCACAAATTCATAATAGTACTTAGGTTTTCGACTAATCGGCTCTTTGGAAAAGTAGAATAGTTGAACAAATCAACATTCTACAACTAACACGTAGCAAGAAAACAGTAAATAACTGTCAACAAGAACTAAGAACAAAGAAAATTAAAAAGTTACAATTGAAATCTCAAATCCTGAAAACTTATTAACTAAGAATAGAGACCGCCATTCGCCAAATTCCAATTTCTTGATCTTGAATTGTGATGTGATGTGGTAATGCTCATAGTGATTGTTATAAAGGAAGAACAGGTGAAAGAAGCTTTTATTGTAAAAATGGGTTTGAAAAAATTTAGGTTTGTGAGATTTTAAAGACATTGTCAGCTTCAGGGGCGGCATAAATAACATATAATTGTTGTGTTACGAATTTAGACAAATATGTTGGAAAATTTGTTTTAACCAATTTCAAAAAATGAGTTGTTTTTTTGTGCTTTTTTTTTTTTTTTTTTTTTTTATGAATTTCAAACCTTAAATATAATCAAAATGTAACAATTTTGTGTTCTCCTCCATACTTCGTTTTGATATATCACACATCCAAACAGATTACCGATGAATGAGAAATTTTACGTTAAAGTGAGGTGTTTGGAAGAAATTAACAAGTGAGTTAATTAGGTTTTTTTATTTATCCTACATGGGTGGGAGGATGAAAAGTTCAAATGCGAGTTAGATTGACTTTGGTTCACTGAACTTGTGTGCAAATGCTTGTTTGGCGGGTATGAATGCATCACTGATCGATTAAATTGTTTCGTACTTTATCGTTCTACTTCATCTTCCTACCTATTCATTGATTGTCAAGTATCAATTCTCTTTCCTCATATTATCCTCCTGACACTTGTCATAATCCATTGAATACAAGGAAAAATAGAAAGATTTTATAGGAGGAACTTTTCTAAGAATAAACTTTTTTTGGCCACAAGTGAGTCGTAGAAGTGTTGAGGGCTCGTTGATAGTGGGCCGAGGTTGGTTGGATGGGCTACTTGCTCCAAATTTTATAGAATATTATATAGCTATTCGAATCCGAAAAATTGGATTTATGTGTATATGCGAGTTTCAGGTAATTTGGGATACAAAAATTATGGAAAAGCATAATATGCTGTATATTTATTTATAAATCCTTATAGGGGGTGCATATATGATAGTGCACATTAGGAAGATGATAGCTCTTCAGTAAACATGGCGGGAATTCTTGGCGCCATACGACATACTCTATCTTTTAGGAGGGACTATTTCATCCCTTATAAACCCTACCCCCATCACCATAACCCTTTTCATCCATTTCGTTCTCCCATCTTCAATCGCTCATCAAAATCATCATCCTTTCGGCTAATTTCAGCCATGTCAAACATCAACAACATCCCTGACATCGAAGGACCTGCCCCAAAGGTTCAGAAAATCGACGATCGGAACGGAAGCTCCGACCACCAACTACCTTTTTTCAAAGTGAAGAAGCTATCGGAGAAAGCTGTTTTGCCTGCGAGAGGTTCGTCTCTTGCCGCTGGTTACGATCTTTCAAGGTACGTAACGTTAATTGCCACAATCAAAACCTACTTTTCATCTACTTGTTATTGCTTCTATTCAGGAAAGCTATAAATTTAGTAATGAAAATAACTTATGTTGGATTAGAATGAAATCGAATTTGATTGTTCATATGATTTTGTTAACTTTATTTGGATTTGTCTTCGATCCAGTGCAACAGACACTAAAGTACCAGCGAGAGGCAAAACACTGATTCCCACGGATTTATCCATTGCAGTACCAGAAGGAACATATGCTCGAATTGGTATGCATTTGTGCTTCTTTGGTTGACTACTTTCTTAAAAACAAGATCCATAGTTGTATAATCATTAACGTATTTATCATTATGATTGTTTTGAAGCTCCAAGATCCGGTCTAGCATGGAAACATTCGATTGATGTCGGAGCAGGTGTGATTGATGCCGACTACAGGGGTCCGGTTGGAGTGATCTTGTTCAACCATTCCGATAATGATTTTGAAGTGAAAACGGGTGATCGAATTGCACAGTTGATTATCCAGAAGATCATCGTACCAGAAGTCATGGAGGTTGATGATCTTGATTCAACAGTAAGGGGCGCGGGTGGGTTTGGATCAACTGGAGTTTAACATTTCATACAAGTAAAATTATTCATTAGGAAATAGGAAATGTTATGTAATTTGGCTCCTAGATTTTGGTAGTTTACTTGGTTGCCTAATATGGCTGTTTTATGGATGGAGCATTTTGTCGAACAGTTGGTGGGTATGTGAAAAAGGCTCGAATTATCTTATTTGATATTTCACTGCTACATATTGATGAAGTGAGAAATCATTCTTGCAACTGTTGAACATGATGTTATCGAAACAAAAATAGTTTTACTACTCAATAAATCAAACCAAAAAATTAGAGTTCTATCTTATAAAACATTAAAACTAAAAAAAGTAAACAACTAGATGAATAAATAATGTATGGGAAAAGTATGTCTTCATGTAATAAAAAAGGTTCCATTGCCGGGAATCGAACCCGGGTCTCCTGGGTGAAAGCCAGATATCCTAACCGCTGGACGACAATGGAATTGTTGGAAGTGTTTCTCAAAGAAAGATAATGTATCACATACTCTTTGTTGCAAATAGTTAAATTTTGAAAACACTTTTGCCTTGTGGTCTTTTCATTTAATAAATCAACTAAATTTTGAAAATTTGTCGTCAAATAGGATTTTAAGGTGCAAAGATGGTTAATTACAATATTACTGACGTGATCCAAAACTTGTAAGATTTGGGTCCAAGAATGTTGAAAAGATGCAATGGTTGTATTTGTATATTAAGGTGAGCATTTCACTTCTTTTTCAAATCATGGTAAATTGTCTCGTACTTTATGCAGTACAAATAGTAACTTACTTGGAGATATATCCTTTTTGTTTTACAATAGAGTCAATGACTTGTAACATAACGAATTTTGTGCATACCAGTAAACTTGTTTATAATGTTCAAAATATATCACTATCACCGAGTATCAAAGACATCAGTAGCCCTTGTGATGTAAGGGATAGTTAAGAAAAATGGGTGACGTGTGGAATGAGTTTATGTAATGTGAATATGTGTGGATAACAGAGGCACCTGTAAATATATACGTACTTGTATTTTTTAGTACTTGTATTTTTTAATGCAAGCTGACAAAAAACTTTTTAATAAAGGAGTGGCAATATGAACCAATTACATGGAAAAGGTGGGAGATTGCTTATCAAAATTTCCATTTTGTTGGGATGTACACGTTCACAGAAAATAGATTTGGATTTCGGTTATGTAAAAAAGGTCATGCATGGAAAAATTGTTGAAGTCTTCCTTGTGGTCATACTAAATGGCCTTGGTTTCATCACCAAATCGAGTTTAGATTTAACATGAAAATGAAGAAACCTAGCAAAAGTGTCTGACTCAGAGGACTTTGGTGTGTTTGCCTAATTGATACACGTGACATAATATGCACGACTTTCCTTTATGACTAGAACAAAGTCTAAGAGCAAAAGCAAATTTTGCAACTACCACAAGATGAAAGGGCGTTTATTTGACATGTGTTTCAAGTTTCATTACAAGAAAGCCATAGCAATATGAAAACAACCTCAAGATTTAGGTCAGACTTGTGTAGCTAAGAGTGATAGATTGATAGTGAGCGTTTATCGTCTCAGATGGAAATAATGTGTTGATTTCTCATTGTTATTTGTACAAAGCATTTATATTGTTAGATCATAAAAACGTTACATAGACGTAGTGAGTAAACGGACAACAAGTTGCGCTGCTAACTCTTTTTGGATGTCAAACTAATTATTTTAAAAATAACATTCATAGATCTTGGGGTTATAACATTACTATGTGTCACACCCCAAAACCAAGAACGGCGGAAACGTTCTGGGGCGGAGGACGTCATGTACAGTATCACAACAATGTAAGTAGTAAACAAACAACAACATCATCCATTGCATTAATAATATAATTATTATACAAGTGTGTTCTGTCAAATTTTAATAGACACTAAAGCATAAATCAAAATGAAAGATGAGTCTTGAACGAGCTCCATCTCCTCTAAACGTTGCATATGTACCTGTCTATTGATGACCTGATGATACAAGTAATTTTGAAAGCGAGTATCAGCTTTGAAGCTGGTGAGATCATAAGTATTTTAGTGTCTTAATTTGTATGTAAGGAAATGTTTGTATATGAACTGTAAGTATTGAAAATGTATATGAACTGTAAGTATTGAAAATGTATATGAACTGTAAGTATGAAAATGTTTGTAAAACAACTGTAAATGTTTGAAAAACCCTAGAAATCCCTATGATTCCTACTATTAAATAAGGGTGTCTTCTATCAAGACCTAATTGTTCTGAATGTAGTCTTCTACCAAGACTTAACTGTTCTAAATGTTCGTTTCTTGTAAAAGTGTGTAATTTTCCAAGTGTAACTATCATTAACAAAATATAGTTTTTACATTTAATGTTTATGTGAAAAGATCACTAAATATATGTAAGGGGAAATTAATGTAGTACTGTAGTGTTGTATTATAGGAACTGCTACTGTACTAACTACCTTAAACCGGATTTATATTAAGGTATCATGTGATTAATTGTACCATACTATTGACTGGTAACAACGACATAAGTATGGTCGTAAAAAGGTATGACGTTTGGCACCCGCAGACCTGTAGGTCCGGCTGTAGCTAGCAGCAAGGTGTAGGATAGTCAATTCAGTATAGATCTATACGCAAACTCACGCTCTCCCTCCAAGAGACTCTGGCTACAACTCGGGCCATGACATTTAAGGCATGCTCCGATACAGTGGATCACAATTTTGTCAACGTATTTATGTATATGTACTCATGTAAGCGTAATCATGTAAAAGTATATGAACGTATGCCTTTGCTACCCAAAGGTATTGAACTGACTGAAAGGAACTATTATGTCCATATATGTATACATGATATATAACTAATGTTTAAACGACCTTCGGATGGTACCCGATATCCCACCAGACCACATCTCAAGCGCGAAAAGGAAATAGGGTAGATAGCATTCCTAAGTCCTTTAAACATTTCTTATATAACTATACATATATAGGCATGCTTATAACAGGATCTCTATGTAAACGTATCTAAGTAAATGTACTCATGAATTTGTATAGTAATGTACTGTAATGTTCTAGCTGTAATGTATGTTCTCTCTATCTAGCAAGTATTGACTCATGAATGAACTGACTCATTGTATGATATCGCGTTCTAGTAATAGTTCTAGTATCTTCCTAAACTACCCATATGGTAGTTTACTAGTAATCTAACTGGTACGTATGGACATGGATGTATACCCTTGCTACCCAAGGGCATTGGCTGAACTGGAAGGACCTTTATGACTATATATGTACACATGATATATAACTAATATTTAAACGACCTTCGGACGGGTACCCGATATCCCACCAGACCACATCTCAAGCACGAAAAGGAAATAGGGTGGATAGCCTTCCTAAGTCTTTTAAACATTTCTTATATAACCATACATATAGAGGCATGCAATTTTATAATATAAAAGCATAAAATAAGTTTTGTAAAACCTTTGAACATAATTATCATCTAAGAAAAGATCGACTTGATGTTAATCTATAAAACGGTTTGAAGGCATGGGTTCAATAAAACAATTTAGTATAAAGAAATATTTGTTTGAAACACAATTGTAAATAAGTTTGAAATAAAACATACAGAGTAAAATGTACAGTGTAATAAGGAGTTTTAAACATATAAAGTGTTTATGAAAATCATTTGAAGGAAAAATTGTTTGGTAAAACGGCTAATGAGTAGTAAATCATTTGAATGTTGCTTATTAATCACATGTGCTTGATATAATAAGTAGCATGATTCTACTTGTATCCCCCCATAAAACATTTAAAAATAGTTAAAACATTGATTAAGGGGTATGAACTCACCTGTAGTAAGTGACTGGAATTGAACGAACTATATCGTAAGGAAGGATCGGACAAGTGCTTGGTGTCAAGTGAAGACTTTAGACACACACAATGATCCTAATTACATATGAAGACATATGTATATAAACAATTAGTGATTAAAACACTAATTAAACATGTATAAACATTCTAATGCGAGGTAAACACTTTGGTCAAGTGCTAGGAGGCTAATGGGTTGCAACAAAGGAGTGCAAGACCTCTCATGGGAGTTTATGGTCAAAAGACCATATATGTTGGAGTTTACGGCCCAGGGGAGTAAAATCCTGGCCGTAAACGCTCAATAAGGTTCCTAAATGAAGCCTAACATTATTACAACTCAAGTGGTGAATTGCTTCAAGGCTTAAACAAGTGTTTGGGCTTCCTTTTAACTCCTTTGAGGAGTTCACGGCCCTGGGACCATATCCCTTGGAGATTATGGCCGTAATCTCCCTTGGGAGGATGTTTATGGTGTTTTCAAGTCCCTAAATTAACTAGGAACTAAACTAGGCTTTTGTACTAGCTTTGGAAGAGTTTATGGCACCATTTGGAACCATTATTTGGAGTTCACGGCCCTGGAACTTCTTGGGCCGTGAACACCTTACTCTTGGTGCTCTAATGGTGCTTGCTAGTCCTAATCTCATTAGGGTACATGTCTAAATTCAAGCCTAAGCCTTAGGAAGTGTTTGTGGCATCAAAACACCCCTAACTTGAGTTTTCGGCCCATGAACCATTTGTTCATGTGTTTGCGGCCGTGAACACCCATAGGTGTTGGTATTTTGATTGTTTTGGGTCCTAGACACATCAAGGTAATGTGCTATGCTAGTCTCTTGGATCAATGAAGGCATTTAGGGCATTTTGGCAACCTAAAATGGAGTTCACGGCCCAAGAACTTCCTTGGCCGTGAACTCACTTCTAGCCATTGTTTCTAATTGATTTTGTGGTCTAAACATGTAATAGTAGCTTCTAGGTTTGTTTCCAAGGCTTTGAGGGACATTGGGACACTTTTGGCCCTTGAAATGGAGTTTACTCCCCAAGTGTTCTTGGGCGGTAAACTCCCAAATCTTGGGGTTTTGGTCCGATTTTGATGTTATAAAACATAATCTAAGTTATATAATACAACTAGATAGAAGTACTCACGATTTGGGATAAAAACCCGAAGACTCGTGAGAGAGAATTTTGGCTTTTCTCTAATTGGAAATGTAACTAATGAATTAATATGGTTCAAATTTCTATATATAGTCCTGGGATTTTTGGCAGAAAATATTTTTATTCCCGGAATGAACTCTACTATCCTAGAGTATTAGAATAACAGTGTTGCACAAAACCCTAGTGCATCCACTCTCCTGATATCTCCTTAAGTATAAATCCTGAAAAACTGCCAAACTTATACCCGAAGTCTGGAATTTCACTGTAACTGTTCTAACTTCTATTGGCTTGATATGGTTTGTTCAGAATGGAAATTTCGGGTTGTCACACTATGCATGACCCATTGTACTCTATTGAGGAGCTCCACATCATTTGACACAAGGAAACGCAAAAGATATAAATGCATGTTGATTTTCCATGTATGTTTTCTCATGTTTTGCCACTTTACACGAGGAAACTTTTAAAGCAGCTCGTCCTATAGTGAAAACACCACCTCCCAAGCTCACAAGAGTGAAAATTGATGTTAGAACCACACATGCGTGCTTCCCTCCATCCCATCCAAAAACAAAAATGTTAGTTGGTCTAAGTGTTGATATTCCTTTCAATGGGTCAGTCAAAAAGTTCACAAATGTCTCTTTCTTGGTAGTAACCCCGACGTGCCAAAATAAGTCGAAAAAAACATCCCTAACAAGATTGTTTCGGTACTTTAAATCCAAGAGCTTTCTCATCAATCGGAAACAAAGGGATTAAAAGACATACTTGAAGATAACATGATACTCCATTGGCAACATATGTTGGTCAAGACCGTCAATATGAATAGTCATAAAAAAATATTGTAACACCTAAAGTTTTGAAGACCAAGAAAGGAAAGACAACCATAAGTTTAGGGGTCGACTCGGCGAGTCCGAGCGGGATCCGGGTCGGGGAGTAAGTGACCGACTTGGCGAGTCGGCCAAGGAGACTCGGCGAGTCTGGTCTGTGCGAGGAAAACCCTAATTCTGGGAGTTATATCCTATATAAAGGGTGTTATGTCCCTCCCTCAGCCTCCATATCATTCTAGAGAACCTGTAAACCCTAGATTTCGTGGGAGCCTCCATCATTTGAGAGAAATAGCTTTGGAGGAAGGAAATCTTGGAAGGAACTTGAAGATCAAGAAGGTTGCTTCAAAGGAGAGGTGTAGATCCGAGATCTACTTCAGTTTATGTTCTTCTTGGAGGTATTAAGCTGCCATTTTCCCTTCTTTGCATCCAGATCTATTTTGTTATGATATTTGGGGGTTTTATGGTTGATTGAGACTCACTTCGAGTTAGAAGCCCAGATCTGAAGTTGCTACTTCAGATCTAAGTGTATCTTGGCCTGAAGAATCGTAAAGCATCAGTTTATGGGTTGATTGTTAAGCCCCTTTGTCTTAAACCCTATTTTATAGTGTTTTGAGCCTAGATCTCCTTAGCCACACGTAAAGTTTGCCACTTTACGTAAGAAATAGACTTTAGAAGAGTGGATCTACAGTTTGGAGTCCATGCATGACTCAAAATTCCTCTGCATGTATGTAGATCTAAATGGACTCGGCAAGTTCTTCGAG
Source organism: Lactuca serriola (assembly GCF_051521515.1). Classification (NCBI taxonomy): domain Eukaryota; kingdom Viridiplantae; phylum Streptophyta; class Magnoliopsida; order Asterales; family Asteraceae; genus Lactuca; species Lactuca serriola. The sequence goes on along the minus strand of NC_136412.1, from coordinate 65,622,624 downwards.
TGGACTCGGCGAGTAGCATGAAGATGAGGAGGAACTCGGCGAGTGGGATGAACAACTCGTCGAGTCGGATGAAGTTGGGCATGAACTCGGCGAGTTGGAAGAACAACTCGACGAGTTGGTTGAA